>NW_004443958.1:19001787-19053977 GCF_000243295.1 Trichechus manatus latirostris | reverse complement strand
ATAAAACAATATGTGTACTAACTGTTTAATGAGAAACTATTTGTTCTGAAAACCTTCATCTAAAGTACAATTAAAAAAAAAAAATTCCTTTCTTCTTTCCTTCCTTCTGCCCATCCCTCCTTCCAGGATAAAGTTCCTTGCTTGCTTGTATGACTTGGTAAGCAGAGGCCCTGTTTTAATTGCATTTGTGTTGAAGCAAAGGATTTCCCTCATCATAAAATGGGGATGAATTTTAAACTCTTAATATTTTTAAAAAGAATAACATTTTGGGGAAGAAGTCCATCAGCTAAGGCCCCAATGTACTCATGTTGATCAGCTTCAGGATTCACTTTATCAAGTCCTGAGAATCAGCTCATCTTGACCTCGGTGCCTCATAAAAACCTTGAAGACTTCTCCTCCATTTTCAGGGGGTGGGAAGCTGGGGCCAGTTTTGCTTACTTATCCCTAACTGCTGCCATTCTTAGGACTTCAGGGCCCAGCCATCCGTCTGGTCTTGGAGGGCTACTGAGGAAGACAAACCCGGGGGCTGTACATCTTCTGCATCTTTTCATGCCTGGAATTTCAGGGGGCAGATTTTGGAGAAGGCTTGCAGACGTGAGCATTTTCCTCTCAGCGAATAAAGGACCCACGTAGTAGATCTTAAGAAAGAAATGTCTGGGGAAAATGGAAGGAAAATTGTTGACAAGGAGGAGCATGGTGCCGCGGAGAGTGAACAGAGAACCAAGGAAAATAGGAGGAGGGGCTTGGTAGCTCTGCCAAGATCTTCCTGCGTGACCCCAGGAAAGCTGTTTGACCTCCTGAAACTCGTTTTCCTCATCTGTACAACGGAAAAAGATAGAATGGATTGGTCAGAGGTATTCTTACTTTTCTCTAGCAGCAAGATTTAAAAAAATAAAAAAATTAAATCTTGCGTTAAACCACAATATGCAAAGCAGATAAAAATAAGATGCTCGCTGACAGGCCACAATAGATGGACCCTGATAGAATGAGAGAAAAATGTAGACCAGAACCCCAAATTGCCAAAACAACAAAACCAGACTTACTGAAGAAGTGGAGACTGGAGGACTCCCCGAGACTATCCCCCTGAGGTACTCCTTAAACCTTGAACCGAAACTAACCCCTGAGGTCACCTTGTAGCTAAATAACAGATTAGCTCACAAAATAAAGAGTATCACTCGTGAGTACTGTGCTCCTTTAAAAAATCATTTCTATGAGACCAGTCAACAGTTACTTTAAAACAAAGATGAGACTGTAAGGTGGTGGAGGGAAGTAGATGAATGGAAACAGAACAACCAGAACGGAAATATTGAGAATGTTCATGCACTGTGAAGAATGCAGCCAATGTCACTGAACAAGTTGTGTAGAAATTGTTGAACGGGAACCTAAACTGCTGTGTAAACCTTCACGGAAAACACAATAAAATATTATTTAAAAATAAATAAGTAAGATGCTCTGGTTGAAGAGGGTTTGAGGCAGAGAGAAGGGTTTATTCCCTTCCTCTTGAAGAGTCTAAGAATGAGGGTGACATCATCCAATTTACATTCAAATAGCTCACTGTGACTTTTGTGAAAAATAGATTCAAGCTGCCAAGACCACAGGCTCAGAGACCATTAATAGAGGTAGTTGCTATGACCTGGCCTAAGAGAGAAGAGCAGGGTAGTTGTGGGGCTCCCAGGTAAACAGAGTGAAGTCCCAGCGACAGAGAGGGAGGGAGGGAGCCAGGCTAGACTCCCATGGGCACAGATGGTAGCTTACCTGGTCCTTTCAGGTCACCAGTGTAGTTGGATAGCTGGAGGAGACTTCCCCTAAAACAAGAACAGGATGAACTGGACTCTATGAACTTGACCTTAATAAGGCAGTGCGCACAGAGTCTTGCCAATCAAAGTGTAGTCTGCAGACACACAGCCTTGCCATCAACAGAGAGCTCCTCAGGCCCCACTGCAGACCTATTGAATCAAAATCTGCATTTTAACAAGGTCTCCACAGGATTCCTGTGCACACTGGAGCTTGAGAAAGTGGAAAAAGCTCTAGAGACAGATAAACCTGGGCTCGATTCCCAGATGCTCTATCCTCTGGTATCGACCTTGGCCAAATTACTTTCCTTTTGTGAATTTTCTCATCCACCCAGGAAAGTCCTAATACTCACCTTACAGAGATTTTTGCAGGACAGAGATGTGTTACTAGGGTTTAGCACCAAGCCTAGCCAAATGTCGATGTTCAAGAAAATAAAGAAAAATAATAATAACAACCTCTCCCCATTTCCTAAGGAGCTCTGGTGGCATAATTGTTAAGCACTCAGCTGCTAATGAAAAGTTGGTTCAAACCCACTCAGCAGCTCCATGGGAGAAAGACCTGCGATCTGCTTCTGTAAAGTTTACAGCCTAGAAAACCCTTTGGGGCAGTTTTATTTTGTCACGTGGGGTTGCTGTGAGTCAGAATTGGCTCAATAGCACCCAACAACAACAGCAATCCGTTCCCTTGCGGTCAGAGGGAGGGAAGGAAGTGAGAAAGCGGTGCTGGGCTACCCACTGTGTTTCCAATCCATCTTAAATAGTGTATTGGTGGCTCTCTCTTAGGTACCTAGTCTGAGTTCTCTCTCTTTCTTTTTCATTTTGGTCATAAACTGATTCATTCACAGGTTGCATAGTCAGAGACAGAGGGGACAGAGGTTATAATTAGAGTCCGCCCCCTCCTCAAAACAAAAAAAAAGCATAAATGAAACCTGTTTCCCTTCCCATCCTCCAGAAGACATCATTACCATATTTTTACGCAAATAACGTGTGCCTTCTACGTTTATTTGCCAACCACATCCTCACCCTAGGAGATATTTTCATAACCGCCGCTATGCCAATTTTTTTTACACGTTACTGTAAAAAAAAATTAGCATAGCACGCTTAAATTTAATTAATCCCTCTTCCCAGTAATCCACCACAGAATCCTAACACAGCCCACACTCAGCAGGTCAGAGTGGGCAAGGGATAGCAAGATTTTTTGAACTAGCTATTTCTTACCAGAGTTAATAAGATAGAGTTTTCCATTTCTCTCTGTAGCTATTCAGTTTACTTTTTAAGGTACAGAGATATCATGCCAGTATTTTTATTTGCTTTTGTTGCATCTGCTCCCTTCTCTTACTTCACAAATGCCCACAGACACAGGAACGGCTGAGGACGGGCCTTCTGAAAAATGGCCCCGATGCATGGCTGGGAGGACTCATGCGTGGTTCCTCTGCTGCTCCTGTAGGGAAAGCTGTCACTCCTTTTGGGGTCAGGGAAAAGATTCTTTTCTTATCTTCGTTATTTCCCGGAAGCCCCGCCACTGTATCACAGAGTGTGGATTTTGGCTTTGAGCAGACCATATTGTGTCCTCGCTGTGGCCTTCCTGCCTGTGTGACGCTGGGCAGTCTGTACCGCTTTGGTTTTTCTCATCTGTGAAATGGGATCATAAGCCCTTCCAGATGTTTGAGAGGATTAAGCGATACGATACGCTAACTGTTAATGGAGCTCTTTTCCAAATTGCCCCTCTTCCTTCCTTTTCTTCTATGTTTTCTGCCTACTATTATCAGAAGCCTCTTCTTCTTTCTTGTCAAAACTGGTTAAAATTATGGTCTAGGAGCATTCATTCATCCACTCAACAGAAGTTTACTAGGTGCCTGCCACGTGCCAGGTACTGTCTGAGGTTCTAGGAACGCAGCAAGTTGTCAGCTGTCCTGGAGTCGCCCTGGCTCAATGAAATGCTGCTGAACCCTGTACCATCCCCATGATTGGTTGTGGATCAGACTGTGATCCTTAGAGTTTTCATTGGCTGGTTTTCAGAAGTAGATCACCAGGCCTTTCTTCCTAGTCCGTCTTAGTCTGGAAGTCCCTCTGAAACCTCTTCAGCATCATAACAGTATGCAAGCCTCCACAGACAGATGGGTGGTGGCTGCACATGAGGTGCATTGACCAGGATTCGAACCCGGGTTTCCTGCATGGAAGGTGAGAACTCTACCACTGAACCACCACCATGTCTGGGGTTTATTCATTTTTCTATTTCCTGCTCCATTCTGTGGGTTACCCCTGTGCCTGACTCGAATGTAGCAGAGATTTGTGCTCCCTGTGGTACAGGCAAGGTCCATGGTCATCTTGACTGGATTCATAAAACCGCCTTCATTTAGATTTGCAGGATAAGGGTCGTTTTGCAAGGTCTATGCATTCTCTATCAAAAGCACAGCCACAACCGCGCACTTGGCTAAGCAAATTAATAATATAAACAAGCCTGAAAATATTTAACCTCCTTAGGAGAACCTACTGTTTTTCAAGGATCCTGGCAGGGCCATTTGCATGCAAGTGCTTAATGGGCTGCTTTTAAATGACCCTTATCTATTTGTTGTAGCAGATCTGGCCAGATCCCTCCAAGGAAGCTCTTTGTTAGCTATTAGTTGGAGCCGCTGCTGCACACCAGCTGGAAAGTCATCAAAATGCACTTATTGAAAGATGCTCAATAGTTCCGACTTCCCCGTATTCTACATGGGCCTCTGCCCCAATTAGCTCAGTGAGTCAGCTTTGACCCAGCCTGCTGTTACAAGCCAGCTATGAAGAAATTGTGACTAACAGGAAATTGCACATAGTAGGTAATTGATAAACATGTGTTGGATGAATGAATGAGTGAAGTCAGTTGACTCATTTCCTCTGCAATCTGTCTGGACGTTCTTTCACTACTCTTACCCAGTGGTGTGCTGGTAAGTAATTAACAACCAGCTCTGGGTGGGGGAAACGTAGAGCCCTGATTTGTAGCATTTGCTGATTTCTGTGGTTTAAACGGAAACCCTGGTGGCGTAGTTAAGTGCTGTGGCTGCTAACCAAAAGGTCGACCGTTCAAATCCACCAGATGCTTCTTGGAAACTCTATGGAGTAGTTCTATTCTGTCCTGTAGGGTCGCTATGAGTTGGAATCGACTCGACGGCAACGGGTTTAGTGATCTAAATACTCCCATCGTGGCTGATTTCAAGCTACCAACCTGATATCATTGAACAGAAGTTGGGAAGAGCAGTGTACCCTTGTATAGTATTTCTACCATGAAGATGCAATATACATAAATAACCTCAAGGATGTAGGTAATAGTAAAATAGAAGACAATTAGGACAGGATGAGTTTCGAGCATAAAACCTTTGTTTTTAATATAATTTAGTAAATTGTAAATTTCTGTAACTTAGCTTTTACTAATGTTGCCATTGTCAGCTGCCATCAAGTCAGCGCCTACTCACGGAGACCTTGTAGATGACAGAACAAAAGGCCGCCCGGCCCCTTGCCATCCTCATAATTGTTGGTATGTTTGAGCTCATCGTTGCTGCTACTGTGTCAATCCATCTCGCTGACCGTTTCCCTGGTTTTCACTGAACAGCTACCAAGCATGATGTCGTTTTCAAGCAATTGGTCTTTTCTGATGACATGTCCAAAGTCAGCAAGACCAAGTCTCACCATCCTCACTTCTAAGGAGCATTCTGGCTGTAATTCCTCAAAAACTGATTTGTTCAATTAAAAAAAAAAAAAAACCGTTTGCTGTCAAGTCAATTCCAACTCATAGTGACCTTATAGGACAGAGTAGAAATGCCCCATAGGGTTTCCAAGGAGCGGCTGATGGATTCAAACTGCTGACCTTTTGGTTAGAGGTCGAATTCTTAACTACTGTGTCACCAGGGCCCCGATTTGGTCACTAGTTATAGTTAATTTTGATTTTAATTAATTTTTCTTCTTGCATATACTTAGAATTAAGTCCACATTTCATGTGCATACTCCCGGATCATCCAGCTCAAAACCGTCTGAGGCAAATATTGTTATTCCAATTTTGGGCGTGATGAAATTAAGGTTCAAAAAGGTTAAGTGACTTGCCCAAGGTCCCACAGCTACTGATTAGCTGAAATGAGACTCGAACCTGGGTGGCTGGGCTCTGCAAGAGCTGCCGGAGTGGGACCTCCTTCTGGCTTCTCCAGTGCGGGGGCGAGCAGATGGGCTTCATTTCACAGAAGCCCAAACAACAATCCAGATTTACAGTGATATTTGAAAATGATCCTGTATCGCCCAAAAAGAATGTCAGCACCTCTGAGTGGGCAAAGGCCAGAGGTCTTGGAGCTCTGCCCTGCCAGGAGGTGGTTGAGAAGGTTGGCAAGTGCCACCATCAACATCGATTTATCAAGGATTCCTGGAGCACCTCCTATGCCCCAGGCTCTGTTCCCAGGGGCGGAGGATACAGCAATGATCAAAGCAGACACCTCCAGGCTCTAATCTATCTGAGCCCAAGTTCCCTTACCCAGCCTTGTGGATTCGTGGAAGAGAGCCAATGAAGCAATGACGGGAACGTGCTGCGTTTGCTTCCCAGGCAGAGCATCACCAAACAAGGATTCTTGCAATTAAGGAACTCTTGCAATTCAGGGCTTTGCAAATGGTGCTGCTTGTGTGGGCAGCAGGGGTGTGCAAGGGAGGTAATGCTAAAGATGAACCAACAGGCAGGGCTCCCCCTCCCCGCTCCCCTGAAGCCACGACCCATTGTTTTCTATCATATCCATTGGACTTCTGCATAAGATCAATTTTTGAAAAAATTATTCTGCTCCTACAAGAAGAAAGAAAGGGAGGAAAAAAGGGAGGGAGGGAGGCAGAGAGGAAGGAATAGAGTTCCTGAGTAGTACAAAATCACCTGGGATCACCAGGAGTCAGTCAACTCGATGGCAACTGATTTGGTTTTTGATTTCTTTTGAAATAGACTTCAAGCCAAGCCTAGCCTGTTGCTGTAGAGATCTCGACTGATAGTGATCCTATAGGACTGAGTAGAACTACCCCGTAGGGTTTGCAGCCACGCTCTTAACCACTGCGCCACCAGGGCTCCGAAATAGACTTCAGTTGGGGAAAAAACTCTTTTACCCACTTGCTTTTGGGAGCACCTCTATTACTTGAATTATGGTTATGTCTAAGTATTAGAACTAGAAAGGACCTCAGGAGAGCATCTGGTTACCAGGAGGAAACTGTAGCTCAGAGCAGTAAAGCAACTTGCCCTCAGTCACCTGGCTAACTTAGGGCAGAGCCAGGACTAGAACCCAGGTCTCCAGATCGCAGTCCAGGTCCTTTCACACCCTGCCCCTTCGGGCCTTGCTTTATCTTTATAAAAAGCCAAGTGTATGCACATACAGTGCATTAACTAGATGTGTTAGTTCTGAGTCATTCTGTATTTTTTTTTCTTGTCCCCTTTCAAGGAGAAAACCTCGTGTCCTCATCTCTAAAGAGAGAGAGAGAAGGCATTTGAAATGCTGCCCTTGTGACATATTCCCCATGCAGCCCCATAACTCAGCCTCAGCAAGCATTGCTTACTCAGTCCCCATTAGAGCCCCATAAGGTCATGGGGAACGTGATAAATGCATCTAGGGTCTTCACTCCTGTGGCTAGGATGGTTTCAAACCAGAGCTTGCAATAGCCTGCAAAGTGTGGCTGGCCTGCAGATCAGCCAATTAGAAAGCTGTCTCAGACCTCCACATCTTTCAGTCTGTGGTTATGAGTCAGGAAGGGACAGACCAAGGGCAAATGGGCCACCAGCCCAGGGTTGAAGGTGATGGCATGTGCCTTGCAGGAGCTGAGGGTAACTGGTGTTGGTGTGGGTCTTTGGACCAACATGTTGTCAGCAGCAGCTTCTCAGATGTAGAAAGTTGAAATGGCCGGATCCTGCCGAACTGGAGAAGCCCACCCCAGGCGACTGGCTCTGGGAGGCAGACGAGAGTGGGAAACCTAAGCCAGAATCCTTCCTCCCCCTGGGAGGGGTGAGGTAGGGAAGTAGGGGAAGCAGTAGAGATAGTGGAAGGAGAGTGACATCTTGGTCAGTGGCCATGGCACCACTGGTGTACCACTGGTAGGACGATCATTCAGATAGCAAAGTTGGAAGGAAGCATTGATGCTCTGGCAGCAGGATTGAGTTTTCAAAGTGATTGCAACAGCTGGAGATATGGGCTGGGTCTAAGAGGATGACATTGAACAAAGATAAACTGAACAAAGATAATCTATACTCAGGTCCAAGAAGAAGTCAATTACACAAACACCAATAAAGGATTCATGATTTCATAATAAATATGAAAAAGATCTGCATTTCAGGTTTCTGGAAGTTCACTTTGAAAAGCCAGTGGTATCCCGTGAGTGGCCCAAATTCCAATGAGCTCAGAGGTTGTAAGAGTAGGCTTGTTGTGTGTCCAGAGTAGACACATCTGTGTCCAGTGGTAGCTGCTGCCTGGGCTGTGTATAAAGTAGAGGACCTGGGAGCGGTCAGGACAAGTAATTCCCGTCCATGTGGGGAAAATCCAAAGTCACAGCCAAGAGAGATGATGATGTTGGTAGAGCCAAGCAGAGGGAGGCCAGGAGGACTGTCTGCAGGAGAAACTACAGGACCACAGGTTCACAAAGAACGTCTTCTCCCAAGAAGATGCTCTTTCTTAAAGGAACCTTGTCTGAATATACAGGAGAGGGAGGTCTTTTACTTCACATGGGTCAGACAAGCCTTGGACATGGATCTAAGCATCTCTTATTAAGTGAGCACCAAGTGTAGAATATGTCCAAAAGAGAATAACCAGGTTTGGAGGCCAGGTTTAAAGATCATGATTCTGAAGGAAATTTAGGGGCCTTGAGAGCTGCCTTCCAATGCTTGAAGGGCCATTGTGTGGAAGAAGGACCCACGGATTGTATTATGTGTGTTTCCAGTTTCCAGTGGGTAGAATTGATGGGGAGAAGGACTTGAAGACGCTCTTGGATCTGAGACCAGTAGTGAGGGCCTTTTACCTGGCACTGCAGAAATAGAGTAAACTCTTGGAAATGGGAAAGTGGTGGTGTGTGTCTATGTTCTATATGTGATGCGTAGAAGGCCAGTCAAGGTCAACTGGCCAGAGAAACAAGTAAGGCATCACTGAGCATCCACCATGTGTGTAGTACTTCAGTATAGTGGTCAAGTCCATGAGTCTGGATGACACACCTGGGAGACTATGAATGCTGGTGCTGCCATATTGCTGCCACGTCGCCTTACTAGCCACATGACCTGGGAAATACATGTCACCTTTGTTAAAAGATAATTTTCAACAACAGTTTAGTTCATTAAATAAAGATTGTTTGCCTTGAGCACTGCACTCTTTTAAAGAATTATTTATATGAGATTAAATGGCAACTAAACAAACAAACAAAAACCAAACCCATTGCCCCTGAGTCGATTCCAACTCATAGTGACCCTATAGGACAGAGTAGAACTGCCCCATAAGGTTCTAGGGAGCAGCTGGTGGATTTGAACTGTTGACCTCTCAGTTAGCAGTTGAAATCTTAACCACTGCACCACCAGGGCTCCAAATGGGCAACAGTAGCTCAAAAGCACAGATGAGAACTTTGAAGGGGGGAGAGTCTAAGTTAATGATTGTGAAACGATGTGGACAGAGACAGGTCAGTGGCATAATGTGAAGAACGTAACCATAGTCAGCGTACTGTATATGTGAAAAATTGTTGAATGGGTGTGTCTTGTGTGTATTTTCACCAAAATTTTTTAAAAAAAATTTTTAAGAGGAAAAAGAAGATAATTTTGGAAAAAGAAAAAAGAAAACCACAACTCTTGTAAACCCATGGCCGTTGAGTCAATTCCAACTCATGACGACTCTCGTACAGATATAAAAAATGACCACATGTTAAACTGCACCCTGCCCTTCTTGCCTAAGCAGGGCGAGGCCCCGTCCAGTCTGTGCTTGACGGCACCCCCTGTCTTCCCCAAGCGCTCTGACAAATGCTGTCAGGTATGTTACCCGAATAGGGTCCGTGTCCTGGAGCGGTCGAGCCGATGAAACGTACTCCAAGTCAGAAAGAGTGAGAAAACTTTATTTTAGGAGGTGTCCACCACGGAGGATCTGACAGCAATGCAGGCTGTCTCTGTGGAGTCCCAAAGGACATTTTTACATCAGAGCTTACATATGATTTTTACAAAGGCTAGAAGTGTCATCATTCAATACAAGATAATTACAAGAGACCTTTTATCATACTAAAGAGACACATGCTGGATATCTCCTTATCAGGCTAAAGATATACATATCTGATATGTGGGCTCTGATCTTCCTGTGGGGGGTCGTAAGCCACAGGTGGCCGGACAGAGCAAATCAAAGTCATTAACAAAGGTACGCGAAAAGGAGAAGGCAAAGAAAAAAGAAAAAAAAACTTATAGGTTCATCATGGTGTTAGTTATGTCAAGCTCTCAGTCGCCCATTTTGAAAAGGAGAAAATATGATAGGGAGTATTAGGTCACAAGGCAGGAAAAGGGCAAGGCACAGAGGGGCAGCACAAGGCTGCAGAATGAGGGGGACACATCCCAAGGAGGCCAGAGACTTACTGGTGAGATAGATGGGTGACTGTGAAACCCAGGTGCCCATTATCCTGCCAGATGTGGCCTGATAGAATCGCTTCCAGTGTGTCTGGAAGCCAAAAAAAAAAACCCACCAGTGGCCAGTTTTTCTACCCACGCAGGTAGATGGTCCCTGAGAAAAGGACTGTCTGCTTCCAGCACATCACCACTACCTGATAATTGAACCCTTGGGGCCTGTTCCAAGCCATACTTTGTCATTGCCCGCCTCCTCTCCAATAGCCTGGAGCCTGGACGATCCCTGCTTTTCCTTCTCTGGCAGCAGGTTCCCCATGGACCCCAGATTATTCATTGCGAATAAAAAGTGTAACCTGTTCCAGATCTGGAAGTTGTCTTCGGAGGGAGAAGTATGGAATGAGACTGAACTGAAGCCCTATTACGTGCCAAATTTGGTGTGTTTGCTCTCCTTTGATTCACTCAACTGGCCTCTTACAACCACTCTATGAGGCTGGTGGTTAGATCCATTTAGCAGATGAGAAAATTGAGGCTTTGAGTTGCCTTGCCCAAGGACACCCAGGTAGTTGGTGGCAAAGACTAGACTTATAATCTGATTCAGACAGTCCCCAGGTTACAAATGTCAGACTTACGGACAACTCCTACTTAAGAATGGAGTGCCATAAAGCCTATTATATTAAAAATTTGAGTCAAATACAATGGTTCGTAGTAACGAACACATGCAGTACTTTGTGACCCTCATGGAAACATTGCACAGTTTGGAGGCATTTCTTAAGTGCTGTATATGCACAGAAAGGTAAAATAGATACTATATACTAAGACCAACATTTGATTAACTGACACTAAATAAGAACTGTATGCGCCTGTTCCAACTTACCTGCAAATTTGACTTAAGGACAGACTTAGGAACAGATCTCGTTTGTAACCCAGGACTGCCTTATCCTAGCCCTAGCATTCCTTCCCTTCCCTGCCCTTCTTTTTCTACGCATCAGAACCTACGCAGCCTGTGTGTCATTTTCTCATGGCATCCACTGATGACTATTGTGCCTTGTCAAATAAAAACAAACCCAGACTGAGTAAGGAGAGACTTTATTTGAAAGGATTGTTGCAAGGGGGAAAGGATATATTGATACAGGGTAGAGGACTATTGCAATAGGGAGAACACTCTGACCGTATGATCTACAGGTGTCTCTAGCGTTAGACCAAAAAAGGTCTTTCTCAAAAAAGACAAATAACCAAGTTAAAAAATGGGCAAATGATATGAACAGGCACTTCACCAAAGAAGACATTCAGGCGGCTAACAGACACATGAAGAAATGCTCACACTCATTAGCCATTAGAGAAATGCAAATTAAAACTACAATGAGATACCATCTCACCCCAACAAAGCTAGCATTAATTCAAAAAACACCAAATAATAAATGTTGGAGAAGTTGTGGAGACACTGGAACACTTATACACTTAGTTGTTGGGAATGTAAAATGGTACAACCACTTTGGAAATCAATTTGGTACTTCCTTAAAAAGCTAGAAATAGAAGTACCATACGATCCAGCAATCGCGCTCCTTGGGATATATCCTAGAGAGATAAGAGCCATCACACGAATAGATATATGTACACCCATGTTCGTTGCAGCAGTGTTCACAATAGCAAAAAGATAGAAACAACCTAGGTGCCCATCAACGGACAAATGGATAAACAAATGATGGTATATTCACACTATGGAATACTATGCAATGATAAAGAACAACGATGAATCCATGAAACATAACATGGAGGAATCTGGAGGGCATTATGCTGAGTGAATTTAGTCAGTCACAGAAGGACAAATATTGTACAAGACCACTATTATAAGAACTCAAGAAAAGGTTTAAATACAGAAGAAAACATTCTTTGATGGTTACGAGGGTGGGGATGGAGGGAGAGGGTTATTCACTAACTAGATAGTAGACAAGAATTATCTTAGGTGAAGGGAAAGACAGCACACACTACAGGCGAAGTCAGTACAACTGGACTAAACCAAAGCCAAGAAGTTTCCTGAATACAACCAAACACTTCAAGGGACAGAGTAGCAGGGGTGGAGGTCTGGGGACCATGCTTTCAGGGGACATCTAGGTCAACTGGCAAAACAAATTTTATTAAGAAAATGTTCTGCATCCCACTTTGGTGAGTGACATCTGGGGTCTTAAAAGCTAGCGAGAGGCCATCTAAGATGCATCAATTGGTCCCAACCCACCTGGAGTAAAGGAGGATGAAAAACACCAAAGACACAAGGAAAGTATTATCTCTAGAGACAGAAAGGGCCACATAAACCAGAGACTCCATCAGCCTGAGACCAGAAGAACTAGATGGTGCCCAGCTACCACCAGTGACCACTCTGATAGGGAACACAACAGAGAGTCCTTGATGGAGCAGGGGAAAAGTGGGGTGCAGAACTCAAATTCTAGTAAAAAGACCGGACTTAATGGTCTGACCAAGACTGGAGGAACCCCAGAAAGCATGGCCCTCAGACTCTCTGTCAACCCAGAACTAAAACCATTCCCAAGGCCAACTCTTCAGACAAAGATTAGACTGGACTATGGGACATAAAATGATACTGGTGAAGACTGTGCTTCTTAGCTTAAGTAGAAACACGAGACTAAATGGGCAGCTTCTGTCCAGAGGTGAGATGAGAAGGCAGAGAGGGTCAGGAGCTGGCTGAATGGACACGGGAAATCAGTGGTGGAAAGGAGGAGTGTGCTATCACAGAATAAGGAGAGCAATTAGGGTCACATAACAATGTATGTATAAATATTTTTATGAGAGACTAACTTGAAATTTAAACTTTCACTTAAAGTGCAACAATTTAAAAAATTTTTTTTTCTTTTATGTTGTTGGGTGTTGTCGAGTCAATTCTGTCTCATATCGACCCCATTTGATGGAGTAGAACTGCCCCATAGAGTTTCCTAGGCTGTAATCTTTATGGAAGTAGATCACCATATCTTTCTCCCACAGAGCCACTGTGTGGGTTCAAACTGCCAACCTTTCAGTTAGCAGCCAAGCGCTTAACTGATGTGCCACCAGGACTCCTTTCTTCTTTTATGTTGTTGTTAGGTACCTGGAGTGGATTTTCGACTCATAGGGACCAGCAAGGAGAAAACAAGGCTAGAAGAGAAAACGAGGCTAGAAAGAACGAGGCGTGGGGAATTAGGATAAAAGGGAGGCCATGACCAGCTAGTAGACCAGAGATGTTTTTTCCCAGAGGCCAGCCTGTTCTTAGGAGGGGCTGTTAGGGAGGGGTTGTATGCTGGCTCAGACAGAGGGTGAGCCAAAGTTCAGGGACCTGGGGGAAGTTGGGTTAACAAGCATTTTGTTCCAATGTGTCTATGAGGACAAGCAGTTCAGTTACTCGTCTATGAGGCAAGGAATAGAATTTTGGAGGATCTGTTTCTGGCCTTGTAAACAAGGGGGCATCTGGGAGTCTTATGTAAGTCTTATGGACAAGGGCAGTTCTTTGCAGTAAGCTGTTTTCTGGAACACAAAGCCATAGGAGATTCCTTTACCCATCAATGGTCACTGTTTTCAGGATCACCAAAAAAAACAACTCGTGGCGACCCCATGTGTGTCAGGGTAGAACTGTGCGCCATAAGATTTTCACTGGCTGATTTTTCGGAAGTAGATTTGAACCGTTAACCTTTCAGTTAGACGCCAAATGCTCAGCTGTTTGTGCCACCCAGGGCTCCTTCCAGGAAGCCAAACATTGTCAGCCTCATCTCACAAACTTTGGCATTGGGCCTAGGGGTTTGAGACAACAGGGCCAGGTGAACCCAACCTTGAGGTAACTCTTCACACCAGCGACCAGGGAATGATCTTGCATTTTTCCCCTAAGCGAGTGGCTTCAGCAGTAGTTAAGAGAAAGGCATCTCAAAGCCTGGGATGCTGAGTCTTTATGAATTTGCTGCTGGTAGCTGGTTATCCTTGGGAACTTGTCATCGGGTGCTATCAACAGTCCTCGGTACCAGAAGAGTGCCATGGGCCATGTCCACCTTAGCACTGAGCACTCCCCACTGACATCCTTGACTTCCTTCTCTGGCTCCTTGTAAGCAGAACTGATTCTTAGGTCTCCTCCGTACCTTGACATGGAGCTGGGTACCTAGTAATTGCGCAGTAAATGTGCATTGATTAAACGAGTGAGTGAATACAAAATCCAGGAGCATTTAAAGATGAACAAGGAGCCCAATGAGGGAAGGAAATTGTGCAAACAATCAGCCATGAGGGCTATTGTTTCTAGAAGCACAGCTGGGCAAACAGATGTGGTCTCCGCCATGTTGAGGCCGCATGAGGTACCCTATTTTCTCTCTCTGTCTCTCATTTTGGAAACTTGAAGCCACTAAATGTTTCCATTCTAATGAGATTTCCAAAAGGAGAGAAAAATCTAGAATAATCAGGCCTTATGTCATGCCGGGGTGGGGTGGGGGGGCGGACAGCATGGGACCCAGAGCTTACTTGTGTATGTGTGTTTGCCTCTCAAAAAAGAACATTAGTAAAAAGGTGCTAATGGGATAAGAAAATAAAAGATGTTTACACCTTTGGGTTTGGGTGTGAGAGGCCCAGTTTTTATATCTGAATGGGAAACGTGGCCAGGGCATGGTAAGAAAATTAAGTAACATAACAATGATACCTCAGCATGCTTCCTGCTGGCTTTGGCCTGAAGACAAGTTGAAAAGGCTAGACACCGATCCGGCGTCTGTGTAGGAGGAGAAGGTGAATACCTACTTGGAAAAATTTCAGAGTTGCTGGAAGACTAGTCCCTTTTCTCCTAGCACCTCTGACCCTCGACTGGAGATGTCCTAAGAAGTGCCTTAGTCCTTTGGCTCAAGGCTCCGATTTCCTTTTGAGAGGCAAATTCCAGGAGCCATTTTTTTAATCCATTAAACTAGCAAGACAATTGGCAAATGGTCATTGCGTGTGCTGGTGAAGATGTGGTGAGAACTGGCTCCTCCGATGTCCCCAGGGACAGTGTAAAGTGTTATTGTTGTTAGGTGCCCTCTAGGCCATTCTGGGAGCCCTGGTGGCGCAGTGGTTAAGAGCTTGGCTGCTAACCGAAAGGTCGGAAGTTCGAATCCACCAGCCACTCCTTGGAAACCCCATGGGGCAGTTCTACTCTGTCTTCTAGGATCACTATGAGTCAGAATTGACTTGATGGCAACTGGTAGGCCATTCTGATTCATGATGACCCCGTGTGGTATAATTTTTTAGAAAAGCAACTTGGCAGGGTGGATGGATCAAGAATCTATACAGATCTTCAAAGCTCAGAAATTCCAGAGAGTTATTATAAAGAATTAGTCCTAAACAAGGAAAAAGTATATGCACAAAGATATTTAAATCAGTTGCCATCGAGTCATCCTCGACTATGGTGACCCTATGTGTATCAAGAGTAGAATTGTGCTTCATAGGGTTATCAATGGCTGATTTTTTGGAAGTAGATTGCCAGGCCTTTCTTCTGAGGCACCTCTTGGTGGGCTTAAACCTCCAATCTTTGAGTTAACATCCGAGCATGTTAACCATTTGCACTACCCAAGAACACCTACAAAGATTTTTACCATAGCATTTTTTATAATAAAACAGAATTGGAAGCAATCTAAATATTAGCAATAAGGGAATGGTTTCATATATATGTATATACATATATACACACACATACATACATATATGAATGATACATATATCATTCCAATGATGACGTCTTTGCACTGATATCATAGAATATTGTTCTTTCATTAAACATAATCATTTGGAAGATATTATAGCTAAATGGAAGAATATTTATTCTTTAATAAGGTAAAAGATAGAATACAACATTGTGGCAAGCCAATATGTAAAAACTATATATATTGTGTCCTTGGACTAGAAAGGGGTCAGGAGAAATGAAAACAGTTAATTTATTAGGCTTAGCATTAAATACGATGTTTCTTTCTCTTAGCTTGGTTTTCATTGTTGACTTTAGAATGTCTTTTGTCAGTTGATCTTTTAAACCAAGAGGACTGGAAATACATCAGATCAAGGTCTTTGACTGAAGGTGTGGGAAGAGACCAAGAACCAGTCAGAAGTAGGTGCACTTGGGGCTAGCGATGAGTAAGGCAGAAGAAAAGGCTGTCAGGGCAGAATTAGAAGGCTGGGAGCCACTGGGAACAGGTGACGTGGACAGGGAGTGCACAGGGATGACCTGGAGCATGCAGGCTTCTCTGGCTACAAGCCCCAAGTCTTCTTGGGAGATCCTAATGCCTAGATGAGAAAGACGTGAGGCCACGCTGGAGACAAATGTTGGCATCAGCTACCAACCTGTTCAAGGTACGTGCCTATCCTTCTGCAAGGCATGAGAGGTAATGAGGAACCATGCAGCTTGGTTGTTATTCCCTGTACCCTGTCCTCATCCCCACCCCCAAGTCCCAAAGGTCTTCTCCACACAGACCCTGCAGAGAGCAGTGGAGGAACCTCAGCCAGACCTTGCCATCCCTCCGGATGAGAGCGGCATGACCCTCCACCTTGGAGCATCTATAAATACAGCTGCCCTAGAAGGTTTCTGCTCTGGCCTTCCTGGAGGCAGGATGTGCTGTCCACTAACTAAGTCACAGCAGCATTAACGTTGAACCCTACACATGGAACGCCTCCCACCGACAAGACTGCACCAGGGACTTTGCATCTATTATCTCAAGCTCTGCTATCATCTTGCAAGGCAGACATTGGTATTACCAGTTACGAATAAGGAAGCTGAGGCTAAGAGAAATTAAGTAACTTGCCCTGGGTCACAAAAACTTGAAGAGGAGAGGTTGGGGATCAAATGCAGTGTCTGAGTCTAAAGTCTGTGCACACTGCCTTTAGTTTAGGGCTTGTCCGTTGTAGGGGCTCCATAAGTACCCATAGTAGGTGCTCTGCAAGTGTTTGTTAACTTATACAGCCTCCTGAGATCCTGCATCAGTCTTTTTTAACCATCATTTTATTTATGTATTTTTTAAAAATTTATTTTATTTTTTGTTGTTGTTGAGAATATACACACCAGAGAATACACCAGTTCAACCGTTTCTACATGTACAATTCAGTGACATTGATTACATTCTTTGAGTTGTGCAGACATGCTCCCCCTCCTTTTCTGAGTTGTCCTGAATTGTTCTTGGACCGAGTGGGAGCCTGTGGAAGGATGAATTCAGACCTCAACAAACACCACCCATAGTGTAAAGCAGAGAAAATGTTGTTTACAAAGTTGACGGGACTCGTATTGGAGGCTCATGGGTGTTTCATGCCTTTGTTTTTCCTGCCCTGTAATGTCTGTGGACCCTTACAGCAGGGAGAAGGAAGCACCCCCTGTTTCTTTCTTTTGATTTTTCCAGGACTCCTTTGGTGTCTTTTTAAATGATGGACACCACACATCCCACCCAGCTCTCTGGTACGATGTGTCCTATGACGAGGTCTTGAAGAAATAGCAAAAAGACAATAAAGATGGCCCCGGAGAGAGTGGCCCGAGTGCCGATGACACTTAGGCCTTTCTGCATTTTGTCTGGTCTTCTAGGATCAGCTTCCCTGTTGTCCTGAGCTGCCACCGCATTGGCCCCCGACTCACCCACAATTGAACACAACACTGCCCGGTCCTGCATCATCTCCATGATGGGTTATGGATTAGACTGTTGTGATCCACAGGGTTTTCACTGGCTGATTTTTGGAAGCAGATCGCCAGGCCTTTCTTCCTAGTCCAACTTAGTCTGACAGCTCTGCTGAAACCTGTTCAGCATCATAGTAACACAGAAGCGTCCTCTGACAGATGGGTGGTCACCACACATGAGGTGCAGGAATCGAACCTGCATCTCCATAAAATGAAGGATGTGAAATGTGTGGAGATTCTAACAAAACTGGAGAGATAATAGCTCTACTGAAAAGAGAAGGTCATAGGCCAAGTAAATCTTGGCTTCATGTTTTAATACGTGTGGCCTGATGGTGCTGGGGGCACAGAATCTGCCTCCAGCCCTTCTCGGAGGTACCCAGGAGGCTGTCCGTCCAGAGCATTTGCCCTAAAGGACTCGGCTCTAAGGCAGCTTTACCTACCCGTGTATGTCAATTCTAAGATGTGTATTTTCCCCCATTTTAACATTTAAAATGACTATGTGAAATATAATCGGTGGCTGTCATAAATTAATTGGCGGTTTGTCTTTCTTTGCAGTTTATGGTATGTCTTAAAACTGATCATGTTTGAGTCAATGAAATAGATATAGTGTCTCTTGGTGGAGTTCCCCAGAGATGATATATGTGTGATAAAGTTTAAATATATCGTAACAACGATTCCTTTCAGTTATTGAGAATTTACACATTTCCCAGGCTCTGTCTTTTGTGTACTATAACAATCCTGTCATTAATAGTAATTGCTAACATCAAACACTAGACAGAGTGTTTTAACTTACTTTTATTATCCCCATTTTACAGATGAAGAAACCGAGGCACAGAAACTATTAGTCTTCACAATGACATTGTGAGGTTGTATCATTATCCCCATAATAAACATGAGAGATCGGAGGATCAGCTGTCAACGGTGTAGTCACAATCTAAGCTTGCACCCTGTCTGACTCCCAAATGTATGCTCCCAATTATAAAAGATTTGTAAATGGGCATATCTGCGGACAGTTTATGGGGCAGCACCATTGACTGAGTGCCTCCTGCCTGCGAGTAAGCGTTTGAGATCCGTGATCTCATTGAATGAGGTAGGCATTTCGTTTTTACTCTATAGATGAGGAACCAGAAGATCAGTGCTGAGGTCACACTTGAGACCCGGCTGTGTCCAGCTCGAGGGACCAGGCTCTTCCCTGACTGGAGGGCCGCATAGCACTTGTTCCGGCGGTGGAGACATTTGCCTCACAGCCCAAAGTTTCACACGGTTAGCACCATCCACAGACATGCTCCTGAGGAGGCCACAGTGGGGTCCAGCCGGGCTGTTGACTTGTTGAGAGGACAGGACACTCAAAAGGAAATAAGCGATGACATTTCCAAAACTTGAATTGGTGCTTCCAGAGGCAGATTCACCACAGAACTAATGAAGCTTCAGCCTCAGGCCCTGCACTTGCGTTTATTTGTCATTTGTACTCTTTGCCTTAAAGAGAGCTCCACAAACCTGAATATGCCCCTTTTTCATTCCTTTAATCCTTTTAAATGTTCTATTATCCAACTCAAGGGAGGTGTTTTACAGATTAAGTCCCTTACTTTTAAGTTTTCGATTGTTTTTTCTTTCTATACAGTATTCATATTGTTGTTGTTATCGGATGCCATTGAGTCAATTCCAACTCATAGTGACCTCGTGTGTGACAGAGGGTTTTCTAGGCTATAATCCTTAAGGGAGCAGATCACCAGGTCTTTTCCTGCGGCGCCAATGGGTAGGTTTGAACTGCCACCCTTTCGGTTGACAGCCGAGGGCTTGACTGTTGAGCCACCAGGGCTCCTTTAAGGAGAGACACAATAGGGACTCAGCTAAAAATGGGAATCGAAACTTCATCCCAAACAACAAAGGAAAAAAAATCACGAAAATATAATCGATCCAATTAAATTAAATTTAAAATCAGTATAATCAAAATTAAAAAATGTATCGTTACAGTTAATTGAAGTTAGGTTAATCATTGCAACTCTGCTCTAATTTTAGAATGAGCAAAGACTGAATCTAGTGTTAGTTTGGGGTGAATTTTTTTTTCTGCCAAAATTATATGAGATACAACGTGGCTTCACATTTTATTTCCCCAACACTTTGGCGGGAGGATTTGTGAGAAGTTTTAATCCTTTGAAGTAGCAATAGATTTGTTTTCCACTTATCCTGCAAGATTGTCACTTGTTAATGGCTTTGCTGTATTTAGAACAGTTCTCCATCATCATTTTCATTAACTTCATGAAATCCTGCATCTTTTGTAAGCTTTGCGCTTTCACACTGCAAATGACTTACATTGTAGCATTGGCTCTGTGCCTGATGAGGAGAGTTAGGCTGATCTACAAAGCCTTGACACACCCAGGGTATAGGCTGCTATTAAATCGTCAAGGATGTTTGCATGGAGAGCTCATTAGGAAACTGCAATCTCTTAACTCTAAAGACTGGAATAAAGAATATTAAGAAAACAAAAACCCACTGTGTTTTTTGCTCCTATGTTAAAGATAAGAAACAGGTTCAGGAAAATAAATTTGCCGCAGGTCATCTGGTTTTAAGGAGTCCCTGGGTGGTATAAACAGTTAAGTGCTTGACTACCAGCCGAAAGGTTGACATTCCAAACCCACCCAGAGACCCTTGGAAGGCAGGCCTGGTGATCTGCTTCCAAAAGGTCACAGCTTTGAAAACCCTATGGAGCATTTCGGCTTTGCACACATGGGGTCATCATGAGTTGGAACCAACTCGATGGCAACTAACAAGAACATCTGGTTGCTAAGTGGTGAACCAAGATTCAAATCCTGGTAAAATAGTTACCTTTTGCTCTGCAACAGATTACCCCAAAACTTAGCAGTTTAACACAATATACATTTATCATCTCACCGTTTTTGTGGATTAGGAATCCAGGGACAACTTACCTGGGTCTTCTCTCCAGGTTCTCTCACAAAACTACAGTCAAGGTGTTCAGCCAGGGCTGGGGCCTCATCTGAAGGCTCAGGTGGGGAAGGATCCTCTTCCAAGCTCACTTATGAGGTTGGTGGCAGAATTCAGTTCCTCGTGTCTATTGGACTGACAGCATCTGTCCCTTGCTGGCTGTTGGCTGGAGGCCACATTCAGTTCTGTGCCACATGGGCCTCTCCAGTGTGTTAGATTTCCTTATCAAAACCATAAGGAGAGTCTGCTAAGCAAGATGGAAGTCACAATCTTATGGAACCTAATCACAGAAATGATATTCCATCATCTTTGCTGCATCCTGTTCTTAGAATCAAGCCACAGGTCCCAGCCACCCTCCAGCAGAGGTAGTTACCCAAAAGTGTCAGCACCAGGAGGCAGAGGTCATTAGGAGTCACTTGAAGGTCTGCTTGCTACAACTAGACTCTAAATCCTTTATTCTTTTTCTTCCTTGGACTAGTTTATGAAAGGAACATGGCAGGTGCTTGCAACATGAGGAAGATGTTAAAATATAACCTCACATCATTTTATAGCACCTTCTAGCCTGGAGGAGCCCTGGTGTTGCAGTGGTTAAGAGTTATGGCTGCTAACCAAAAGGTTGGCAGTTCAAATCCACCATCCGCTCCTTGGAAACCCTGTGGGGTAGTTCAACTCTGTCTTATAGGGTCGCTATGAGTCAGCAACGGGTTTGGTTTACAGGTTTTTATTAGCCTGGAATGAAACTTTTGGGTGTTTAATAAAAATGCTTTGTCGATAATGAGGCTTTTGAGTCCACCAGAGAAAGCAGATACCCCAGTCCCTAGCGTGGTGCCTGATGCATAGGAGGCATGCTATAGATGTTGAATTGAATTGGGAGAGGAGGTCCATGTTGACCTAAACATCCCAGGATGTATTAGAGACATGGCTTTCCTGGAGGAAAAAAAAGTATCCTGAGTTGACCTATTCCTCTCCACTTACTTGGCCCAGATCCCCGCTGTATCTGCCCACTCAGCCTGATCCAGCTGTCCTGCTCGGGACAGAAGTAAAGAGTTAATGGCTCCCATCTCTAACCTACAGGGAGAAAAGAACACAGCCTGCCAGTGCTCGTATAGCATTGCATTTATCTGGAAGTGTCAAACGAAAACAGGGTAGAGGTCTGGTTTCAAATGGAGAGGTGTGTTCATGGTGGCATTCATGGGTCTGTTGTATATTTCAGCTGATGACATTGTTAGCATGGAGGAGGACAGAGGCATGGAGCAGAGCTGCTTGGTCTGGGAAAGGATGATAACCCTATCCCCGGGCAGAATCCTCCTTCTCCACAATATCTGGGGTGGTTGTAGAGGGCTGAGTGGATCTGGGAATACTGACAGAACCTTTCTAAGGAAGAGTCCTGCAGAAACAGCGCAATGATGACTCAGACTGTTATCAGTGGAGCAGTGTGTGATGGGACTCAGACATCAGAACACTCGGAAGTGACTCATCTGCTAGGGCTTCTTCCGATTTTTAGTTGACTTACCTATTCTGAATAAGGGATCCCAGGTCTGATGAAATGGTAAAAAGTTCCATCAGCCACGGGGCACATGCTTATGGGCCCAGCCCGTCTCCGCTAAAATTCACTCCTGCAATAGCTAGCACACATTAGACATCTGTGCTGTGCCACTTCCGGCACTATGTCATCTGTGAGCATTGTTTTATTTACTTCTCACCAAAAACCACCAAATCCATTGCCGTCGAGTCACTTCCAACTGGTAGTGACTCTACAGAGTAGAACTGCCCCATAGAGTTTCCAAGGAGCAGCTGGTGGATTCGAACTGCCGACCTTTTGGTTAGCAGCTAAGCTCTTAACCACTGCACCACCAGGGCTCCTTAACTTCTCACAGCAGCCCTAAATTCGGAACTATTATTATTCTCATTTACAGATGAGAAAACAAGTCTTCTAGGTGGTAAGTGGCAGAGCTGAGGTCCTTTGAAAGCTTCTCCATGCCCTCCCACCAAAGCGGTTGGCTAGAAAGCTGCACCACAATAACAGCACTCAGGGGCCTTCGGCACCATCTGCTTCAACCCCCTCACTTCACAAGTTTGTAAACTGAGGCTGGGGGAGGAGAAAGGACTTCTCCAAGCTCTTACTGCGAGTAAATGGCAGAGCTGGAAATAGAACCAAGATGTGTAGCATTTTCAGCAAGTCCCCCAGGCTTGGCAACCATGGGATCCCTGCTTCCCTAGACCAGCCTGTTGAAGGACACAGATACATGGGCGGCAAGCCGGAGTTTGATGTGCTCCGTTCATTGTTGAATGCCCTGTGCCTAGAGCTTCACCTGCCACAGGGTGAAAACATGTTAAGGAATGGAGAAATACAATGAGCAAATGACAACAAAATCCCCTGGAAATACACAGCAAGATTTGCCAACATGGCTTGGGGAAGCAAGAAAATCTGAAGTGCTCGCTCTTAGAGGAAAAGGACTTACTGTCCCTAATCCCTGGCATGAAATAAGTGATTAGTAAGCATTTTATTGAATAAATGAATTAATGAAGGAAGGCTTCACAGAGGAGGTGACATTTGAGCTCAGTCAGGCTGTTGTTAGAGGCCGTTGGGTCGGTTCTGACTCATAGCGACCCTATGTAAAACAGGACGGAAACACTGCCCGGTCCGGCACCATCCTCACGATCGTTGTTGTACTTGAGCCCGTCGTTGCAGCCACTGGGTCAGTCCATCTCGTTGAGGGTCTTCCTCTCTTTAACTGTGTCATAAAGAGTAAGAAAGAATGTATCATCTGGATGAGAGAAGGAGAGCATATGAGGTAGAGGGAATAGATTTTTAAAAGCCCAGATGTATTAGGGACCTGGAATGTTTTGGTTAAGTGGCAAGTTTGGTAGGGAGAAAGGATGAAGAGATGAGCCTAGAAAGAAAGCTTTGTATATTTAGGGACAGTGTTTTAGGTGTATATATGTGTATACTTTGTGTATCTTCTTGATGGGCTGACCCTTTTATCGATACATAATGTCTTTCTTTGTCTCTTGTAACAGATTTTGTCTCAGAATCTATTGTCTGACATCACTACAGCCACTCCAGCTCTCTTTTGATCACCATTTGCATGGAATATCATTTTCCAGCCTTTCGCTTTCAACCTATTTGTGGCTTTGGATTTAAAGCGAGTATCTCGTTGATAAGGAGCCCGTTGGCAGTTTGAACCCACCAGCCACTCTGCAGGAGAGACACCTAGCAATCTGCTTCCATAAAGGTTACAGATTTGGAAACCATATGGGGCAGTTCTACTCTGTCCTATAGGGTTGCTATGAGTCGAAATCGACTCGGTGGCTCACAAGAACAACCTTATTGATGGCATACATTTGGATCCTGTTTTTCTATCTCTTCTATCATGACATGACCCAATTTGGGGCAACCTGGTTAATGTTGCTAAAGAGTTGGGGCAGTACCCTGTAAAGAATGAGGAGCCCACAGCTGTGTTTAAACAGGGGCTTGACATAATCAGATTTCTCTGCTTAGAAAAATGATTCTGGATGGTATGTGGAGGGAAGGATGGAGGCAGGAGAGGAAGTGGCAAAACGAGCCAGCTCCTGACTCTCTCTCTAGCCTTCCATCTCTGCACCTGATGTTCTTGTTGCCTTTCTCAACCCCCAGCTCGGAGCGTGAAGGAGCACTGAAGGCGCTCCATGGGGACGCAGTGATATTGGCAGTGCTTGGCTCAGCCATGCATCACTTTGCTGACCCTGAAATCCAGCTTCGCTAAGCAGTGTGTTTATTTGCCTCCCATATTCTTCGAGTTGTGAGTTTGCCACTTTTAAGACGGTATTAAGAGATGGAGTCATTTTGAATGGTTTTAAAATTATGCCTTGTGTATTGTTAGCTCCTGACGTCTAATGATGTGGCTTGCAGCCACTATCCATCTCACAGATAAATAAATACATGGCGTGTTGGGGGAGAATAAATAGATAAATATTAAATGAGGGAACCCTGAGGTCAGATTCCAAAAGGGAGGTGAACATCTCAGTTCTGTTTAAATTCCCTGAATGCCTCTGGTGTGTGGTGTTTCACCTTTTGCCCCGAGGCCTTTGGGATTCAGTAAGAGGGAACATATTGTAACCAGCTAAAAGAATAGCAGCAATGTCCATAAAAGGTCACTCTTTGATTTACCAAAGGCAAAGCTGAGAGGCACAGTTGGAGATGCACCCGGCTGGGGACCAGAGACCAGGGTCCTGGCCATATCTCTACCCAAGAGTCGTCTGGTAGCAGTGGACAAGTTACCCAGACCACTGATTTACATATTTCCTGTATATAAAACGAAGGAACAAGAATGTCATTTTGAGGTCCCATGAAGTTCCAGTTAGCAGAATTTGGGGAAAAGCTTGGCATGAGTAGAAGTCAAGAAAAGGAAGTGTTAGAAAAAATGACTTTAACTCTGACTCCTATCTTTGTGTCTGGGTTCCCAGGGGATGCAAATTTTGAGCCCTCCTTTGCCTGTGACAGACACACTAATCGATAATGGTACTTCTCCCCGGTAGCCTGGCAGCAATGAGAATGCTTTCAACACAGCGTTCCAGGCAGCCTCGATCAATCCATCCTAGTGGGTTTGCAAGATAAGAATGATTTGTCAATCTGGTTCCAAGTGAATGAATAAACCAATTCTAATTAGAGGACAACAGAAACACCCTTTTCTTGGGCAGACTCACATGGAATAAAGAAATGTCTAGCACACAGTAGGTGCTTTGCCTCAGTGGTATGTTGGTTGGTGGCCGGTGGGATCCTGATGTGGTCTGAGGGCAGTTGCTGCCTTTTTGGGTGGTGTCTTCTGCTTGAGAGCAAGTGGTGAGTGAGGATCAGAACAGGAGTGGCTAACTATGATATTAGAAGACTCAGTTCTGCTCTTGCCTGGCTAGGAAAAATGTTCCTGCATATCTCCATTGAATAACAGACAGACAACGTGTCTTAATTACCTAGGGCTGCCGTAACAGAAATACACCAAGTGGGTGGCTTGAAGGAACCGAAATGTATTGTCTCATGGTTCTGGAAGCTAAAAGTCCAAATCAAGGTCTCGGCTGTGTCGATTTCCTCTGTGTCTTCAGTTTCTGGTGTCCGCTGACAATTCCTGGCGATCCTTTGCTTGTAGGCAGGTCTTCACATGGCGTCTGGCTTCCCCCTGTGTCTCTGTGTCTAATCTGCTCTTTTTATAACTCAGAAGTGATTAGGTTTAGGACCCATCCTATGCTGGTATGGCCTCATTAACGTAACTAAAGAACCCGTTTCCAAACAGGATCACTTTCACAGATACCCAAAACCCATAGCCATCGAGTTGATTTTGACTCATAGTGACGCTATAGGACAGAGTAGACCTGCCCCATAGGGTTTCCAAGGAGCGGCTGGAGGATTCAAACTGCCTACCTTTTGGTTAGCAGCCATAGCTCTTAACCACTACACCACCAGGACTCCCATTCACAGGTACTAGGGCCAGGAATTCAACACCTATTTTTGGAGGGCCACAATTCAGTCCATAGCAGCATCCACGGAGGGAAGTGCAGTGGAGTCACCTCCCTCCCTCCATCTAGGACCTCTGATGAGCTACAGCCTCAACCAAACTCATTGCCGCCAAGTTGATTCTGACTCATGGCGACTCCGTATGTTACAGAGTAGAACTGCGTCATAAGGAAAGATCATTTGGGGGATGGTGCCTGTGGGAGATTCAAGGGCATGTCCAGACCTTTGACCCTGACTGGCATCAAGTATAAAGACAGCAGAATCCTGAAGACAGACGGGCAGCTGTTGGATTTCCCCAAAGACCCCCAGCCACAAACCTTTGCTCAGCCCTACAGCAGGTAGAAGGGAAGAAGACGCGGTGGGCTGGCTGGGAGCAGAGGAAGGAGGGAGAGGAGGAGAAGCAGATGGGAGCCCAGGAGACGAAAGGAAGTCAGGGAAGGGGGAAGGAAACGGAAGTGAGTGAGGACTGAGAGCAAAGAAAGAAAATATAATAATAATCTGGTGAAGCACAGAGAGAAAAGGCAAACGGGAAGGGAAGGATGAAAAGAACTGTATCTGTGGACATGCTTCCAGCCGTGAGACTGATAACTTGGTCTCAAGTCTGTCTCCAATCGAGTTCATATTTTAATAATAAATGGGAGTGTGCAAGAGACCAAGGAGCATTTTCCCTTCTCTAGTTAAGTGGGGGGCTTCCTTGATGTTTTTAGCTTTAGAAATGAATGGTTGTTTTTCAAATCTCAGAAAGTGATTCCGGAGGTTGCTGGTGCTTCTCATTCCTGTGAAGGGTGAGAAAATGCGGCGCTATGCTGGGCCTTTGCTGCCCCCTCCTGGCTAAAGCTGGGTACTCCATGCTCCCTGCAGAGAGGAACTGGGCTTCTGTGGTTGGTTAGGACTGAATTATCCCCTCCCCCTGCTCCAAAATCAAAGACATTTATTGCCGAAAGGGACTTAGATTGCTAGCTCTGACCTCTTCCCTAAGCTCCAGATATAAATTTCTGTCAGCCTGTTGGAGATTGCTATTGGGTCTTTTAGTTTCTCATTGCTGCTGTAACAAATGGCCACAACTTAGTGGTTTAAAACAACACAAATGTATTATGGGACAGTTCTAGAGGTCAGATGTTCAAAATGAGTCTTACGGGGCTAAAATCAAAGTGTTGGCCAGGCTATGTTCCTTTCTGGAGCTCAAGGTCCTCTTCCAGGCTGGTGTGGTTGTTGGCAGAGTTCAGTTCCTTGTGATTGTGGACTGAGGTCTCCACTTTCTTGCAGGCTCTCACCATTTCCTTCCCCCTTCCCTGACTTCTTTTCCTCTCCTGGGCTCCCATCTGCTTATCCTCCTCTCCTCTCCCTCCTTCCTCTGCTCCTAGCCAGCCCACCACATCTTCTTCCCTTCTACCTCCTAGAAGATTCAGCAAGAGTTTGTGGCCGGGGATCTTTGGGAGAGCCAACAGCTGCGCCTCTCTGTCTTCAGGGTTCTGCTGTCTTTATACTTAATGCCAGTCAGAGTCAAAGGTCTGGACATGCCCCTGAGCCTCCTGCAGGCAACATCTCCCGAAGGGTTCCTCCCTAGGGAGCATCTAGAGGCTGCTTTTGGGTCCTGGAGGCCGCCTGCAGTTCCTTGACAAATGGCCCCTCACAGGCCCTCGCACCACATTGCAGCTCACTTCTTCAAGGCCAGCACGAGGGCCTCTGGCCTCAGTCTGCTCACCGTCTTGTATCATGTAACGTAATCACAGCCAGGACTAGCCCACCCCCTTCGCCCGCCCGTATAACCCAACTAATCAAGGGAGCGGTATCCCATTGCCTTTGTCATAGTCTGTGGGTCAAAAGCCAATCACAGGTTCTGCCTGTACTTGGGGAAGGGGAATACACCCGGACATGACTCACGGGGGGCCCCTTAGTATGCGTCCACCACACACACCTTGTAGATCCTCCCAAGATTTACACACATTCCATGTACGGGGAGGGTGGTCTGAGTCTCCGAGTGTGGCTGAGGGCTCCTGCTTCTGCTGAATTCATTCAGCTGTGGGATGCTGGGCTGTCCCTTCTCCCCACATGGGCTCCAGCTCCATGTTTTCTTGTTTTTGCTTTTGCTTTATTTTTTTTGGTCCTAATGTCTCTTTTTTTTTTCATCGTGGCAAATATATATGTAACAAAACATTTCCATTTCAACCGTCTTCACATATACAGTTCAGTAATGTTGACTATGTTCACCATGTTGTTCAACCATCACCATTAACCATTCACAATTTTTTCCATCACCCTTAACAGAAGCTCTCGAAGTCCCTGGCTGGAACAAACAGTTAAGCACTCAACAACTAGCTGAAAGGTGGGGGGTTCGAACCTACTCAGAGGCACCTCGGAAGAAAGGCCTGGCGATCTACTTCCAAAAGGTCACAGCCTTTGGAGCCCCATGGAGTTCTACACTGACACATATGGTGTAGCCATAAGTTGGAATTGACTCAATGGCAACTGACTAGGCTAACAGAAACTCAGTGTCCCCTAAGTGCTGTGCCTTCCTTTCTCCCTCCGTCCCACCTACCCCTGGTAACCACTAAGAAACTTTGATCTCCGTGCACTTGTCTATCTCAGCTCCATTCTTTGAAGCCAGCTACAGACAAAGTCGCCCACACAAGGCCGTGGTTGGTGATTGTCTTAGTCATCTAGTGCTGCTACAACAGAAATACCACAAGTGGATGGCTTTAACAAAGAGAAATTTATTCTGTCACCGTCTAGTAGGCTACAAGTCCAAATTTAGGGCACCAGCTCCAGGGGAAGGCTTTCTCTCTCTATTGGCTCTGGAGAAAGGTCCTTGTGATGCATCTGTTTTCCCTTGGTCTGGGAGCATCTCAGCGCAGGAACCTCAGGTCCAAAGGACACGCTCTGCTCCCAGCACTGCTTTCTTGGTGGTGCAGTTCCCATGTGTCTCTGCTTGCTTCTCTCTTTTATATCTCAAAAGAGACTGGCTTAAGACACTATCTAATCTTGTAGATCTCATCAATGTAACTGCCACTAATCTGTCTTATTACATCATAGTGATAGGATTTACAACACAGGGAAATCACATCAGATGATAAAATGGTAGACAATCATACAATACAGGGAATCATGACCTAGACAAGTTGATACACACATTTTTGGGGGGACATAATTCAATCCATGATAGTGATTTTTATCGCAAAAGCACAAACTGAAAACAAAGTATTAGACAATTTTTTTTCTCAAAAATTCTTTACCATGTGGCTAAGCCATAGCCTCTTCCCTTCTTTTTTATTACTCCTGGCCTCCAACACCCACCCCACCTCCAATTTCCAGTTCATTTTTCTTGCTGAGTAGTTTAGCAATCCCATGCCTAGTTTAGAGTTGCAATTTTCACTTCAACTGGATCAATATATTTCACTAAACAAACACAGTTCCTACTCTCAGAGATATTCCAACACCAGGCATTAAGAAAAAACAAATTTTTTGTTTATTTACGGCACCATGCCAGCAAACAATTACATAATAATGGGTTGTGATAAGTGCTGTAATTTAAGTGCATCAGGGTGCCCTGGTGAAAGCAGGTAGGGCCAGGGAAGGCTCTCAAGAAAAAATGGGACTGGAGCTGCCGAGGCCTTAGCGATCTGCTGGGAGGTGGAGGCAGAGAAGAGCATGGGGATGGACGGCAGGGGCTCGGAGAGCTTGAGGACACGCTTATCATTCAGTATGGCTGGACTGGGAGTTGGGAAGCAGAGCAGATGAGGCTGTGAAGAGGGCAAGGCCAGATCATGAAGGGCCTACACTCCTTGCTGAGGGAGAAGATTGAACCAGGCTCTGAATTTGTGAACGTTTGCCATCTCTGCTTGTGCATGGCCTATTGACTACGCCCAGGACACCTCACTCTGGGACAACACACGTAAAATGGGAACTGTCCTGGATATGGTCAACCCTCGGAGTCCCTGGGGGTGCAAACAGTTAACACACTTGGCTGCTAACTGAAAGGTTGGAGGTTCGAGTCCACCCAGAGGTGCCTTGGAAGAAAGACCTGGAGATCTGCTTCTGAAAAACCTTTTAAAAATCCTATGGAACGCAGTACTGTTCAGACAAACATGGAGTCACCATGATTTGGGGTCAACTCAATGACAAGTGGTAGCTAAGCTGGGAATGTCCTTCCAACCCTTGACTACAGCCAACTGGAAGCTTCCAACCCTGCACTCCCAAAGCATATGGTGGACACTTGGATCATAACATCAGCCACACTGTCCTGTAATTATTTGTTTCGCTTTCCCTCACTGGACTAGGTAGTCACTGAAAATGAGAGCTAGGTTTTATTCATATTTGTGTCTTAAAAACAGTACTATGCCTGGCACAAAAGAATCACTTAATAAATTGGTATTAAATAACCATAAAAATAATAGCTAACATTTATTAAATGCTATCTGCCAGGCTCTTGTCTAAGCAGTTGACATGGATTATATCACTGAATAACTTAGGGCATGGGCACTTTGATGGGATCCATTTTACAGATAGGGAACCAAGACAGAGAGTGATGGAACTTGTCTAAGATCACACAGTCTGTGAAAGGAGGAAGAAGATTCCATCCCAGGGCTTATCTCCAGAGCCTAAGAATCAATAAAATAGAGTCTTGAGCAAACTAGAGTGTGAACTTGTAGAATCATCTGAAAACAGGTACGTTTTCTGCATGTTTCCACGCTCGGCTGGCCAGAGATGAGCTGGTGGCTGGAGAACAACCATTCTTCCCGATGTCATGGTCCTCATTACGTCATGGGACAGCTTTCTATTTGTCTGGATTGTGAGCTTGTGAGGACAGATGAGTGTATTCATCATAGAATTCCAGTGCTGTGTCCCCAGTACCTGCCATATAAATGTTGAATGAATGCGTGAATAAATGAATGAGTGAATGGGTACCCACTTCTATGTCGTTGTTGGGTGCTGTCCAGTGGATTCTGACCTGTAGTGACCCCATGTGACAGAGTAGAACTGCTCCGTAGGATTTTCGTGGCTGTAGTCTTTATGGAAGCAGATTGCCAGGTCCTTCTCCTGCAGAGCCACTGGGTAGGTTCGAACCACCAACCTTTTGGTTAGCAGCTGAGTGCTTAACTTTTGTGCCACCAGGGCTCCTTACATTCTTCCATAGGCAAACCCAAAAAGCATGGATTGCAATCCTGGTGGCGTAGCAGTTAAGAGCTATGGCTTCTAACCAAAAGGCTGGCAGTTCAAATCCACCAGGCCCTCCTTGAAAACCCTATGGAGCAGTTCTACTCTGTCTTATAGGGTCGCTATGAGTCAGAATCCACTCGACAGCGATGGGTTTTGGTTTAGGGCAGTGAGTCAGATCACCTGTATGCTACCAAGACCTCACCCGTGGACCCTGGCTTATTAATTCCTCTTAGTCACGCAGAGAACCTGATACTGAGCACTGAACCAGTGATTCTCCATAAGAGGGTGAACCATTGTTCTTTGCTAAAACAATGAATCATGCACGCGAACATAGGCACTGGACGAAGGATAGTTTGTGGTTTGCTCCTGCCTAGAGGCAGGGGCATGGACCAGATGACCTCTCTATGACCTTTCAAGGACCAGCATTCAGCAATTTTCAGCGTGGAGGCTCCTCGTCTTTCCAGCATGAAGAACACATTGTAATTCCAAAACAATTCTGAAGACTCACGCTTGAAAAAGGTTGTTCTCTTTCCTAGTCATTGACTGTAAAAAGGATGATACTAATACCCAATAACGAGGCGTCTCTGAATTGGTCAATCTTGGGGATCCATTGTGTTTTCTTTACATTAAGAACATTTTCCTGTATTTGAAAATCATATCTGGACACAGAATTAACTTATTGGTACCCTTGCAGAACTATTTTCTTTCAGGGATCTGGAGCCCTCAGGGTTGGGGCCAGGTTGAAATGAGTTCGAATTCCAGTACTTCCACTAACTAACTGGTAAAGTGGACACATTACTTCACCTCTCTCGGCCTTCTTCTCTTTACCTTGGAGACAATACCTGCGTGCCTCACAGGTTAACTGTGATGACTGAATGATATGACATATAACGTAATGTCCTATGGAAGCGGGAGCTTCTTCCTCGATCACCCGTCCTGTCTTAGCCTCTGAGCTGCAGAGAAAGCCGGCACTAGAAGGTTCCTTGGTCTCTGTCTCAGTTATCTAGTGCTGCCAGAACAGAAATACCCCAAGTGGGTGGCTTTAACGAACAGAAATTTATTTTCTCACAGTTCAGGAGGCTAGAAGTCGGAATTCAGAGTGCTGGCTCTAGGGGAAGGCTTTCTCTCTCTGTTGGTTCTGGAAGAAGGTCCTTGTCCCTTCAGCTTCTGCTTCCTTGTTCCTTGGAGATCTCCAGGTGTCTTTTGACATCTATCTTCCCCCATCTCTGCTTGCTAGCTTGCTTGTTTAATCTCTTTTATATCTCAAAAGAGATTGTCTTAAGACACACCCTATACTAATCCTATCTCGTTAACATAACAGAGACAGCCTATTCCCAAAGGGGATTATAACCGCAGGCATAGAGGTTAGGATTTACAACACGTGTTTTGGGGGGACACAATTCAGTCCATAACAGTCTCTTTCTTCCTTCCCCTGCAGGTTCCTGATCGTCCTGGGGTGCTTGATTCTGGCCGTCCTGACCACGTTCAAGGAGTACGAGACCGTCTCGGGGGACTGGCTGCTGTTACTGGTGAGACTGCAGACCCTGCTGTGTTCTGGGGTGGACGCCCCTGGTTGGGTTTCCACAGCGAAGGCAGGAAGGGTGCCCTGGGGGCCAACACTGCCAGACAAGTTGTGGCTTCTGGAGTCTCCAGCCAAGTCAGGGCCTGATCAGTTCCTGAGATCATGGACATGGGGGCAGTGGTGGTTCAGTGGTAAACTTTCTGCCTTGCACGCATGAGACCACGTTTGATTCCCGGCCGATGCACCTCATGTACAGCCACCACCCCTCTGTCAGTGGAGGCTTGCATGTTGCTATGATGCTGAATAGGTCAATGAAGCTTCTAGACTAAGAGAGACTAGGAAGAAAGGCCTGGTGATCTACTTCCAAAAAATCAGCCAATGAAAATCCTATGGATCACAACGGGCTGGATCCCGTTGTGCATGGGGTTGCCATGAGTCAGCAGGAGGGGGTGGTTGACCTGAGGACAGGTGACAACAACAGCATGGACACAGATGCGGTCAGGAGCGGCATCTGTGACAAAGATTCGCTATTCCTAGATTAAAGATAAGGGAACAGGAACAAGGTTAAGGCAAAATCCCACACACATTATTCACATTATAAACTGCAGCTTCCCAGTCCTCTGTAAGTTAACACAAAGGCATGTTCCATTCTAAAATCTGCCTGTACCTTTTCTCCTTATTATCCTCCTCTCTAAATCCTGAGGATCTCTTATTTCATTCAAGGCCAAGTACAAAATCCCATTTCTGTGTAAAACCTCTAATCCTCCCCATCCGCACAGGGACCAACCACACCGCCTGTTTTCACTCTCTATTCCCCATCCCGGGGAATGGTGGAGAGAGGGCGGGTTAGAAATCTTGGGCAGGTTGCCTAATGCCCGTGACTCATAGTTTCCCATCAAGTGAGGGGCAAATGCTGACAGGGGCTGGGTCCAGCGTCCTCGCCTGGCCTGGAGGAGCCTCCCCAGGAAGGGCTTGCTCCGCCCACAGCCCAGCGACCCGCCCTCAGCCCAGCGACCCGCCCTCAGCCCAGCGACCCGCCCTCAGCCCAGCGACCCGCCCTCAGCCCAGCGGTCCGCCCTCAGCCCAGCGGTCCGCCCTCAGCCCAGCGGTCCGCCCTCAGCCCAGCGACCCGCCCACAGCCCAGCGACCCGCCCTCAGCCCAGCGACCCGCCCTCAGCCCAGCGGTCCGCCCTCAGCCCAGCGGTCCGCCCACAGCCCAGCGGTCCGCCCACAGCCCAGCGACCCGCCCACAGCCCAGCGACCCGCCCACAGCCCAGCGACCCGCCCTCAGCCCAGCGGTCCGCCCACAGCCCAGCGGTCCGCCCACAGCCCCGCGACCCGCCCATAGCCCCGCGACCCGCACTGGTCATCTGGCCCTTGAATGATCACACCCTTATTCGTTTAGGTGTCAGCATTGCCTCTTCTGGGTGATGCTGACCGCACGAAGTGAGGCCCCACCCTCTACACAGGGAAGGGGTGACAGCCCCCGAGTTAGCTCTGACTCACGGCAACCACTGTCAGAGTGGAACTGTGCTGCATAGGATTTTCAACGGCTGATTTTTCGGAAGTAGAGCACCAGGTCTTTCTTTTAAGGCGCCTCTGGGAGAACCGCCAACCTTTTGGTTAGCAGCTGAGCACGCTAACCGTTTGCACTAACCAGGGACTGCCCTCGCCCATTAGGGTTCATAAAGCAGCAGAAGCTTAGCTCGCACTGAGCACACCATCCGTGGAGCCAGTCAGCAGGTTTGTTCTGAGGGAGGGCGTTATAATCTGCACAACCCAGGACGAGACCTGAGTGGGTGAATCCTGGGAAACAACCCAGTTCCAGGAACTCGGTTTTGGGGATTGCCGTACAGTAACAACTCCCCAAGGGCCCTAGGAGGCCACCAAAGAGTCAGAGACAAAGGTCCTGATCATCAAGGGAGGTGCGGGAGGGACCCAGTGTCCTGGGAGGCAGCATAAACAACCAAAAACGTTGCCATCAAACCGTTCCAACTCATGACGACCCCACGTGTGTCAGAGTAGAACTATGCTCCACAAGGTTTTCAGTGGCTGAGATTTTTTGGCAGTGGATCACCAGGCCTTTCTCCTGAGGTGCCTCTGGGTGGATTCGAACTACCGACCTTCAGTTAGTAGCTGAGTCCTTACCCGTTCGCACCACCCAGCGAGTGCTTAAATACACGCACACTGGAGGCTGATGACTGACTGCATCGCTCCTTTGCCCGTTTGTAACTGAAAGGCCCTGAGAAGTTCTTAACCCCTCTGTGTAAAACAGGGGTAATATTACAAAGCCCTTGGGGTGGTGCCTGGCCCAGGAGGGGGCTTAGAAACCATCAGCCATGATTAGCAACACCAGGGGGCAGACACCAGGTGGGATTCATAGACTGGGTTCCATTGATAGCCCTCTTTTCAAACTAGGTGGAGTTCTTAAGGGCTTTTAGTCCATTAAAGGAACGTTTTGTTAATATATGTGTATATGATCCATTGGAACAGAAACATAGAAAACGGAGCAAATCATCACTTTGCAAGGCTTAGCAATGTTAGGGGCAGTTAGCACAGCCGAATGAAGAAGGCGGCTATCCAAAACCGTATGGGGGAGACCAGCCAGGTCTTCTCCCCCACTCCTAGCTACCTCCAGCACCAAAACAGCAACAGCAACAACGTCGGGAGCTGTGGACGATCGGGTCCCCGTTAATCAGCGTCTCTCCGTATGTTCCTCAATGCAGGAGACGTTTGCTATTTTCATCTTCGGAGCTGAGTTTGCTTTGAGGATCTGGGCTGCCGGATGTTGCTGCCGATACAAAGGCTGGCGGGGACGGCTGAAGTTCGCCCGAAAGCCCCTGTGCATGCTGGGTAAGCCTGGGTGTCTGAGTCAGTGGTGGCCTCAGTGCCTCCTACCGCCACATACACACAGCCTTTTGGTGCATTATTCCTCTGAGGAAATGTTAAATAAGCTGACATTCTTCTGGGAGATCATGCAGCATGTGGAGACAGCCCAGCCTCCCTGATCCTGCCCCATGAAGAGGACCAGTGCCCGCCTTCTGGGGCTGAATTCCTCCTCCCACGGCTAATCCTCCCGAGGATGTTTCTTAATGGGAGGTGTTTCTTTATGGGGGTGGGGGGCATTCTTGGCATTCGTCTTGCAAAGGAACCAGCACGTTGCAGGGTGTTGAGAATCCCCAGTCCCTAGGCTAGCAGCCCTCCAGTCATGTGACACCCGACATTGTTTGTGCATTTCCAGACTGGCTGGGGTGGTGCCATTGCTGGTTGAGAGTCTCTTCTATAGGACCACGTTATGCCCATTTGACAGAGGTAGAAACTGAGGCTCACAGAGCTGAGTCATTTTCCAGAGTCACACTGCCAGTAAGCAGCTGATTCTATTGTAACGGCCCGGTCTGGGTGAATCTAGCAGCTGTGCCCGCCCCCTGCTTGTGTCCTGATCCAAAAGTGGCTTCTGGCAAATGTCACTGAGGTGCCTCCATCTGGGTACAGGCATTTTGATAGCAAAAGCTCTCGCGTATCCCTACTGGTGCAGCGTGAACCCATGTGTTCCCATCTGAGCACCCTACTACAATCCGTGGATTGAGTCCAGAGCTGGGCATCTGTGAGGGGCTCTGAAGCTTTTTCTCCCTGACCCACCCCCCGCCCACCCGGAACTTCTTTTCCTCCTTCCGATGTGCATCTGGGGAGAAATCTTTAGGTGCAAGGCTGCTTATCAGATATGCTGATTTGTGGCCAGTTCGGTTTCCTTCACACCCTCCCCCCACCTTCAGCAAGCAGATCAGGCGCTTCCAGTTTTCTTAGAATGGGTCCTTGGCCAAATTATGGGGCAGCGTTTGATCTTGTCTCCTCAAATGATTACAACGACAACAGCAATCACCATCATTTATTAAGCACTGGCTTGGTACTGGGACTGTTATTTCTTTTAATCCTCATAACCACCCTGCGAAGTTGATATCACCCCCATTTTACAGGTGAGAAACTGAGGATCAGAGAATTGGATAACAAACCTCTCCTCCTGCCCCACCTCCTGCTGGGTACCCAGCCCCTCCAGACATTCAATGCTGCTGATCCAGGCCTGCGCCTCCACCCACTACCCCGTCAGACCTGACATGGTGTCAGAAGAGTGTGGTCGGTGGCCTGGCTCTGCCACTAGCTTGCTGTGAATCCCAGGCAAACCACTTAACTTCTCTAGGCCTCAGTTTTGTCATCTGTGAAATGGGGACTCAATATCTGCTTTGCATAACTCAAGTATGGGAAAATTGCATACAGATATTACAGAGTATTATTATCCAAAATAATAAGGTATCTGAGAAGCTAATTACACTAAAATCTTGATAACTGATACTGGAGTACTCCCAGGGGCACTTTAATTTTCTAAGATGGTTGATAATGAGACTTCATTTCTAATCACTGGATTTTAGAACCTTTAGAAAAGAGGTTTTGCATAGAATGGACTCTCTTAATTCCCTAAGGCGGCGGTAACACAAATACCACAACTGGTGGCTTTAAAGAACAGAGATTTGTTTTCTCACAGTTCTGAAGGCTAGAAGTCCAAATCAGGGCCCTGGCCTGATGGGTTCCTTCCTCATCAGTAGCCTGGGATGTTCTTGGCTCCTTGATTGTAGATGGTCCTCAGCAGCCTCTGTCTTCACCCTGTGCGTGTGTCTGTATCCACACCACTCTTTATAACTCAGAAGTGATAAGGTTTAGAACCCACCTTACTCAGGTATGGCCTAATTAACATAACAAAGAAAATCCTATTTCCAAACAAGATCATTTACAGGTGTAGGGGCCAGGATTTTCATATTTTGAGGAGACACAATTCATCCATAGCAAAGACCATTATTCTCTCATCAAACACTAAACATCTGATAAGGGCCAGGGAGTATGCTGGGCGCTGCAGACAGACACGAGCAAGCCAAGAGCCCTGCCCGCCAAGATAATTACAGCGCCGTATATCAAGAGCTCTCCTTCCCTCATTCCCTTCCTTCATTCTTTGCACAAGCCTTTATTGCAGGATTACTGTGTGCCAGGCTCTGCTCCAGGCTCTGGAACTCAGCAGCCCCTGCTCTCAGGCAGTTTATGCGAAACTATAAACAAGGTATATTGGGAGTTTGGGTGATGAAATTATTTTCAGTGGCAATCCAGGAAGACTTCCCAGAGGAGATGGCATTTGCCTCGCCTCTCAGAAGAAGTTTTAGGCAGCAAATTTGAGGAACATATTCAAAACTAAGAGACCAGCATGTGCAAAAGTGTGGAGGTGTGAGAGAGGCCTCTGCTCAGCAAACCGCATGTGCTTCTGCAAACCAGTGGGTGAAAGTTCAAGGGGGACGTGGTGGCGAGAGATGCATCTAGAAGGTTCCTCAGGTCACAGAGAGTTTGAGGAGCTATGACTTTGTCTAGTAGTCAAACTTTTCTCGTAACTGTGTTCCTTCAGATCCTGATGCTCTTGCAAAAAAAAAAAAAAGTCTGTGGTCAGAGTCTTTTGGGAAAGGCTGAACTTCATTGTATAGGTGAGAGCCACGGTGCATATTAACATATTAAAGGCTCTGAGAAGTCCTGCGATAGGGAATCTGTTTAATTGTGTTTTTCCCAAATTAACCAGCCCATGGTGTCCTTTTTACCTACTAACCTTCTGCAGTACAGAGAGGGGATAATTGATATGGATATTGGGTGCCACTGAAGGGAATTAAGAAGAGACCAGGTCAGCCTGTCTTCCATAGTAGTACTGTATGATGCCAGGAGCCCCAGCGGTGCCGGTTAAGAACTCGGCTGCTAACCAAAAAGTTTGGTGCTTTAAGCCCACCAGCTGCTCCTCAGGAGAAAGATGTAGCAGTCTGTTCCCGTAAAGATTACAGCCTTGGAAACCCTATGGGGCAGTTCTACTCTGCCCAATAGGGTCGTTATGAGTTGGAATTGACTTGACCATATCGGGTTTTTTAGAACTGCCCCATAGGGTTTCCTAGGCTGTAAACTTTACAGGGAGCAGACTGGGAGGTCTCTTCTCCTGAGAAGCAGCTGGTGGTTTCGAACCGCTGACTTTTCGATTAGCAAATGAGCACTTTAACTACTGCGCCACCAGCTCTCCTTCTTTTAGGGGAAGCCCACATGAAAACAATGGATGAGCTCCAGGTCTCACCTTCACGGCCTGAGCCACCCTGATCCCCTCCCACACTGACAGGGAACCACGAGTGCCATCCCGAGAGCCTGGGGCCCTGCCCACTTCCAGCCATGTGGCCTTGGCGGGCCGTCACCCTCAGAGCCTGCATTTCCCTCTCTGTCACAGAACAATAGTGCTCGCCACATGCGGTCAGTATAAAGGTTCAATGCAGTAAGGCTTAGAGTGGCCGGCTGCTAGGCACACCTTCACCTGCCAGCCGCGGACAGCGCCATGATGACGCCATTGCCTCCGCCTGACCTTTCCGTCTCCCCGCCGCCCTCTCTGTCCTCTTTCCCAGACATCTTCGTGCTGATTGCCTCTGTGCCAGTGGTTGCCGTGGGAAACCAGGGCAATGTCCTGGCCACCTCCCTGCGAAGCCTGCGCTTCCTGCAGATCCTGCGCATGCTGCGGATGGACCGGCGGGGCGGCACCTGGAAGCTCCTGGGCTCCGCCATCTGTGCTCACAGCAAAGTAAGTGCGGCGAGGAGGCTGCCGGCCGCGTGGCGGCTGCCGGCCGCGTGGCTTCCCCCCAGCCTATCCCCTTCCACGGCAGCCTCCCTTCCAATGTCCCCAGAGGGGGGTCGTTCCACCGCCGCTGGTGACAATGACAGCGTCGAAGATGAGGAGGAGGAGGAAGAGAAAGAGGAGCACATGGGTGTTCTGGACTCAGGTCCTCCTCCACCATATACAAACTACTTTGGCCAAGTCACTCAACCCTCTTTGACCCTCAGTTTTCTCGTCTGTAAAATGGGGATAGTAATATGGATGGGTCTGCATTGTGGAAAGGAAGAAACGAGCTAATGCAAGGCAGCATGAGACAGGAGGGAAAGGTTTGAGTCACACACTGCCTGGAATCCAAACTACCTGTGTGACTTTGGGGAATTTTTTTTTTTTTAACCTCTGGGTCTTCTTTTCCTCCTTTTTAAAAATACCTACCTCATAGGGCTGGTGCTCGGATTGGTGCTCAGATTAAATAAATTGGTAAATAAAAAATAATTGCTATCATTATTGCATAAAGCCTAGAATTTATGACAGGGACCAGCTCATCCCGTGAGTTGACACCACTGTTAGCCGTTACACTGATAAGGAAGCAGACACAAAAAGGAAGTCACCTGTCCAACTGGGACCCGAACCCAGGCAACCCAGTTCCAGAGCCCATGCCCAGTGATCTCTGTCGAAGGGAGATGGGGAGCTAGGAGCCGGGGGGTTCAGTCCTGTTGCCTCCCAGAGTCCCAAGGGGCTGAGTGGGCGTGGCAACCCAGGCAACCAGACCCATTTTAGCTAAATTCATGGTACTCTCTGTGTTTCTTCCTGTTGTTAACCCCAAGCCTTTGGGACAACTCTGCTTTAACTTCACTGCCTTAGCTGGACCCTGGAGGGTTGGAGGAAAATCCTGCCTCTCAGCTCAAACAGACAGCACCGCTCAGAGTCCAGTGCAGGAGAAGTCAGAGAGAGGGGACCCCCACCCTGCCCGGGGGTGTTCCTCACAGCCATAAAGTCAGGGCTATGGGTGGCTGCCTCCTCACCAAGAGAGGATCTTCCAGTGCCAACCTTGGTGGTTGCAGTGGAAGGTACAGGTGTCCCGCCAAGATCCCCTTTATTGAGAAGGGGCACTACCCCTCAGCTGCTGTGGGCTTGGCTGCTAAGACTCCCAGCTGCTCCCTTCCCTGGAGAATTGCCCTGGGCACAATGAGAGATGCCTTGACTGGGAGATTATGTTGCCCCACCTCCTCCCCCCACACCAGGGAAGCCTGTGGCCAATGGCCGACAGGATGCCTCCATCCATGTGGGGACCAGTTCTGTGGTACAATGCCCACTCCAGAGCGCCACCAGGATCAGGCTGCAGAAGACGCCAGCTAAGAGCACCTCGTTGCTTTGCTCTGTCTGGCTTCCGTCACTCTCTCTCTCCTGAGATCACACCTCAAAAATCATATGCAAATAAATTACAGGCACCTAAACCCTTGCCTATAGAAGCCCTGGTGGTGCAGAGGTTAAGTGTTAGGCCGCTAACAAAAAGTTTGGCGATTTGAGCCCACCAGCTGCTCCTCAGGAGAAAGATGTGGCAGTCTGCTCCCGTAAAGATTTACAGCCTTGGAAATGCTATGGGGCAGTGCTACTCTGTTCTACAAGGTTGCTATGAGTGGAAATCAACGTTGGCAATGGATCTTTTTTTGGTTTTGGAAACCTTTGCCTCAGGCTCTGCTTCTAGGGAACTGGACCTAAGGCAGTGAGCTTGGGGACAATTCAACATTTGGGGACTTAGAGTTTTTCTTAAAAGTGTTACCCTTACCTATGCGACTGCCACCTGGACAACCCCAAAGCACCCACCGCTACTGCGGGGTTCTCACATCTGGGGATCCACACCGGATGTGTTAGGGGTGGTTTCCTGTGAGATTATATCTCCTAGTGGAGCGAAGAAGCGCTCAGGAGCCAGGCAGTAAGTGGTTCAAAATTCAGCCCTATCACCTTCCAGCCGAAAGACGGTAAGAAGATTGGTGTATTTTCACAGCTTCCTCAGTGGTAAAATGTGAATCCTCCTGGCTGCTCACAAGAGAAAAAGTGCATTTAAGTGCCTGGTAAACAGTAGGTGCTCATGAACACTGGGGTTTATTATATTGCAAATATGCTCTTCACAAACCACCCAAATAAATATATAAAATGAAATAATAGTTTAAACCACCTGGGAGTCTCTCGAAGCCCCGGTGGTGCAGTGGTTAAAGCACTTGGCTACTAACCAAAAGGTTGGCAGTTTGAAACCACCAGCAGCTCCGCGGAGGAAAGATGTGGCGGCCTGCTTCCGTTAAGATCTACTGCCTTGGAAACCCTATGAGACAGTCCCACCCCATCCTTCCTAGAGTGCCACAATGAGTCGGAATCGACCTAACAGCAGTGGGTCTTTGGTTTGGGGAGTCTCTCACCTTCTAATCCAATTTCTTGCCGTAAACATTTTATTCCTGCTTGTGATGTTGGAGATTTCTTTCCAGAGCTCTCTCCTGCTGTTGACCTTCTGTTCCTCCTTCACCAGAGGACCTGTTAACAACACCTTCCCGAGCTCAGCCATTGCCTTGGACCCATGCAACAGAGCTGATTCACAGCTTCTATGGAAATTGAGGCTAAAAATGGCTGGTTTGGGTCGTCCTCATCCCGTGTTCCCTCGGTTTAGAATAGATTCCCAGATCCCCGGTGTCTGCTGAGTATTACCGTGTAATTACCAGCGACAGTTGGATGTTCGCGATGGAATCCCTGAGAATAGATGGTTTCATGCCGCAAACTGACCCCACAGCTGAGGCCAGCGGGCAGAACTCTGAGACAAAACCACGTGTCTATGGGGAGTCTGGGTTGAACCGGGATTGAAGGCAGGGAGAGGGAGAGAGAGAGTGCTTACCAACTCTACACCCCACCTCCCCGAAGGGCCCACCACTTAGCACCTCTCTCCTCATCACCCCTCCTAAGCCGCACAGCCAGCTGCCCTGGCCGCCACTTCAGGGGGAGGCGTGTTAGGAGTTAAGCCCTGGAGCACTAGCCCGGGTTGAAGTCGAGCTTTCCCACTTACTTACTGAGAGCTGAGACAAGTTACTTCTCTGAGCCTCTGTTTCCTCAAGCTTAACAGGGTCTGCTTGACATGATTGTTGTGATGATTACTTTGGATGCTATGGAAAGTATCCAGCTCCATGCCTGGTCCATATAAAGTGCGCCATGAGTGTTACCAGGACCAACTGCTGTCGAGTCAGCTCCGACTCATGGCGACCCCATATGTGTCAGAGCAGAACTGTGCTCCGGAGGGTTTTATTGGCAGTAGATAGCCAGGCCTTTCTTCTGTGCTGCTGCTGCTGCTGAGGGGACTTGAACCTGCAACCTTCCAGTTAACAACAGAGCGCTTTAACAGTTTGAGCCATCCAGGGACTCCCTGTGAATATTAGCTATTATTATTTAATCAGCTGATTCTGTTTCTCAACCTCAACTTTGCCTGGGGTGTTTAGTAAACAAGCGGATTTGTGGAGTACATCCCAAATCCCTCCAAACTCACTGCCATTGAGTTGATTGTGACTCACAGCGACCCTGTAGGCCAGAGTAGAACTGCTCCACAGGGTTTCCAAGGCTATAATCTTTACGGAAGCAGACTGCCACATCTTTCTTCCGTGGAGCAGCTGGTGAGTTCAAACCATTGACCTTTTGATTAGCAACCCAACACTTTAACCACTGTGCAACCAAGGCTCCTTGGAGTCCCTCCCAGAAGTATTGAATTTGATTTTTTTTTTTCCCACATGACATTATAGCCCACCCACCGGATTTCCCACAATGCATGGTGCCGGCCATCTGGTAGACCTTTCAAAGGGTCAGGACGCTGTGCCGGCACACTGCCTAAGGCAGGGCTGAGCTGCAGAATCCAGTGGGAGGTGCCTGTGCGCGTCATAAATCCAGGAACATATGCATAAGAGAGAAAGAAACGGAGGGTTCTCTGGGGAAAGTGATGGGATACAGCAGAGCAGGAGCTTTGGAGGCTGGGCTTGGAGGGTGGGCTGTGTGCTGGGAAACTGTAGAACACCACTTCTCAAACTCCAGTGTGAACAGGAATCACCTGTGCATCCTGCTGAAGTGCAGATTCTGACTCATTAAGTCTGGGGTGTGCTCTGAGATTCTGCATTCCTCCCAAGCTCCGAGGTGATGCTGCTGCTGCTGCTGTGGAGCACAACGGAGTAGCAAGCCTACTGCTGTTGTCTCCCCAACTCATGAGGACCCCACAAACAACAAAAATGCTGCCCAGTCCTGCACCATCCCCCTGATGGGTTGGGGATCAGACTACTGTGGGTTTTCATTGGCTGTTTTTGGAAGTCGATCACCAGGCCTTTCTTCCTAGTCTGTCTCAGTCTAGAAGCTCTGTTGAAATCTGTTTAGCATCGGAGCAACACACAAGCCTCCACTGACAGATGGGTAGTGTCTGCACATGAGCTGCGTTGGCTGGCAATCGAACCTAGGTCTCCTGCAGATTGTTGTTGTGAGGTGCCGTCAGGTTGGTTCCAACTCATAGCAACGCTATGTACAGCAGAATGAAACACTGCATAGTCCTGCACCATCCTCACAATCATTTTTATGCTTGAGCCCATTGTTGTAGCCACTGTGTCAGTCCATCTTGTTGAGGGTCTTCCTCTTTTTGGCTGACTCTCTACTTTACCAAGCATGATGTCCTTTTCCAGGGACTGGTCCTTCCTGATAACGTCTCCAAAATATGTGAGATGAAGTCTTGCCATCCTTTCTTCTAATGAGCATTCTGGCTGTACTTCTTCCAAGACAGATTTGTTCGTTCTTCTGGCAATCCATGATATATTCAATATTCTTTGCCAACACCATAATTCAAAGGTATCGATTCTTCTTCGGTCTTCCTCATTCATTGTCCAGCTTTTCACACGCATATGAGGTGATTGAAAACACCAAGGCTTGGGTCAGGTGCACCTTAGTCCTTAAAGTGACATCTTTGCTTTTTAACACTTTAAAGACGTCTTTTGTAGCAGATTTGTCCAATGCAATGTGTTGTTTGATTTCTTACTGCTGCTTCCATGGTCATTGATTGTGGATCCAAGTAAAATGAAATCATTGACAACTTCAATCTTTTCTCCATTTATCATGATGTTGCTTATTGGTCCAGTTGTGAGGACTTTTGTTTTCTTTATGTTGAGGTGTAATCCATACTGAAGGCAGTGGTCTTTGATCTTCATCGGAAAGTGTTTCCAGTCCTCTTAGCTTTCAGCAAGCCAAGATTGTGTCATCTGCATATCACAGGTTGTTAATGAGTCTTCCTCCAATCCTGATGCCGGGTTCTTCTTTATATAGTCCAGCTTCTCATATTATTTGCTCAGCATACAGATTGAATAAGTATGGTGAAAGGAAACAACGCTGATGCACATCTTTCTTGACTTTAAACCACGCGGTATCCCTTTGTTCTGTTCCAACGACTGCCTCTTGGTCTATGTACAGGTTCTTCATGAGCACAATTAAGTGTTCTGGAATTCCATTCTTTGTAATATTATCCATAATTTGCTATGATCTACGCAGTCAAATGCCTTTGCATAGTCAATAAAACACAGGTAGACATCTTTCAGCCAGGATCCATCTAACATCAGCAATGATATCCCTGGTTCCACGTCCTCTTCTGAATCTGGCTTGAATTTCTGGCAGTTCCTTTTCGATGTACTGCTGCAACCACTTTTGAATTATCTTTAGCAAAATTTTACTCGCGTGTGATATTAATGATATTGTTCAATAACTTCAGCGTTCTGTTGGATTACCTTTCTTTGGAATGGATACAGTCGGCTGGCCAGGTAGCTGTCTTCCAAATTTCTTGGCACAGACAAGTGAGCACCTCCAGTGCTGCATCCGTTTGTTGAAACATCTCAGTTGGAATTCTGTCAATTCCTAGAGCCTTGTTTTCACCAATGCCATCAGTGCAGCTTGGACTTCTTCCTTCAGTACCATCGGTTCCTAATCGTATGCTACCTCCTGAAATGGTTGAATGTTGACCAGTTCTTTTTGGTAGAGTGACTGTGCGTATTCCTTCCATCTTCTTTTGATGCTTCCTGCTTTGTTCAATATTTTCCCCGTAGAGTCCTTCAATATTGCAACTCAAGGCTTGAATTTTTTCTTCATGTCTTTCAGCTTCAGAAATGCTGAACGTGTTCTTCCCTTGGTTTTCTGTCTCCAGGTCCTTGCACATGTCATTAGAATACTTTACTTTGTCTTCTTGAGTTGCCCAACCTGAGTGCAGGGGAGGCTCAGGCATGTGGGGGAGCCCGTGGATATCGAGGGTCAGCAGCAGGTTCTGCCACAAATCCATCGCAAAAACTGTAAAGTCAGAGTTACCATGAACAGCCTTCTAAATTCCTGCAAAGCACAGAGTGGGTACACATTTGTAGTCCACGTTGGCAACTATCCTATCCTCTCTTAATAATCTAACAGAAGTCCCTGGACGGCACAAGTGGTTTGCAATTTGCTGCTAACCTAAAGGTTGACAGTCCGAACCCACTCAGGTGAACTGCTTCCGTACAGATTGGTGTGGCTGGGTGGCATTGAGTCGATCTCGACTCATAGCAACCCCGTGTGACAGAGTAGAACTGACCCCATAGAGTTTTCTAGGCTCTAATCTTTACTGGAGCAGATCACCTGTGGAGTCACTTGGTAGGTTTTAGCCGCTAACATTTCGGTTTGCAGCCAAGTGCTTAACCATTGCACCACCAGGGCCAGGAAAACCCTCTGGAGCACTTCTACTCGATAACAACACATGGGGTCGCCATGAGTTGGAATTGACCCGATGGCAATGGGAGATATGTGTGGATAATCCAACACAGCCAGTTGTTCTGTGCACGCGTGAACAGATGGTTATTTCTTTGGTTAAGTACCAGTTGAACTGCTCCCTGTATTTGGGTGCCAGAGCGTATGAAGATGTGCCTTTAAACATTAGAATTGCACTCAACAAGGCAAGAGGCCCCTGCGCTGACAGTCACACAGGCGATGCCCAGTTCATCCTTTGCATTTCAACTCCCACCAGCAGGGCAGACCTCGCCAAGGGGCTAGCAGGCTGGATTGCTTGTGCTGCCGAAACTGAACCTCTCTCTTCTGCAGAGCAGACTCACGAGTGCAGTGTACCTGTGAGGCTGTGTCAAAAGCCAGGCCTATGAGGGAATGAGCTCTGAGGAGAAAAGCTTTAGAGACGTCTGTTTAGGAAAGAGAGTCCCTGGATGGTTTGGACAGTTAACATGCTCTCTGGTAGCCAAAAGCATGGAGGTTCCAGTCTACCCGGAGGCATGCACCTCGGAAGAAAGGCCTGGTGATCTACTTGCAAAGAGTCAGCCATGGAAAACCCTATGGAGCACAGTTCTACTCTGACACACGTGGGGTCACCAGGAGTCGGAGCTGACTCGATGGCAACTGGTTTTTTGTTTGGAAAATAGTGACGGTGTAAAGGAAATGGAGATGAACTCTAGCTCTAGGTGGGGAAGCAGACGTCAGGGAAGATTTCATAATGGAGGTGACACGCGCCTGAGGATGACTCGATGCTCTTTGGTTGGTTCCATCAGGGAAAGGCAGTCCAGGCAGCAGGACCAAAGTGAGCAAAGACATTGAGGAAGGCAGGGAGAAGCCACTGACCCAGGGGGCCAGCTGACCGCCACCGTCAGAGATATGAAGTATAGCAGCTTTGCTCTCTGGGAGGGCTTAGCCAGCATGAATCAGCTCAATCTTCAATACCCTTGATGTTCTTCCCACCCTGCCTACGTCAGAATCATCACAGAGTTCCTCCTTCTGCAAAACCTTGACGTAGGGATCAAAAGAGAGAAATAAAGTTGAGACCTTCGGAATCATCCCCATCAGGGTTTTGAAACATCAGTGAGTTGCTGGTCTTTGCCATATCTCTATACCATCCTTAGAATCATTTAACATTTTCTTCAAGTCAGCTCACTCCCGTTTACTTAGTCAAATGTCCTTGCCTGTCATGTGATGATATCCATGAAATCACAGCTTTAATGTGTTAGCTATATTTATTTTTAATATGCTTTAAATTAATATGACACTGTTTAAAATGAAAACTGTTTATCTGCCTCCACCCAGTGGTAGACATGACACATTTTTAGGAACTCTGTAGGCCTGGCCCTTCATTTTAAAACTGAGGAAACTAAGGCTGGGGGTGGTGAGTTTGCTCAGGGTCACACAGGAAGTTGGTGGCAGGGCTGGGTCCCTGTCCATAGTGCTGTCCATTCTGCCACACTATCTCTCCCTTGCTTTAACCTCCTTGCTCTGCTCCATTCTACATAGAATCTAGTCCTGGTGGTGCAGCGGTTAAGCACTCGGCTGCTAACCGAAAGGTTGGCAGTTTGCACCCACCAGTCCCTCCTCGGGAGGCAGATGTGGCAGTATGCTTCCAACAAGATTACAGCCTTGGAAACCCTATGGGGTAGTTCTACCCTGTCCTATAGGGTTGCTATGAGTTGGAGTCGACTCCACGGCAATGGGGCTACTTGAGTCCCGAGCCTTGTCCGAGGGTCAGTGGCCAGTTCCTCCCCTGGAAGCCTCCTGAGCTGTGATCTCAAGGCCACCTTAAGGCAGAAACTTTCCTCTCCTTCTAGAGCCCCACACTGGTGGTGTCAGCTACCATGTAGTAAGAATTAGCAATGGGTATAATGACAGTGTTACTGATCCCATTTTAGAGTGATGGGAGATGAAGCTTAGAGAGGCTGAGTAACTTGTTCAGAGTCACAGAGCTGGGAGGGGAGAAACCTGGGCTCCACTCAAGTGTGTCCACATTCTCCTGGCCCCCATGACCACCCACTGACCACTACCTCCCTCGTCTAGTCAAATGTGTCCGCATCCCACTGGCCTCTGTGACTGCCCACTGACCACCACCTCCCTCGTCCACCCCTTCCTTTTCCAGGAGCTCATCACCGCCTGGTACATTGGGTTCCTCACGCTCATCCTTTCTTCATTTCTTGTCTACCTGGTGGAGAAAGACGTGCCTGAGGTGGATGCACAGGGAGAAGAGATGAAAGAGGAGTTTGAGACCTATGCAGATGCCCTTTGGTGGGGCCTGGTGAGTTGCCACCTTGGAGGTCGACCTTGTGGATCGCCTGTTGGGGCAGAGAGAGGCAGAGGGAGTGGAATGGGCACACTCACTTGGGCAGCTGCCTTCTGCTCAGCTGCCCAGAATCACAGTGGGAGCTCTGCCCCTCGATCTCTGAGCCTGCTGCCAGAGACTCCCCCCCAGTGGGGCATGCCCCTGGAATGGGCTTTGCCATAGCGTTTACAAGAAGACGGGGCTCGAACAGTCCAGTTCCATGGTCCCTTGGAGACTTTGCCTCATTAGATGCAGGCTGTTACCACAGGCTGAGCCATGCATCAATGCGCTCAAACATGCCAACGATCATGCAGATGGTGCAGGACCAGGCAATGTTTTGTTCCGTTATACATAAGGTCACCATGTACTCGACACCTACTCGACAGAAACTAACAACACCAAAGACGTGCATGTGCAAACTGACACAGTGGCAGATACACACATGTGCACACACACCTGCAGACATGCCTAGACTAGACCTGCACGCTCAATTGTACACACAGCCCTCGACCCACAGGAACGCATGGAACCAAAGCTATAGCATTGTTTGAGGTCTTGCTTAAGTGTGCCAGGGCACTGCTCTCAGCACTTTATGTTATTAACTTATTTTAGACTCGAACAACTCCCATCATTAGCTCCTTTTTACAAATGGAGAAACTGAGGCATGAAGAGGTGAAGTAACTAATTCCAGGTCTCTCAGCTAATAAGCAGTAGAGTGGGATTTGAACTCGGGCAGTCAGGCTCCAGAGGCCGCAGTCTTATCCACTCTGATATCCTGCCTTTCACATGCAGATACACACTCCTAAGTACGTGTGTACTGATAACATACACATGTAAACACACACAGGACTATACAACACAAAAGAACGTACACATGTGCAAGCATTAGACTGATATGTGCATACACACACATAGACACAATACGTACAAATGTGCTCGCAAACACACATGCCTTTGGAAGCACGGCCAGACATCAAATCACACGTATACAAATAAACGTACAGATAATGCGCATGCGCGTACACGTTTGCAATTATTGAAAGATTTGTTGACTGACTACAGGTAGGAAGTCCTGGATTTATAAACAGTTTGTGGTTCCAAGATTCCCATATAAATGCCTCGGTACTTGTTGCATTTTCTCCCGTGGGAACCCTGTTGTAAATGGGAGCTGCACCCAAGTCAGGACAGAGGGCTGTAGACTGAGCTCAGCTGACATGCCCCTGACTTCCCTTTCCCTGGAGAGCGCCATGTCTGAACTCTTCTCTCTTCAGATCACACTGGCCACCATTGGCTACGGAGACAAGACGCCCAAAACGTGGGAGGGCCGTCTGATTGCAGCCACCTTTTCCTTAATTGGAGTTTCCTTTTTCGCCCTTCCAGCGGTGAGTACCTTTAATGTTCTCCCTTGAGTGACATGGAACAGCCCTCTCTGTCTGGCCCCAGCTCAACTTTCTGGCCTCATCTCCCACCCCTTGTCCATCCTTTCACACCCTGCGTTCCAGGCAATCAATCAATAGGCATTCTGAATAGCCAGGTACCTGTGCTGTTCCCCTTGCCAGGAACGAGCCTTCCTCCAGCTCTGCCTGGCCAACGTCTTCTCCTCTTCCCAGACCCGGTTTCGATGTTACCTTCCTTAGGCAAGATAGTCCCTCCCTCTCTGGGCAAGTAAGGAGCCCTGGTGGTGCAATGGTTAAGCGCTTGACAGCTAACCAAAAGTCTGGCAGCTGGAACTCACCTAGCCGCTCCATGGGAGACAAGACCTGACGATCTGTTCTCTTAAAGATTACACTAGGAAACCCTGTGGGACAGTTCTACTCTATCATGTAGTGTCAGTATGAGTCAGAATCGACTCAATAGCTCACAACAACCACCACCTCTGGGCATAGAACCATAAAGACATTTCTGGCCCATTGCTAGGGTTGCACGCTTTCATGTCTGCCCAGGAGATGGTGAGCTCCCTGTGTTCCCAGTGCCTTGCACGTAGTAGGTCCTTCATGTGTGTGAGCTCCCTTCCTTGCCTTGTCGTTTACTAGTTTGTGTACAAAAATGCATTTCCCTAAACAGCAAGGTGTCTCGGCTCAATAGAGTAACTTCTCCAAAGCCCAGTTCCCAGAAATGTTTAATAACCGATACTGTTCGTTGAACTCACTCTACACTGGTATCAGGCCAAGTACTTTACAAACGTTATTGCATGTCGTCTTCACAACAACATGATGAGTTCAGTGCTGTATTTATCTCCGTTTTCCAGATGAGAAAACCAGAGGCTTAAGTAGGTTACTAAATTTTCCACAGTCACGTGGCTATTGGGTTGTGGAATCAGGAATTCATCCCAAGTTCGGCTGGTACTAAAATCTGCTCTTGATCACCAAGCAAGAAGAGAACCTTCTTGAATAACAATCCCTCTGCCTCCCCTCCACCTCCCGTCCTTCTGCTGGGGATGTTCTCTCTCCATGGGTGTCCCTGCACTCTCTGTTTCCTTATAAGCTATTTGGCCTTGGGTATCTGACTTTTCTGAACCTCTGTTTCCTCATCTGTAAAGCAGGTGAGAGGTGGTGGAAGTGTTACATGCTCTCTGAGTTCTTTCAGCCTGAAAAGTGTGTGCCTCTAACTCTAATCCCTATGCAAGTGTGACCTGGATGTCAAAACAGATCACAACTTTGCAAAATTCCAGCTAGAACAAAACTCAAGTGACAGTCATGCAGCCAGAATATTTTAAAAATTCAATTAACATTTCCTGGGCGTCTACTCTGTGCCATACACCTTGCTAGGCAATTTCCATATGTTATCTCGCTTTTTTCATAATAATAATATTACGAGATAGTTACTGGGATCCCACTTCCCAGTGGAGGAACAGGATGCTGCAAGGATAAGAGACTTGCCCAGGGCCACCTGGCCAGTGGCAGAGTCAGAATTGGAACCCAGGGCTTCCTGACTTCAAGCTTGTTCCATTTCACCAGCTCCCTTCTCCCTCGAGGAGAAGGAAGGGAGGAGCCTCCCCACTTCTTCCCATCATGCAGTGTAGGCACTGCTGACCTCTCCGGCTTCTCCCACCAGGGCATCCTGGGGTCCGGCCTGGCACTGAAGGTTCAGGAGCAGCACCGCCAGAAGCACTTTGAGAAAAGGAGGAAGCCGGCTGCCGAGCTTATTCAGGTCTGTCTGTCCTGGCTCGCCACCAGGGATGAACTGGATGCAACCCAGGGTCCCTGTGTGTGGTCTGCATGTGGCTGGGTAGGAGCGGGCTTGCCTGTTCAAGATCCCAGGTGTGTCTCCGTGTGCCTGGGCAGGAGCGGGCGTGCCCGTTCAAGATTCTTAGTGTGTCTGAGTGTGCCTGGACAG
>NW_004443958.1:18939580-19001687 GCF_000243295.1 Trichechus manatus latirostris | reverse complement strand
CGTTCAAGATTCTTAGTGTGTCTGAGTGTGCCTGGACAGGAGCAGGCGTGCCTGTTCAAGATCCCAGGTGTGTCTCCGTGTGCCTGGGCAGGAGCCGGCGTGCCCGTTCAAGATTCTTAGTGTGTCTGAGCGTGCCTGGGCAGGAGTGGGCATGCCTGTTCAAGATCCCAGGTGTGTCTATATGTGCCCGGGCAGGAGTGGGTATGCCTGCTCAAGATCCCAGGTGTGTCTGTATATGCCCGGGCAGAAGTGGGCATGCCTATTCAAGATCCTCAGTGTATCTGTGTGCCCAGGCAGGAGCAGGCGTGCTCATTCAAGATCCCCAAGTGTGTCTGTGTGTCCCTTGGCATAGGCAGACATGCTTGTTCAAGACCCCCAAGTGGTCTGTTTGTGCCAGGGCAGGAGTGGACTTGCTCGTGAATTGTGATGGGACCAAAGTTCCCCAAGTGTGTCCGTGTGTCCCCTGGCATAGGCGGGCATGCTCATGCAAGATCCCCAAGTGTGTCTGTATGGGTTTTCCTTAGTTATCTGTATGACCTGTCTATGTGTGTACCAAAAGTGACAATCCCATCACTCTCGCAATGAAGTTCTAAACCAACCAAAAAATAGACACATGGCCCAGATAGGGGTCAGCACATCAGCTTTTTTGCTAATGACGTTGGATTAGAGAATTTAGCTTGGACTTGGGGCCATCATAGACTTCCTTCTCCTACTACTTTCTACCCCACTCTTGACCTTGGGGCTTGCAGAGAAGAGGCCACCTATTGTGCATGTGCTTGGCCACTCAGCTCCAAGAGAATCATGGCCACCTCACATCCGCCAGGGATAGCAAGCCCAGAAGAAGAGACAGGAAACAAAATGCCTTTGTGCACAGAATATTGAACCATTCTGCCCATTTGTCCTGACCAACAGAAGCCTGGATCAGTGGATGTCAGATGCCCACCATCCCTCCTTGTCTTAAATCACTCCCTCTCCCTTGGGCTGGGGGTTGGAAGAAAGGCAGAAGTTTTCACTCCTGTACTTCAGAGGGGTTCCTGTTTCCTGGATTTGTGGGCTGTTGGGAACGCAGAGAATAGGAAAGTAGAGTTCCCTTGTAGCTATAGCGACACGGAGCTGAGTGTGCATGACCACCTACTCTTGAACATGTGTGGAGTGGTGTGAGTGTCTCTGTGGGTCTGTATGTCTGGCACAGGGTGGTACATGATGTGATCCTGTATATTGAGTTTCTAGGCCAGTACCAACCTCTGAGAGCCTGCCCCATATTCCCCCAAACCATCACAGTATCTCCAAGCTTCCAGTACATTATTATCAAAACCTCACCTCCTGGGCTCTCTCTTGCACCCAGAAGTGGCAAAAAAGACTGTGTTTGTCTTCCTGCCTCTTTGGCTGAGAAGTCTCAGGGAACCTTCCAGCAAGGGTAGTCCCTCCTCCTTTCAGGGACTTTACACCCAGCACCCTCCTCTCTGCCTCCATTCCCAGTTCACACTCCCACACCTTTGTCCCTCACCACTAATTACTGCTCAGGAACAGGGATCGCAGATGATGGAGTCAAGGAAGCTTTTCTTCCCAAAGGAGCTACACAAAGCCAACACCCTCTGCCTTTCTGGAGTTTGGCTCACTGCATATTCAAACTCACAGGAGTCAAGGGTCTAAAAATGTTTTCATGTCAGGGAATTCTGTGTGAAAGTTTGAGGTGATACCAGGTCTTCTTGCCCCTCTTTCCTCTCCCAGGCTGCCTGGAGATATTATGCTACCAACCCCAACAGGATCGATCTTGTGGCGACCTGGAGGTTTTATGAATCGATCGTCTCTTTTCCATTCTTCAGGCAAGTGGCGTCTCATCTGAAGGCTCGGGCGTGGCTGGCCCTTCCTCCTGTGGGTCTGTGTTTGTGTCTGTGGCTTTGTCTGTTTCATGGAGGACTTCCTTCAGGGCAGTGGTTCCCAACCTGGGCTGCACATTAGAGTCTCCTGGGGGGCTTAAAAAATTCCGGTGCCCAGGCCACACCCGAAGCTAATTAAATCAGAGCCTCCAGGGATGGGACCCAAGAATCAGTATTTTTTAAAGCTCACCAGATGATTCCAGTGTTCAGCAAGGGTTACCAGCTAGACAGTGTGGAGTGGCTGATAAGGGGAAGATCTGATCAAGGTCTGAGCATGATCAGTGGGCTGGAGTCTGAGCAGGATCGGGAGGAGCCAGTGTTGTAATGGGCCACTCCACAAGCCAGGATGTCCCACCTTCTGGCCATGGCCTCCACCCACAGATCATGATGGACTATGGAAAAAGGAAGGAGAAGGAGACAGTAGGAGTCCTCCAGTGACCCCGATAGTGTTGTTTTGTGTTCTCAGAGGCAAGACATGGAATTAAAGCATCAGAAAAAAATAAGCATGTCTTCCCTTGGTCCAGCTCTCAGCACATATGAAAAGAGTGAGGGAATTACCTGTCCATTACATCCCAGGTACACAAGTTCATATTTCATGTAATCCTCACCAGCACCCTATGAAATAAATCGAAAGTTCTCACATGTGTAGGTACATTAGAATCAATGGAGGCATTATGAAAATGCAGGTCCTGCCCCCACCCTCAGCAATCCCAGTGGAGGTGGGGCTGGTAAAAGCATCTTAAACAAGAGCGCCAAGTGAATCTGACACAGGTGGACCACGCTTGGAGACAGGCCGAGTGGTCAGTATTACCATCCTCCTCTCACAGATAATGGGACTGAGGCTCAGAAACTTTAGACATTTTAGCCAGTGTCAGCCACATCCAGATGCTGCCAAAGACCATGGTCCTTTCACTGTTTGGGCTTCTAAAACAACCTATTCCTCTGGATTTTAAATACTGTGGTCCTGAAATCATATTTTTAAGTTTGTAGGTGGAATGCTAGACTCAGAGCACTTGAGTTGGAAGGAAAAGTACAGGACCTATCAGTCTTGTACCTGGGGCTGGTTCCTGCTCTGGACCGTGCGTCTGCCACGCGTCTGTGGCTTCCATGGACTACAGCATGGCCCAGCAGTAAATGGGTGGCTCCTCCTACCCCATCCCACCTTCTACCTACTCAGTATAGAATCTGCAACCAGTCTCTGGACTCTGCCTCAGTTATACCTCCACCCCCATCACCAGATAGTGGTTAACATTTTAAGGAAATTCTAGAGAACTGGGTTCGACTGACTCACTTCTCTACATAAAACCTTCCATTGGATGACTATGGCAATGGGAATAAAATTCAGAGTCTCCCACCTCATCTCCTATGATGCTTTCACTCCTCGAGATATTCCAGCCACTCGTGCCACTTTCTATTCAGGTCATTCAGCCCCTTTTGCATGTGCTAAGCACTGGCCCAGACCATGGAGGGCCATGGGTGACTTGCCAAGGAATCTGACGTTGATCTTTAAGGCAACAAGAAGCCAGTTGAACCAGAGAATGACATGATCAGATCTGTGTTTCTGGAAGATGGCTGGAAGAAAGGTGGAGGATGGATTGGACAGGCTCAAGATTCAAGGCAAGGAGATCATCTAGGAAATTATTGCAGGATTCTGGGTAAGAGGAAATGATAGCCTGGACCAAGGCAATAGCAATAAGGAAAGGAAGTAGGGAGAGGAGCTGAAAAATAGTAAGTGAAGGGAACAAAACTCTGGGAACTGATGAGTTATGGAAGGGTTAGGGAGCTGAGAAGAATCAAGCTTCAATAACTGAGTGATAACGTTTAGATTTCCTGACAATTGTTTTCTCATTTGTAATTAGATTTACTTGCTCAGAAGATGCCTTATATGGTTCCTTTGGATTCTGAAAGTCTGTTATTTCTATAATTGTTCAGATTTTGGGATAGCATAAAGCAGAATCTTCTTAGAATGAGCACGTGGCTTCCCCTTAAGAGAACAGAGTGACCTTGAACTCAAAACCAAGAACATGTACAACCGTGTTGAACGCAGAACCAAGCTGGTTTTCATCTGCCATGCATCCAAAGGTCTTGGCAATGGGCCCATTCTTTCGGGTTGATTTATTATAAATAAGGCATTGTCCTGGCTGTCAGGGACTTGAAGTTGTACATTGTGCTGCAGACAGCTGCTGTGATATGGGAATGGCTTTTAAACTAAGAGGGAACATTTCTTTCTTTTTTTTTGTTTTTCAAGGACAAAAGTATAAAGTCCTTAGAGAAATTCTCTTAGCAACCATTCTGAAGCAAGGCAGTCCCTTGGGAAAAGAATGTCCCTAAATTCCAACCCACTCCATATTCTCATGGCAGAGAAGTAGCTGAAAATACACTGATGTGTCTTCACCTGATTCTCTAATGCTTTTTTTTTTATTTTAAAAAATAACATTATTGAGATTAACTCATAGACGATAAAGTTTGCCGATTTAAAAGTGGATAATTCAGTAGTTTTTAGTATATTCACAAAGTTGTATATCAACCACCACTATCCAATTCCAGAATGTTTTCATCACCCGAAAAAGAAACACTTACCCATTAGCACAGTCACTCCCAACCACCCCTCTCCCCAGCCCCTACCAAACACTAAGGTATTTTTATGCAAATAACGTACACGTTATAGATTTTTTGCCATGCAACCTCCCTCCACACGTTACTTTCGTAAGTGTCATATGTGTGGGCACATCATTGTGAGAAAATACAGCAATCTCTTTTCTGTTTCTTTTCTGCCTATTCTGCACATTTCATGTAAATGGGAATCATACAATATGTGGTCTTTTGTGTATGACTTCTTTCAGTCAGCATAGTGTTTTCAAAGTTCATCCACGTCATAGCATCTAACATTGCTTCACTCTTTTTTATGGCCACATAATATTCCATTGTATGGATATACCACATTTTATTTATCCATTTGTCAGTTGATGGACGTTTGAGTTGTTTCCACGGTTGGACTATTATGAATAGTGTGTTGGTGAGCACTGGTATGCATTGTTGTGAGAAAGTAGGGTTTCAACTCTCTTACGAAAACCTGCAATGTGGTAAAACCCGTGTGAAATTGTTCACTACAGATTAGTAAGTAAGCACAAGTAAGCTCATGCTTACCTTGCTTATTGGGTCATCCGCCCTTGGATCCCACAGGTGAAGAGATGAACTTAGTCTAGAACCTGGAAAGTTGGATTGGAACCCCGAACAGGGAGCCCTCCAGCTGAAACATAGAGACTGAGTAAGACTACTTCAGGCAGAGAAATGAGGAAGGGAATTCCTCGCAGAGGGAACAGCCTAACAAATGCTCAGAGTCATGAATATATGCATAGCACATAGCAGATGGCCTGGGTTTGAATCCTGACCCTGTTGCTTCCTAACTGTGAGACAATGAGCAATTTACTTAACCTCTCTGCACCTCAGTTTTCTCATCAGGAAAAAGGGGATGATAATAATACTTATCTCATAGGGCTGTTATGAGGATTAAATTAGTTGATCCATATAAAGCACTTCAAAGAACATATGACCAATTAATTATTGCTCAGTAACTGTTAGTGATGATGATGAGGATATCAATGACGCTGATGCTGGTGGTGACAGAGTTACGGGGTGTGTGACTATCACATTATGACAGTTTGTTTCTGGTCTGTCCCCACCACTAAAGAAACACTGCCCCCCAGCCCAGCATGAGGCTCAGCACACATGTTTTGAATGAATAAATGAATGAATGGCTGAGAAGAGCCTGAGAGGTAAGATCCAAACTGTAGCAGCAGGGGCCTGGGTCAGGCTGGGGAAACCCACTTCATTCATTGGTTCCCTACATGCGCCCCCTTGTCCCAGAGCTCTACTCTGCCCATCTTCCAAGGGAAGCTTTGGGCCCACCTTTGGGAAGGGGAAACAACTATTCCATGTAATTTATGCTTTGTCTATTTTCTTCCCCTTCTCGCCCTTGTAGGAAAGAACAGCTGGAGGCAGTGGCCAGGTAAGTGTCTCTGATTATGAATCCCTTCTCCCTCCACTGTGTTGAGACACGGGATCCAGTTCTGTGTCGTGTAGCACCCCTGGGCGGCCATGCTGGTCACAGGATAGGGTCTTTGGGGCTCACTGTTGTTGCTGACCATCATATTCCTCTGCCATTTCCATGGTGGTTTACTCAAGGACGACTTAATAGTAATCATAGCAGCAGCCACTTATTAGGTGTCTCCTCTGGGCTGGGCTCTGTGCCTGGAGTTCTGCAATAGGGTATCTCATTTCATCCACACAGCCTCACTGTAAGGCATGCCTGAACAGAACAGCCTGGATTTGAGTTTTCCACCCTAGTTCATTTATTTCCCGTTTTTCCAATTTAAGTTTGAAAATGGTTTCTTTGCACTTACCAAATCGGGGGCTCTGGCTTTGCATGGAACGATGATGTTGACTCTGAGGGGAGGCTTTTCTTGCAAGATTTGCAGTATCCTGCAAGAATAAGACCTGAATGATTCAGGTTCCAGAAATCTATGCAGAGAAGGGGAGAGATGGGTTTTGAGTTTTAGGGGTAAACTTTGCCTTGCATTTGATTATCCTTTGAAGTCTTGGATTTCAGGCAGCACAGTTAGGAAGTAAGCTGATCACCCCTAGGCTGGAGGAAGAATTCCTTAAGCCTCTTAGGTACCATGCTGTGAGTGGTTCAGAGCAGAGGGTTCTGATATGAGCTTCACACGTCTGGATTCTAGCACCGTCTGTATCCGTGTCCTATAAACCGTCATCTGTGACCAATGGGGTATTAAGTGAACGTGGGCAAAGCAGCTCAGACCGTTCAAGGTTGCAGTGAAGTGCATAAGTGCCAAGCAAGCAAATCCTAAATCCCAGCACAGATAGCACCAAGAGGATTCTCTCATTATCTTTCTAATATTCAGCAGTTATGTGGAGATTTGAAGTCAGGACACAGTGGCTGCCATTAATTTGGTCTTGCTTAGTTTGTCTGGAAATAAGCTTCTCATGACTTTATCCCCTACCAAGGCTGAGCGCAATGACAACCTTCAGTGTTTTGGGATGAGCATTAGGAAGGACCCTGAAATAATATGTAAATCCCAGGAACTCATCTAGGTTCATTAATAATAATAATAATAATAAAATAACCAGCTTCTTAGCGGGCCAGGAAATCTTATCCCTCCTTTTCACACGTGCCGCCAACCTTCTGCCTCTGAGGGAGGAGGATTATTTGCCGAGATAATGGTGACAGCATGTATTGAATGCTTCCCGCAATCCGGACAGTCTGCTATGCACTTCGAATGCATTACCTCATTTAATCCTCAGACAACCCTGGTGATGTGGGCTTACTGTCGCCATTTTGCACGTGAAGAAACCGGGAGTTGGGGAGGATGAGATACGTCCGAGGTCACGTGGTTGATCAGGACATTTCGACCCAGGCTGGTTTTGCCCCAAAGCCCATAATCGTGGTCACTACCCTGAGCCCCCAATGTGCTGAGTAGAGGCGTAGGCTGGGATCAGAGATGAGCAGGCAGAGTTCACCTTTCCAGGATTGCATTATCCAGTAGGGCAGGCAGATGTGAAAACTACAGTGTCTACACAGTGTGGTAAACCATGTGACGGAGACAGACACAGAACACAAGAGGTGATGTCATCTCCAAGACACTGGAGCATGCTTTAAAGGGACGAATAGGAATTCGGTGGGCTGAGCAGGCAACAAACGGCATCGCCAGTGGAGGGATCTGTGTGTGCAAAGGCACTCAGGAGGGTCCTTGGGGAGGGCAAAGGGTTTGGTGCGGATGAAATGACAGTTCACTTGTGATGTAGCAAGGCAGGTGGGCAGGGGCCAAGAAGGAATAGGGCCTAAGAAGTGACTGTCATAAAGTCCCCTTGCTTAGCTCATGGATAGGAATGCCTTCTAGGAATATGCGGTCGACTTCCTGCCTTGTTCACTGTCTTTAGCCCCTGGGCCCTGCAATACTTTGTCCTATTAGTCATTCACCTAGTACCAGCCTGGAAAGCAGCTCTGAAAATTCACACTTAGGGCTCCAGGAAGGTGGAGCTGGCTGAATATTGGAGTTTCCCTGGAGTTCCCTTGGCAGGTTATTAATGGGGTTCTCACTCAAACTGCTGTGTAAGTGCTTGGGGAGCAAGACAAACCCAAAGATGGACAGGAATGATAACTTCACTTTCATTCATTCATTTATCAGATATTTTTTAGTGCCTTCAATATGCCAGGCCGAAGGCAAGAAAATTCACAGATATGATCACAAGCAATTCTCCCCAAACCTCTACAAAGCAGGTGTTGTTGGGCCCATTTAATACGTGAGGACCCAGTGCTCGGGGTACGCAGGAGAAGTCTTCAGTCCTTGTCTCTGCAGCCCCAGCACTCATGGTCTCCCCACTGCACCAAGTTGCAGAGGCTTCAGTAGCTTCTGGTAGGGAGCACAGGGCTTTCGTGATCGGGCATGCTCTTCAGAACATAGAAAATTATCTCAGGCCGATGCAGAGCCAGAAGGTGTAGTCCCTGGCATTCAACAACCCCTATTCACTCACTCAGTCATTCATTCCACAAGTACATGAGGGCCTACCGTATGCCACGCTCTGCATTGGGTGATAGAGAGGAAGCTGCTGAGTGGAGTATATTGATGTAGGAGAACATGCCATGTGGCTCTGTCTGGAATTTGCCACCCAGAAAGGATGCCAGTTCTTGTGCTCACTAGGATAAGAGCTTCCAAAAACCCAAACCCAAACCGGTTGCCATCGAGTCAATTCCGACTCATAGCAACCCTATAGGACAGTGTAGAACTGCCCCATAAGGTTTCCAAGGAACGGCTGGCGGATTTGAACCACTAATCTTTTGCTTAGCAGCCATAGCTCTTAACCACTATGCCATAGGATAAGAGGGCAGAGATTAAGAAATGTTGTTGTTAGGTGCCATTGAGTCAGTTCTGACTCATAGCAACCCTATGTACAACAGAACAAAACACTGCCTGATCTTGCACCATCCTCACAATCCTTGTTATGTTTGAGCCCATTGTTGCAGCCACTGTGTCAGTCCATCTAGACGGTCTTCCTCTTTTTTGCTGACCCTCTACCTTACCAAGCATGATTCCTTCTCCTGATAACGTGTTCAAAGTATATTAGATGAAGTCTCACCATCCTCACTTCCAAGGAGCACTGTGGCTGTACTTCTTCCAAGACAGATTTGTTCATTCTCTGGCAGTCCCTGGCATATTCAATATTCTTCCCCAACACTATAATTCAATGGTATGAATTCTTCTTTGGGCTTCCTCATTCATAGTCCAGTTTTCACATGCATATGAGGTGATTGAAGATGTCACGGCTTGGGTCAGGCACACCTTCGTCCTTAAAGTGACATCTTTGCTTTTGAACACTTTAAAGAGGTCTTTTCCAGCAGATTTGCCCAATGCAATACGTCTTTTGATTTCTTGTCTACTGCTTCCATGAGCGTTGATTGGGAATCCAAGTAAAACAAAATCCTTGACAACTTCAATTTTTTCTCTGTTTATCATGCTGTTGCTTATTGGTACAGTTGTGGGGATTTTTGTTTTCTTTATGTTGAGATGTAATCCATACTAAAGGCAGTAGTCTTTGATCTTCATCAGTAAATGCTTCAATTTCAGCAAGCAAAGTTGTGTCATCTGCGTATCACAAGTTGTTAATGAGTCTTCACTTATGCCCATAGGATCCTTCAAAATTGTAACTCAAAACTTGACTTCTTTCTTCTGTTCTTTAGCTTAAGAAATGTCAAGCATGTTCTTCTCTTTTGGTTTTCTAACTCCAAGTCTTTGCACATTTCATTATAATACTTTTTCTTCTCAAGCTGCCCTTTGAAATCTGTTCAGCTCTTTTACTTCATCATTTTTTCCATTTGCTTTAGCTACTCTACATTCAAGAGGAAGTTTTAGAATCTCTTCTGACATCCATTTTGGTCTTTTCTTTCCTGTCTTTTTAATGATCTTTTGCTTTCTTCATGTATGATGACTTTGATGTCCTCCCACAACTCATCTTGTGTTCAGTCATTAGTGTTCAATGCATCAAATCTATTCTTGAGATTGTCTCTAAATTCGGGTGGGATATACTCAAGATCGTATTTTGGCTCTCGCAGACTTGTTTTCATTTTCTTCAGCTTCAACTTGAACTTGCATATGAGCAATTGATGGTCTGTTCCGCAGTCAGCCCCTGGCCTTGTTCTGACTGATGATGTCTCAGGCTGGGTTCTCTAGAGAAGCAAAACCAGTAAAGCATATAAATATATATATATATAGAGAGAGATTTATATCAAAGAAACAGCTCACGTGATTGTAGAGGCTAGAACATCCCAAGTCCGTGGATCAGGGTAGAGGCCTCTCCCAAGTCACGCAGCCGCAGAAGCTGGTGAGCCCAAGATCGGCAGGTCAGAGAGCATGGCTCCTGCTCAGAGGCTGTGAAGGTTGATGAATTCCGAGATCAGCAGGCAAGACCACAAGGTTTCTCCTGATTCACGTAGCTGCAGGGGCTGGTGAACCCAAGATCGGCAGGTCAGAGAGCAGGGCTCTCCTCACAGGCTGTGAAGATCAATGAATCCCAAGTTTGGCAGATAAGCTGGCAGCTCAAGTCCCAAGAACCAGAGAGGAGATGACAGAAGACAGCTGCAGGATCCAGAGTGAGCAAAAAGCCAGACCGTTTGCTTATATTCAGATGCGGGCCACACTCCCAAAGAGACTCCCTTTCATCTGATTGGCTACTCACAATATATTCAGTCATGGGAGTGATCACATTAAAACACTGAGAATCATGGCCCAGTCAAGTTGACACTCCATCTTAACCATCACAGATGATAATTGAGATTTTCCATTGTCTCTTTCCACAGATGTAGTCAATTTGATTCCTGTGTTTTCTATCCAGTGAGGTCCACATGTATAGCCACCATTTACGTTCTTAAAAAAGGTATTTGCAATGAAGAAATCATTGGTCTTGCAAAATTCTTTCATGTGATCTCCAGTGTCATTTCTGTCACCAAGGCCATATTTTCCAACTACCGATCCTTCTTCTTTGTTTCCAACTTTCACATTCCAATTGCCAGTAATTGTCAATGCATCTTCTTTGCATGTTTGATCAATTTCAGACTGCAGAAGTTGGTAAAAATCTTCAGTTTCCTCATCTTTGGCATTAGTGGTTGGTGCATATATTTGAATAATAGTCATATTTACTGGTCTTCCTTGTAGGTATGTGGATATTTTCCTATCACTGACAGCATTGTACTTTGGGATAGATCTTGAAATGTTATTTTTGACTATGAATGAAACACCATTCCTCTTTAATTTTAACTCCCGGCATAGTAGACCATATGATTGATTCAGAATGGCCGATACCAGTCCATTTCAACTCAGTAATGCCTAGGATTTTGATCGTTACAAGTTCCATTTCATTTTTGATGACTTCCAATTTTCCTAGGTTCATACTTCATACATTCCACATTCCGATTATTATAGATGTTTGCAGCTGTTTCTTCTCATTTTGAGTCATGCCACATCAGCAAATGAAGATCCCGAAAGCTTGACTCCGTCTAAGTCATTAAGGTTGACTCTACTTTGAGGAGGCAGCTCTTCCCCAGTAGTACTTTGAGTGCCTTCCAACCTTAGGGGCTCATCTTTTGGAACTATATCAGGCAATGTTCATAAGGTTTTCAGTGTCCTGTTTTTTCAGAAGTAACCAACAAGTCTTCTTCCTAGTCTGTCTTAGTCTGGAAGCTCTGCTGAAACCTGTCCATCAGAAGTGACCCTGCTAGTATTTGAAATAGAGAAAAGAAATTAATACTTACACAGACAACAGCAACTCCTAATGTTAGATAGGAAACTTAGAGGGCAGTGAGTTTATGCAATGGGGAAGGAACAATTCAGTAAAAGAGGGTGAGAAGGGTTGAAGAACATAACTTGAAGAATGTAATCAATGTCACTGAATTGTACATGTAGAAATTGTCAAATTGGTGTATATTTTGGTGTATATATTTTCAACAACAATAAAAAAGAGATTAATATTTATAGAACAACTACTATGTGCCAGTCTCTGTGCCAAATCTTTCACAACCATTGTATCATAGCAACCGTGTGAGGCAGGGAATGCTTATTCCCATTGCACAGATGAGGTAACTGTATAGATGAGACTCAGAAAGCTCACAGATTTTCCCAAGGTCACACAGATTATAAGGGGTGGAACTGGGCTTCAAGTCGAGGTGCAGCTGGCATGTTGCACTAGGGCAACTTTGTTTGGGGAGTTATTAACATTTTTTTTGTGCCAAGAACCCTCTTGGCAGCATGATTGTTAAGGTTGTATGTCAGCTTGGCTGGGCCATGATTCTCCGTGGTTTTGCAGTTATGTAATGATGTAGTTTAATAGTTATGTAAGGATGTAGTCATCCTCCATAATGTGGTCTGATGTGATCAGCCAATCAGTTGTAAGGGGAGTTTCCTTGATGGTGTGGCCTCCATCCAATATATATATGGATGTTCTGGCAAAGCTTTCTTGCTTGCTCTGGATCCTGCATCTGGCTTGTCATCATCTGACATTCAGTTCTTGGGACATGAGCCAGTTGCCTGCTGTATTGTCTGCTGATCTTGGGATTCTTCAGCCTCTGCAGCCTGTGATCCAGCAGCCTACCATTTGACCTGCTGGTCTTGGGTTAGTCAACCCCTATAGCTACGTAAGTCAGAAGTCTCCAGGCTGATGCCTGATCCATGGACTTGCCAACTTTTACAACCATGTGATCCATTTCCTTGAAATAAATCTCAATCTGTCTCTCTCTCTGTATATATATGTATATGTGTATATATGTATGTTTCACTGGTTTTGCTTCTCTAGAGAACCCAGACTAAGACATTTGGTACCAAGAATTGTTCTAGAGAAACAAAATCTTAAGGATGAATTTTCTAAATTGGTTCTCAAGTCTGACTAGTCTTAAAGGTACTGATGACTCTGCTTCCAATAGTAAAGAGAACCCTAGTAATCCATGCATGAGGTGGCAATATTAATACACAAAATATCACCATCAATAGATCAAGTATTGGTGAGAACTGAGGCTCTGGTTGATCACGTTTGGTACTTTTCTACAGTTTTGTCAGTATGAGAAGTATAAGGAAGCTGGTTGGTTGGTCCTACTTTCACTAGCCAAAGTGGTGAAAGAAAGAGATGAGCTCAGGACTTCGGAGTCACAGCTCAAGTGCAACATGTTGTTGTTGTTGTTAGGTACCATTGAGTCGATTCCAACTCAGAGCAACCCTATGTGCAACAGAATGAAACACTGCCCGGTCCTGCACCATCCACACAATCATTATTATGCTTGAGCCCATTGTTGCAGCCACTGTATCAATCCATTTCCTTGAGGGTCTTCCTCTTTTTCACTGACCCTTTATTTTACCCAGCATGATGTCCTTTTCCAGGGACTGGTCCCTCCTGATAACATGTCCAAGATAGGTGAAGTCTTGCCATCCTTGCTTCTAAGAAGCATTCTGGCTGTACTTATTCCAAGATAGATTTGTTTGTCCTTCTGGCAGTCCATGGTCTATTCAATATTCTTCACCAGGTCCCCTTGAGGAAGGAACCCACTACACTGCCAAAGATTTATACTGTTAATCTTTCTCCCAGCCTTCACCAAAGGGATCTATGGCCTTTTACAAGTGGCTGTTCATTGAGGAAAAGGAAATAATTAGACTTTTTTGGGATTACTGGATACTGGCTCTGAACTGACATGAATTCCAGGAGACCCAAAATATCACTGTAGCCCACTGTAGTCAGAGTGGGAGCATACGTATGGAGGTCAGGTTATTAATGGAGTCTTAGCTCAGGTTCATCTCACAGTGGGTCCAGTGGGTCTCTGAACCAATCCTATAGTGATTTTCCCAGTTCCAGAATGCATAATTGGAATAGATATACTCAGCAACTGGCAGAACCCCCACATTGGATCCCTGACAAGTAGAATAAGGGCCATTATGGTAGGACCAGGTAGTGTTTCATTCTGTTGTATATAGGGTCGCTATGAGTTGGAACCAACTCGACGGCACCCAACAACAACAACATGGTAAGAAAAGCCAAGTGGAAACCTTTAGAACTACCCCTACCTATGAAAACAGTAAACCAAAATCAGTACTGCATTCCTGGAGGAATTGCAGAGATTACTGCCACCATCAAGAGCTTAAAGGATGCTGAGGTGTTGATTCCCAACACATCCCCACTCAACTCTTCTATCTGGCCTGTGCAAAAAGAGATGGATCTTGGAGAATGACAGGGGATTATCATAAACTTAACCAGATGGTGACTCCAATTTCAGCTGCTGTTCCAGATGTGGTTTCATTGCTTGAGCAAATTAATACATTTCCTGGTACTGGTATGCAGCTCTTGATCTGGCCAGTGCCTTTTTCTCTATTCCAGTTTCAAAGGATCACCAGAAGCAGTTTACCTTCAACTGGAAAGACCAGCAATACACCTTCACTGTCCTACCTCATAAGTATATAACTCTCCAGCCTATGTCATAATTTAGTCTGCAGGGACCTTGACCACCTTTCCCTTCCACAAGATGTCACACTGGTCCATTACACTGATGGCATTTTGCTGATTGGACCTAGTAAGGAAGAAGTGTCAATGACTCTGGAGTTATTGGTAAAACATTTGCATGCTAGAGGTTGGGAAATTAATCTCACAAAATTCAGGTGCCTTCCACCTCAGTGAAATTTCTAGGAGTCCAGTGATGTGGGGCATGTCAAGATATTCCTTCTAAAATGAAGGATGAGTTGTTACATCTGGCCCCTCCTTCAACTAAAAAGAAGACACAGCACCTTGTAGGCCTTTTTGGATTTTGGGGGCAGCATATTCTCCAACACATCTTCATTTGGGTGTGATAGTCTGGTCTATTTATCGAGTGACTTGAAAACCTGCTAGTTTTGAGTAGGGCCCAGAATAAGAGAAGGCTCTGCGACAGGTTCAGGCTGCTGTGCAAGCTGCTCTGCCACTTGGGCCATATGATCCAGCTGATCCAGTGGTGCTCGAAGTGTCAGTTGCAGGTAGAGATGCTGTTTGGAGTCTTTGTAAGACCCCTATTGGTGAATCACAGCATAGACCCTTAGGATTATGGAGTAAAGCCCTGCCATCCTCTGCAGATAGCTACTGTCCTTTTGAGAAACTGCTTTGGCTTGTTACTGGGCCTTAGTAGACACTGAATGCTTAACCATGGGCCACCAAGTCACAATGTAGCCTGAGGTGCTCATCATGAACTGGGTGTTGTCTAGTCCACAGAGTCATAAAGTCAAACATGCACAGCAGTACTCCATCATTAAGTGGAAGTGGTATATACAAGATTGGGCTAGAGCAGGACTTGAAGGCACAAGTAAGTTACATGAGGAAGTGGCCCGAATGCCCACTCCTGTCACATTACCTGCCCTCTCCCAGTCTGCACCTATGGCCTTATGAGGAGTTCCTTATGATCAGTTGACTGAGGAAGAGAAAACTCATGCCTGATTTACAAATAGTACTGCAAAATATGCAGGCACCACTTGAAAGTGCACAGTGGTAGCACTGCAGCCCCTTTCTGGGACCTCAGTGAAGGACAGTGTTGAAGGAAAACCCTCCCAATGGACACTTTGAGCAGTGCACCTGTTTGTTGACTTTGCTTGGAAGGAGAAATGGTCAGATGTGTGATTATATATTGATTCATGGGCTGTGGCCAATGGTTTGGCTGGATGGTCAGGGACTTGGAAGGAACATGATTGGAAAATTGGTTACAAGGAGGTGTGGGGAAGAGGTATTTGGATGGACCCCTCTGAATGGGCCAAAGAAGTGAAGGTATTTGTGTCTCATGTGAATGGTTACCGAAAGGTGACCTCGGCAGAGGACGGTTTTAACAATCAAGTGGACAGGATGACATGTTCTGTGGAAACCAATCATCGTTTTTCCCTAGTCACTTCTGTCATTGCTCAATGGGCTCGTGAACATAGTGGCAGGGATGGAGGTTATGCATGTGTTCAGCAACACGGACTTCCACTCACCAAGGCCAACTTGGCTATAGCCACTGCTGAATGCCTGCTCTGCCAGCAGCAGAGACCAACAGTGAGTCCCTAATATGACACTGTTCCTTGAGGTGATCAGCTAGCAACCTGGTGGCAGGTTGATTATACTGGACAGTTTCCATTATGGAAAGGGCAGCATTTCATTCTCACTGGGATAGACACTTATTCTAGATATGGATTTGCCTTCCCTGCACTCAAAGCCTCTGTCAAAACCACCATCCATGGACTCACAAAATGCTCACCATCATGGTACCCCACACCGCATCACTTCAGATCAAGGGGAACTCACTTCGCAGCAAATGAAGTGCAGCAGTGTGTCCACGCTCATGGAATTCACTGGTCTTACCATGTTCCCCATCATCTTGAAGCAGCTGGCTTGATAGAACAATGGAATGGCCTTCTAAAGACACAATTACAAGTCACCCCACCAGGCAAAGAACCACAAGCAGCTAAGGTGCTTTCTGAGGGTAAAGGAATATGGAATGGGTAGTGGAAGAAGGTAGTTCTAAATACCAGTTAGAATCACATGACCAGTTGCAGAAATGAGGACTGTAATTGTTACCAGTATTTCTTCCTTGTATGTGTGCATCAAATATTTTTGTTTTCTTCACATATAAAATATAAGATGTAAATGGGTCTAGTGCATTTTTGGTTCTACACATGTTAGTTGTATCATGTTAGGCACAAGTATGACTTACTAATTGTCTTTATTTACAGATTGTGTATGGTTTCAGGAGATGTGTACAAATGCCAAGTTGACAAGGGGTGGACTGTGATGGCTAAGGTTGTGTGTCAACTTGGCTGGGCCATGATTCTCAGAGGTTTGGCAGTTTTGTAATTATGTAGTTTGGCAGTTATGTAATGTAATTTGGCAGTTATGTAATGATGTAGCCATCCTCCATGATGTGATCTGATGTGATCATCCAATCAGTTGTATGGGATGTTTACTTGGGCGTGTGGCCTCCATCCAATATATATATGGACATTCTGGCAGAGCTCGCTTGCTTGCTCTGGATCCTGCATCAGGTTCATCATCATCCAACCTCCAATCCTTGGGACTTGATCCAGCTTCCTGCCATAATGCCTACTGATCTTGGGATTTGTCAGCCTCCGCAACCTGTGAGCCAGCGGCCTGCCATCTTACCTGCCAAAACTTGGGATCTCTCAGCCTCCACAGCCTGTGAGCCAACAGCTTGCCATCTTACCCACTGATCCTGGATTCGTCAGCCTCCACAGCCCGTGAGCCAGCAGCCTGCCATCTGACCTGCCGATCTTGAGTTCATCAGCCCCTTGCAGCTACGTGATTCAGGAGAAGCCTCCAGCCTGACGCCTGACCCACAGATTTGAGACTTACAACCGCGTGAGCCATTTCCCTGAGATAAATCTCTCTCTCTCTCTTTCTCTCTATATATGCACATATATGCTTCACAGGTTTTGCTTCTCTAGAGAACCAACCTAAGACAGGCAGTGAAGTCAAGACAATGGACCTCATCTTAAAATAACAATTTTGAGTCCATACATAATATGCATATGATTGTATTTAAACATGTTTTTCAAAATATTAATTAAACAAATTTGATATGTAGTAATATATGTGCTTCTTTATGAATGAACCTAATGACAAGGTCTAGTGGCAGGTCAAAAACTACCATAATTTTGAAGCAGTGATGAGCAAGAACAATACCAACAGATAATAGGATATGAAATTGTCTGTGATTTCTGTTGCGAAAAGTCACAGGCACTGAGTATATTACCGTGGTTTGGTTCCTCCATTCATAATTGAAACGGATGCTAAATTTCAGATGTTGTGTGCCGTCAAGTCAATTCCAACTCATAGAGACCCTATATGACAGAGTAGAACTGCCCCATAAGGTTTCCTAGGCCGTAATCTTAATGGAGCAGATCGCCAGGTCTTTTCTCCCTTGGAGCTACTGGTGGGTTTGAACCACCTACCTTTCAATTAGAAGCCAAGTGCTTAACTAGCCACTAGGGTTCCATAAATTTCAGCTAGAGGTTAGTAGATTAAAGGTGTAATTTTCCCCATCTAATCTCATAAAAACCAGTTGCCATTGAGTCGACTGCAACTCATGGTGACCTCATGTATGGCAGAATAGAACTGGGCTCCACAAGGTTTTCAATGGTTGATTTTTTGAAAGTAGATCTCCAGGCCCTTCTTCAGAGGTGACTCAGGGTGGGCTTGAACCTCCAACCTTTCTGCTAGCAGCCAAACACGTTAACCATTTGCACCACTCAGAGACTCCTCTAAGCTGATGGACTCCTCAATTCTGCCTATGGTGGAAGGTCCGTGGACACCAGGTTAAGGACCCCTGCTTTATATTATATATGCTGTTCAGTTTTGTTCAAAGAATAGATAAGGATTTGTCTGTGTAAGTCATTATCTGGGCGCCATGGAGTGGTACAAAGAAAAGACAAGAAATTACTGATGCAGAGGAAAGAGAGGAACAGAGAAAGTAGAAAGCTCTGAAACATCTCTACTAGGAGCTCTGCATTTTATATTCTGCATGTCATGTAAGGAGTCCATGGATGGTGTAGATGGTTAACACACTCTGCTGTTAACTGATGAGTGGGAGGTTCGAGTACACCCAGAGGTGCTTTGGAGAAAAGGCCTGGCAATCTACTTTCAAAAAATCAACCATTGAAAACCCTGTGGAGCAGAGTTCTACTCTGACACACATGGAGTTGCCATGAGTCAGAATTGACTAATGGCAGCTGCTGTGTTTTATTTTTATCTCATTTAAGCTCCACTTCAGCAAATGAGGAAACTGAAGTTCAGAGAAGTTAAGTAACGTGCCCATGGTGTACTAGCTAGTAAGTTGTCAAGCTAACATTTGAACCAAGCATTGTCCTATTTCAAGCTACTAAAACACATTTAGGATTGTGAGTGCCCCGTCCCCATTCAGGTGTGGAGGAAAATGTGTGAGTCTTTATGGAGGGATGGAAATTATGAGAACCTACACTGAAGGAGGAAAATTGTTAACTTTTGCTTATTTTGTAGCCAAAAGCTGGGTCTCTTGGATCGGGTTCGCCTTTCTAATCCTCGTGGTAGCAATACTAAAGGAAAGCTATTTACCCCTCTGAATGTAGATGCCATAGAAGAAAGTCCTTCTAAAGAACCAAAGCCTGTTGGCTTAAACAATAAAGAACGTTTCCGCACCGCCTTCCGCATGAAAGCCTACGCTTTCTGGCAGAGTTCTGAAGGTAACGTATTCCTTCTGTCTTACTCCATCCCCGCCACTTCTCCCGCTCCTCACCCATTTCCTAACTCACCTCCTCCTCTTTCCCATTTGAAGAACTCTCAAGTCGACAAAATCGCCCTTTCGCTACTTCCCTGAACCAACTCCTGCTTCCTCTTACTCATTTCCTCTGAGCTGGAGGCATCTGTTGTATATTCCCACAGACTGATAGATTGAGGCTCCCAAGTTAGCTTTTTTCACCACCACTGGTCAGCACAAACCCCTCAGGGAGCACTGGGTCATGTCGCCATGGTTTTTATAGGTGGATGGGATGAGTGAATTATCATGGAGGCCAGTTTGTAAGAGGGAGAGGCCAGGTGCAGAGGGACCTGGAAGATATGGGGCCTCAGTGCCCCCAGAGGGTGGGAAGAGGAGTTAGGAAGACCTTTCTTGGGCTGTATGAATGATAGGCTCTGGCCTCTCTCACTTATGGAAAGGGACAACAAACAGGAAAGCCTGTGTCCTCAGTGTCTGCAGCCACCCGGCCTTTGATGCACACCATCTCAGTCAGTTCTCTCTAAAACTGCCTGAGGTGCACGAGGCTCACAAAATGGCTTCCCCAAGGTCACGAGGATAGTGGATTACAGAGCAAGAATCCGTACTCGGTTCTGTCAGACTGTAAAGCCCAAGGGTGTTCTTTGCTACCTCTGTGGGACCACTCAGGAACCTGGAATCATGGCACTTCCTTCTAGCCTTCTCCCCGACCAATGGTCCTGAACTCCAGGCAGCTGTGATAACAGAATGGGCATGATAAGAAAGGCACAGGCTCCTCATTTGGAGAATACTGTTCGGTTTCACAAAATGGGTACGAAGACTGGAGGTGACAAATCTGGTTGCTAGGAAGGCTCCCACTGAACAAGGTCCCTGAGCCTTTCCAAGTTCTGTGGCCTGGCATTGACACAAGTATCTCCCTCCCAGATGCAGGGACAGGAGATCCCATGACAGAAGACAAGGGCTATGGGAATGACTTCCTCATCGAAGACATGATCCCCACCCTGAAGGCTGCCATCCGAGCAGTCAGGTAATGATATCCCTCTCCTCCCCACCTGGGTGTTTCCAAAGGGCCTGACCCCACTTCCATAGGACATGGCAGTTGGGATTCAGGAAGGGTGGGCAGGAAGTGCTGTTGGGATTCAGGAAGGTGGGCAGGAAGTGCTGTTGGGATTCAGGAAGGGTGGGCAGGAAGTGCTGCTGGGATTCGGGAAGGTGGGCAGGAAGTGCTGTTGGGATTCGGAAAGATGGGCAGGAAGTGCTGTTGGGATTTGGGATGGTGGACAGGAAGTGCTGTTGGGATTCAGAAGGAGAACAGGAAGTGCTGTTGGGATTCAGGAAGGAGGGCAGAAAGTGCTGTTGGGATTCAGGAAGGTAGGCAGGGAGTGCTGTTGGGATTCAGGAAGGAGGGCAGGAAGTGCTGTTGGGATTCAGGAAGGTAGACAGGAAGTGCTGTTGGGATTTGGGAAGGTGGGCAGGAAGCCCCCTCAGTAACTCCCAACTCAGATTCAGAGTCCAATCATGTAAAACACAACAAGGAGGATGCTACCCAAAGAAGGCTGATTCATGCATTGGCAAGTCATTATGGGTGATTCTTGCTTGTCTTTTTATAAAAATGTTTCCCCAGGACTCATAACAGTGTTTCCAACTGCTATGCTCTTTCTAACTCTAAATCAGTTGCTGTCGAGTTGATTCCAACTCATGGCGACCCCATGTGTGTCAGAGTAGAACTGTGCTCCATAAAGTTTTCAACGGCTGATGTTTTGGAAGTAGATTACCAGGTCTTTCTTCCAAGGCACTTCTGGGTGGACTTCAACCTCCAACCTTTCAGTTAGTAGCTGAGCATGTTAACCCATTTCACTACCTGGGACTCCTCTCTGACCTTAACCGCCATTTATTTGAAAGGCGGGAGAGCAGCAGTGCATTGACCACTGCTTACTCAAAATACCTTTTCTTCTGCCGCTACTTCATCTATATAATTCTTCATTACCACTTTTAACAAGATATTTCTATAATTTTTTGTTTGTATCAGACGAGATTATAATCCACCTGACTAGTTCTATTTTGCTTTAGAATTCTGCAAGAAAATGAAAGTAGTCTCCTTCTTAAAGAAAACTTTGTCAGGATATGGGCTTGTAAGCACTCAACAAGAGAGAAAGTGACTTGTAGAAATTAACTTGGGTTCTCTAAGAACTAGTCATGCTATTTTCTGCAAGATTCCCGGTCCAATAGATCAGGCCACTACAGTGGCGTAGACCTCAGCCGTCGTTGACCTATTTCTCGTGATACCATCATGTACAGTATGATGGCAATATGTTTGGATAAGAACACAACTACCTGGATTCATAACTGGTTGAATGATCTTTTTCAAAGAAAATATATTAATGAATCTGTGTCAACCTGGAGGGAGGCTTTGCTGGGATGCTCCAGGGTTTTGGGCTCCGCCCTGTCCTTTTTAGCATTTTTATTGTTGCCTTAGTCCAGAGTTCAGCAAACTTTTTCTGTAAAGGGCCAGAGAGTAAATATTTTAGGCTTTGTCGTACATGTAGTGTCTGTTGTAAGTCTTCAACTCTGCCATTGTAGTACAAAAGCAGCCACAGACAATACATAATGAATGGATGTGGCTGTGTTCCAATAAAACTTCATTTACAGAAACAGGAAGAGGGCCAGATTTGGCCCACAAGCTGTAGTTTGCTGGCTCCTACCTTAGACAAACCAAAAAACCAAACCCCTTGGCGTCGAGTCAGCTCCAACTCATAGCGACCCTATAAGACAGAGTAGAACTGCCCCATAGGATTTCCAAGGAGCACCTGGTGGATTCAAACTGCCGACCTTTTGGTTAGCAGCTGAGCTCTTAACCACTGTACCACCAGCACTCCCCTACTTAGAGAGAGCTATGTAAAAAGCAGGCTTATAAAAATGACACAGTGTTGGGAAGGATAGTAAGTAAATTGGATGACATAATCAATATTCCAAAATAATGTTAGATGGTGGCGTGATGGGCTCTGACAAGCAAGATGCACCTTCAATGCACCATAAAATCTAACTGTGCATGTACGAGACAAGAGGGCATGGGGTCGGCTAGGGCTTCATGACACTGACCGTTGATTGGGGGTTTTAATTGGCACTGTACTTAACAGGAGTCAACCTCGTGATGGGGTCCTCAAGGGGCATTAGCTTTCTTGGGTAGGGGACTTTACTATTTCCCGGGAAGATGGCGGTGAGGGTGGGCACATTTATCAGTTCTGAGTGCCCCACGTTGTGAGAAATCTGAGAAAATGCAGAGAAAAGAAACAAGCTTTTCTTTGCTAGAAGCTCATAAGCAGAAGAATTTAAGATGCTAATGAAGAGGAGATATATCAGCTGTCTTGAAATAGAAAGCAGTGTGACACGGTGATTAAAAGCATGGACTTTGTCAGCACACAAACCTGGGTTTGAGGACCAGCTCTGACATAGTTAGCTAGATGGCCCCGAGGAGATGCTGAGTCTCTTGGAGACAGTTCGTTATCTCTAAGTCGATCTATTCAGGATTGTTTATGTTACAGTTGGCTCAATGATGGCATGTAATGAGTGCTCAATAAATGCTATATCTTATTGTTATTATTATTTTCTTATTATTCAAATGATTTAACGATGGTGGTCATGAAGACCAGGGGCTAGCCAGCCTTATTCTCTGTGGTCAAAGGGATTGAATTAGTCCCAAGAGTTGAAAGTTCCGCCCCCAGTCAGTCTTTTTCTCGTGGTTCCTTTTTCTCTTGCCCCTGAGTTTGCTAGCCCCCTTAAGGTTAAGGCTATCCTTCACTCTTTACCCGTGACTCAGAAATGCATCTCCTCTGCCTTGCAGAATTCTACAATTCCGTCTCTATAAGAAAAAATTCAAGGAGACTTTGAGGCCTTACGACGTGAAGGATGTGATTGAGCAGTATTCTGCAGGACATCTCGACATGCTTTCCAGGATAAAGTATCTTCAGACTAGGTGAGGCAAACACGTCGAGAGGGACTGTGCCCTCCTGCCCACTAAGGAGTCAAAGCCATGTGAACCCTAGCGTTTAAGGTGAAAGGCAGACAGAAATAATCCAGAGTGCAGGGGGAGAATTTAAGAACAAAGATGTTCATCACGTGTTACTTATAATAGTGAGAATATGGAAACATCATCAGTTCCTAACTAAATAATGCAAATCATTTCATTGAGTTCCTGTGTGCTTTGCATATATGTGTCTAATCCCTTATAACCCCGTCACCACCACCCCCAAAAAAAACCCATTGCCATCAAGTTGATTCCGACTCATAGCGACCCTGTAGGACAGAGTAGAACCGCCCCATAGTGTTTCCAAGCAGCAGCTGGTGGATTCAAACTGCTGACCTTTTAGTTAGCAGCCAAGCTCTTAGCCACTGAGCCACCAGAGTTCCTTGTAACCCCATAAGGTATTCAATCATAGGTGGCATTTTATGGATGAGGAAACAGAAGCTCAAAGGTTAAAATTATCCAGCTGGGAGTCAAACCAGGTCCAACAGTTTCCCTCTCATACACCACACTTCTGCAGTTAGAAAAGAGGGATTGAGAAAAGTATGGTACCTGCTCTCATTAAAAACTCAGGCACTATCATTTGGACTTTTAGTCTCCAGGACTGCGAGAAAATAAATTTCTATTCTTTAAAGCAAAAAAAACCCAAAAAACAAAAGGTTATGCACCATCAAAGACGAATGGATAAACAATATGTGGTTTAGACATACAATGGAAGATTATTCAGCCATCAAGAGAAGTCAAGTTCTGATACAGACTACAATATGCAAGAACCTTGAAAACATTATGCTGAATGAAATCATCCAGACACAGAAGGATAAATACCATATGATCCTATTTATATGAAATATCTGGGATTGGCAAACGCAGAGGCAGAAAGTAATGACCACTAAGGCTTGGGGGGAAGGAGGAATGAAGAGTTACTGCTTAATGGGTACCAGTTTCTGTTCAGGGTGATGAAAAAGTTTTGAAAATAGTGATGAGGGTTGTACAATTGAATTGGAATCGACTCGACGGCAGCGGGTTTGGTTTTCGGTTTTGGTTGTACAACATTGTGAATATGATTAATACCACTGCATTGTAGACTTAAAAGATGATTAAAATGGCAAATTTTATATTACGAATATTTTACCACAATAAAAAAAGTTGTGCAGCCATCAAATGATATTTAGAAAAAGTATACAATGATATTTTTAAAATTATGAGATCTGTGAAAATATATGCATGATATAATTACAAAAAATACAATCAGGATTGCAAATATAATACAAATATATATATATATACACTTATACAGACGTATAGACTCTGTCTAGATCTGGTGATGCTATTAACTAATATATATGTACAATATGATCACAAAAGCATAAAAAACCAAACCTGTTGCCATTGAGTTGATTCTGACTCATAGCGACCCTACAGGACAGAGTCGAACTGCCCCATAGGGTTCCCAAGTAGCAGCTAGTGGATTCGAACTGCTTACCTTTTGGTTAGGAGCCAAGCTTTTAACCCCTATGCCACCAGGGCTCCACAAAAGCCCGCAAACATATGGGCATACACACATATCAGCATACACGCATATATTTTCTCAGCAATACAGACGACGCACATACACTCTCCCATAAAGAAGAGCAGAGAAAAGAGTACAAGGACTTCCCCCCAAGGGATGACAGGGGCTATACTGAAATGATGGGGCTATGTGTGATTTGTTGTTTTTCTACTTTTTAAATTTATCAAATCTTCAATGACTTATTTTAAAAAAATCCTTTTTAAAAGAAAAAAATAAAGGGCAGTGTGATGTCTAGAGACACAGAACTGGCTGTCGGAATATGAAGTCCTATTTGGAGCTCATCCTCTGAGCTACGTGAGATTGCAAATTGACAGGAATCTTCTGTGAGCTTCAGTTTCCGCATCTGAATAGCCTTTCCCCACTGGGCTGTCCTGCTGAGCTAATAGGAACATACAGGTGGAACGGCCTGGAAGGTAATGGTGCTGTCGGTTGGAGGTGTGATTATTCCTGGCTGGGATATCAACTTTGACCGCCTAGAGTAGTGGCAGGAACACAGCCGGGGCTCCGTGTCTGCTGAATGAATGAATGCCTGCATGAATGAATTCTGAGCCTGGAGTTCTGTTATTTGTGCAAGTACATCTCTCTGCCCTGTCCCTTTTGGCTTCATTTGTGATTGTCTAAATAGCACGAGGTCGAGGACACGAGACTCCACAAATATCAGCCAGTCTTAATGTGTCTATGGTGGGCCATGGCACAGCCATACTTTTCCGTCTTTATCAGGCAAATGTGGTTCCATGAGTTGATGCTGGAGGCTGCCAGCCTGGACAACTAATTGTATGTCCCCAGGCCATGCTGATACTGCGGTAGGCCGGGGAGACAGGAGGGTTGATTTAACATAGGGTGGTGTCAGTGGAGGAGCAGCTGGATTTTCCGATAAGAGACAGTGATCCATGGCTGTCTGAGTGAAGGGTCTTCATGGTCCTGGACCTGCCGTGAGCCTTCGAGCCTCCTTCCCACCCCAGCCCTGCAGACCCCACCGGGGATCTTTCCTCAGGTTGTGCTGGCAGCCGCTCACATCAGGAAGGAGCCTGTGCCTTGCCCAGAAATTGAAGCAGGGGACTGGAGCGCGTGTCGGATCTGTCACTCTAATGGCCAGAGAAGCCGGCGGAGCAGCAGTATTCTGCACAGCTGAAAACGGAGCCTAGGAATTGGCAGTAAAAACTCCCTAACTAGATGTTTTGGGGAGGAATAAAAGAGCTGGAAGACTGGACAGGCTTGCGGCTCACAAATGACATTTCCTACAAGAATAACAAGAGGCAACTGTCACCCTGTCTTAGTGGTTAGTCAGCCTCCCTCTCCCCTTCGATGGGCAGATGCTCTTGGTCCCCCAGGAGAGCAAAGAGTGGTCTTCTGTTGAAGTCATAAGCTCTCCCTCTCCTTTTCTTTCTCACCCCTCCCTCTCTCCCTCCTTCTCTATCTCTGTCTCTCCCCCCCTCCCTCTCCTCTCCCTCCCTCTCTCTCCCTCTGTCTCTCCCTCTCTCTCTCTCCTCTCTCCCTCTCTCTTTCCCTCTTTCTCCCTCTCTCTCTCTCCTCTCTCCCTCTCTCTCTTTCCTCTCTCCTTTCTTTCTATCTCTGTCCCTCCCTCCTTCTCCTTTTACGTATTCCAAACCCATACCTGACTTAAGAGGGAATAGATTTATTTGTTTTCCTCTTAACGCAAAGCTCTGTGTTATTTAATGCCCCCTTCTCTTTGTGTGTTTTCTCTTTCAGAATAGATATGATTTTCACCCCTGGACCTCCATCTACTCCAAAACACAAGAAGTCTCAGAAGGGGGCAGCATTCACCTACCCGTCCCAGCAGTCTCCCAGGTGGGGCTCCTGGTGTCATAGCCTGTGAGCTACTTGCTTTGCATCTGCCAGATTGACTGGGAAAAAAAAATTCCTTTCCTTGCCTCTTTATTTACCTTTTTTTGAAGTGTAATATAATATGTACTACGCAGAGGAGTGTGCAAAACGTACAACTCAATGAATTTTACAGAATATCACCAGCATCCTAAAAACCACCCTCACCCCACCTAGGTAACCATCATCTTGACTTCAGCAGTATCCATCATTTTTGCCTCTTTTATACTTTATATATAAATTAAGTCATACAGTGTCTACTGTAAATCCCCATTTTTAAGACAGCTTAAGTGTTTTCAAACTCTGTAAACCAAGGAAAACACACGGGTGGGCTGGATTTAGCATGTGGGCCGCCATTTTTGACCTCTGCTTTAATTCAAGACTGCTCGGCCAGTTGCGTTAGGGGCTTGGCAGGAGTCAGTAGCTTCTGAGAGAGAAAAATCAGCTACGTAGAAGGTACTTGACATTAACGATTGTGAGCAGTGTCTTGTTGCTGTTGTTAGTGGCTGTTGAGTTGGCCCCCGGCTCATGGTGATCCCATGACAACAGGAAGAACGCTGCCCGTCTCTAGGTCATCCCCATGATCGGTTGCAGATCGGAGCGATATCTAGGCTCCTGGAAAGTTCTGATGTATCTAAAACATACAGATATTAAAACTCACTGGAGTTCAGGCAGACCTTAGCTGCACACAGCCACAGAACCAATGCAGCCCACATCTCAACCTCACTATACACCAGCATCATCTCTTGCACTATTTTCCAGATTTGGCATTTGTTTTTCATTCCTAACAGAAGGAGCCGGATGAAATATTTACATCCACTATATAGAGTTTCAGAGATTAGATACACACACACACACACACACACACACACACACCCTTAGAGCAGCTCTCAATCAATAGTCTGATACTGAAAGGCAAAGGAATTTAATTTAACCGAATTAAGCACTCCTGGCACAGTTAGGTGTTTTATTATCTTTGACACCGGCCAGTACCAGTTGCCTTCAAGTTGATTCTGACTCACGGTAACCCTGTGGGTGTCAGAGTAGAACTGTGTTCTGTAGAGTTTTCATTGACTGATTTTTTCAGAAGTAGATCACCTGGCCTTTCTTTTGAACCATCTCTTGGTAGACTCAAACCTCCAGCTTTTCAGTTAGCAGCTGAGCCCATTAACCAATTGCAGCGTCCAACTTTGTGTCTGGTTGTGACACAGAGAATCTTTCATAGCAACTTAATATTGGCTTCGGAATTTTCTGCAGTGAAGGTAAGCATGAGACACTGGTGTTGAAGTCAGGAGAATGCTGGCTTTTCCTGACTCACGTGTGCCCCCAGAGCTGAACGTCCTCTTCCGGGTTCATGGGCTTGAGGGGAAGAATCATCACTCCATCGGCCTAGGCCTGCCTCCCAGGAACAGCCTTGCAAAGCAAAACGGGATACAGTGGTCTTATGTAAGTGTTGGCTTTTTCCTAGGAATGAACCATATGTAGCCAGAGCATCCACATCAGAAATTGAAGACCAAAGCATGATGGGGAAATTTGTAAAAGTCGAAAGACAGGTAAGGTCTTGTCCTTCCCTCACCAAAAAAAACAACTATATAAAATTTATTTACAAATGCAATTTTTCATAGGGAGATAACAGACTTGACTAATACTTTCTACTATTCAAAAAAGGATATGGAATTTAATCCCTGAATTAGCACTTAATGGCTAGGTCATCACATGCAAATTAATTAACTGAGCCTCGGTCTCCTCATCTGTAAAATGGGAATTTTAACACCTCATATGGTTGCTCTGAGGATTAAATGAATTGATACATGGAAATTATCTAGACTAGTTGCTGGCAAGACAGCAAATACTCAACAAATGGTAGCTACTATTATTATGAAGGGTTCTTAAGAGAACTAAATGAAATAACATATACAAATGGTTGACATATTAACTGCTTCATGGTGGTCCCTTAAGAAATGTTAGTTGCAGCTGCCTCCTTTGTCATGAGACTAGAAAAACTGGACGGTGCTTGGCTATCACTGCTGAACATTTTGATCAAAGATTCTACACAAGAATCCTAATCAAAAGAGGGAAAAATGTAGAACAGAATTTCAAATTTTCATGGAATCCAGACTTTCTGGAGCCATAGAGGCTGGATGAATCCCTGAAACTGTTGCCCTGAGGTAATCTTTAAACCTTAAACTAAAAAATATCCCCTAAAGTCTTCTTTAAACCAAACAGTAGTTTAGCTTAATTAGGAAACAATGTCTGCCTTGAACATGGGGATCTTTTACAGAATAATCTATATAGGATCAGTGACAACAGCAACTCGAAAGGTTAGATAGGAAGCTTAGGGGGCATTGATTTCATGTTAATGGTAGAGGAATAATTCGGGAAAGGAAGGAGAGAATGGTTGCACAACTTGAGCAATGTAACCAATGTCACTAAATTGTACATGTAGAAATCATTGAATTGGTGTATGTTTTGGTGTGTACATTTTCAACAACAAAAATAATAAAATAAATTTATAAAGAAATATTAGTTCCCTTCCTCCCATTTCAGGTAACTTGCTCCTCCTTTCTTCCAAGTCCAGGTCAGTGGGTGGCCGGTGTGAAGAGGGCTGAGAGAAGCTAGGCTGTGGGTGGGGTTCATCCAGGACAGAAGGAGAAACCCATTCGCCCCCAGCATCTCACTGAGCTCACCTCTTGCTCCCAGAGTGAAGCAGCTGACATTTTAGCAGGGTCTGCCTGACTTCACAGGTGATAAATGGCACCGCCAGTTTCCTCTGGGATTCATAGCAATCCTTTTATTTTATTCATAACCTAAAATCGGATCTGTGCAGGGGAGGCAACAGAAAATGGGGATGATTTTTCTCTGTTTGGTATATCGAGAATATCATTTTTCATTTTTAAATGTTAATTCTTCATCTCAGCTCTTCCATTTACTAGGTCTCTGATCTTTGACAACTCACCTCTCGGTGCCTCTGTTTCCTCACCTGTAAAATAGAGCTAATAATAGAATCCATCTCATAGGGGTATTGTGAAAATTAAATGGGTGAATGTCTTTAAAGTGCATAAAGCAGTGTCAGATACTAACTGCCATCTAAGTATTATTATCAAGGCTTGGATGCCGTCTCTGCTGTTACCCAGTACTGTGCTCAGTATCCTCATCTGTAAAAGGGGATGACATTGCCTGCCTGTGGTGTTTTCTGATGAGTTATGGATCGTTAGGGAGAGAACATCACTCGCATGTGTACACACACTCATGCGTTCACACTCACCAAGATTCAAACAAGGTCCCAATTTATGTGGACAGGAGCAGAGGCAGCTTATCTCAGTGTAGTTTCAATGGCCCCCCAGGCTCCTAGGCGGGGTCTCCAGGTCTGTGAAGTTCAATTCTTGCCAACTACTGTCCTTCTGTATTTGGGGTTTACATCACCAGGTAAGGGTGATGTACCCTAACAATCCACATGCTTCCGTCTAAAGAAATGTTTGCAAATCAAGAACTCCCACTTCTTGACCCAAACAACATTGTTGCTGCTATGTGCCGTCGAGTCGGTTCCAACTCATAGTGACCCCGTAGGACAGAGTAGAACTTCCCCATAGGGTTCCCAAGGAGCAGCTGGTGGATTCACACTGCCGACCGTTTGGTTACCAGACAAGCTCTTAACCACTGCGCCACCAGGGCTCCAGTCAAACAACGTCAGCAAGGCCGTATTCTCCTCTGAGGGATGAAGAAGTTCTGTAAGACTTGTCTCGAACAATCTCTCTGCTTGCAGCCTTTGCTTTCTGGAAAGCCCTGGCCTGGGTTGTTTTCTAAACCAAACCGAAAACCAAATCAGTTGCCTTCAAGGTGATTCCAACTCATGGTGACCCCGTGTGTTTCACAGTAGAACTACACCCCATAGGGTCTTCAATGGCTGTGATCTTTTGGAAGTAGATCACCAGGCCTTTCTTCCAAGGCTCCTCTGGATGGATTAGAGCCACCAACCTTTTGGTTAGTAGGCAGGTACTTAACAATTCGTGTCACTCAGGGACTCCAGGTGGTTTCTAGATTAGCGCTAATAAACATGCAGTGCCTCACAACTAGGAGGCACGAAAGAAATTATTGGCTGTAGTTCCCATTATTAAGAATTGCAAGAATGCTCTTCCTTTCCAAAAAGTAACCAGAAACACCAAACCCGTTGTCACTGAGTCAGTTCTGACTCACGGCAACCCATGCATTACAAAGTAGAACCGCTGCATAGACTTTTCTTTGTCTATAACCTTAATGGAAACAGATAGCCAGGCCTTTCTTCTGTGGTACCACTGCATGGATTCAAACCACCAACCTTTAGGTTAGTAGTTGAGTGCAAACTGTTAGCACAAGCTAGGGACCTGCTAAAAGTAAACACCCTGGTATTTCCTCCCAACCATTGACAACGAGCCCGCCTCCTGGGAAAGAAGTAATTCCGGTGCCTTGTGTTTTCCAGGTCCATGACATGGGCAAGAAGCTCGATTTCCTCGTGGATATGCACATGCAGCACATGGAGCAGCTGCAGGTGCAGGTCATGGACTACTACCCAGCCAAGGGGCCCTCCTCGCCAGCTGGCATGGACAAGAAAGAGGAGAACAGGTACTCTGACTTGAAAACCATCATCTGCAACTATTCTGAGACAGGCCCCCCTGAGTCCCCCTACAGCTTCCACCAGGTGCCCATTGACAAAGTCGGCCCCTATGGGTTTTTTGCACACAGCCCAGTGAACCCGCCCGGAGGGGGACCGAGTTCTGGAAAGGTTCAGGCGACAACGTATGCAGAAAGGCCCACTGTCCTGCCTATCTTGACTCTTCTCGACTCCCGAGTGAACTACCCCTCCCAGGCTGAACTGCACGGCCCCCTCTCGGACCGAGTCTCCCCCTGCCAGAGACGAAGCATCACACGGGACAGCGACACTCCCCTGTCCCTCATGTCCGTCAACCACGAGGAGCTGGAACGGTCTCCGAGTGGCTTCAGCATCTCCCAGGACAGAGATGATTACATGTTTGGCCCCAGCGGTGGGTCAAGCTGGATGTGGGAGAAGCGGTACCTCGCCGAGGGGGAGACGGACACAGATACGGACCCCTTCACGCCCAGCGGCTCCATGCCTCTGTCCTCCACGGGGGACGGGATTTCGGATTCGATGTGGACCCCTTCCAACAAGCCCACTTAAAGGGGTCACTGGCTGACTCCTCCTTGTAATGTAGACAGACTTTGTATAGCTCAGTACTCCACACCCAGAGCTTACCAGTGGATCCCACTGGCTGCATCTAATGCATGCATGTGCGTGGTGGCCCCCAGCCAGGCGGGGGCTGGTCACGCCTTATTCCTCCCCACGTCACCACAATGAAGCTGCCTCCTTTTAAGCATGGTTTGCATGACTTCCCACTATATAAATGGTCCCGCTGACCTCTTCTAGGACACACACGGATCTGCTGTTCTGACTTTTCATCAGGATTGGACCAGTATGGGGAGAAATGATTGACCAACTGTGCTATTTGTCTGTTTGGTTGGCTGGTTTGGGTCTGGGTTTGGTAAGCAGAGAAAGTAGTTTTAAGTGATTTCTAGGATCACTACCCCTTTGTGTTAAACGCTGCAATGACAGCATTTTCTGAAGGAAGGAGACAATTTTCTCAACACCTCACATTGAGTATCAGTGTGGCTGCCTACTGAGCTGACACTGGCAACAGAACGAGAGAGTCGTTGCGTCTCCAATACCAAGACATTTTTTAATTATTTTATTAAAGGAAAACTGGCGCAACCATTTAGAAGCTCTCAAAGGGACCTCACTTGGCCTGCTGTTGTCTTGTCTCGTGCCTCAGTTTCCTCATCTGTAAAGGGTGGTGATAATCCCAAGGGTAGCTTTCCTATGTGTCGTGAATTGATGGGGAAGGAAACACACTCATACACTAACGTGAAAATAGTTCCCAATTTAGGTAGCCAGAGATAATGAAATTTATCAGAAGTGGGGGCCTCTCTGGGCAGGAACTAAATTCAGTGCCTTCAAAATGAGGTTCCAACTCACATTCCTCCCCACGATAGCTAAGTTCAAAATATACATTTACAATAGAAAGTAGAGCCAAGAGGGCATGCAGAAGTTATCTGGTCCACAATGAGACATCTTAGGCTCGGTCTGAGTGACCTTCTCGTGGAAAGCTAGGACTCTATGCCCAGCTGCCAACTCCCCACCTGCCCCGGACCTGGTCTCCTTTCAACACCCCACTCTGCCATTTTCACAATGGGACCCAGAAATCGTGCCAAGATACCAGTCCTCTGTGTCTGTGGGAAGCACGCGTGACACAGTTTACCCAGCGGGAAGGGGATGGTCACTGTTATTGCAAAACACGCTCCCCGGATGCATTGTATTTTGGATCCAGAAATAAAATAATGCAAGCAAGCTGCAACATTTAGTGGTATGCAAATAGGCAAAATATCTAGAACAATCCAATTTTGCTCCATCAGATTTTTCTTTAATGAAAAGACTAAACCCAGTGTAGCCATAAGATCAACCGAAGTGCAAGCAGACAGCCTGCAGAACACGGCCCTGCTCTGTAAGTATCAATACTAAGCACAAGCCAACCTATGGCCCCTTATGAGATGTCGCTACTCTCTGAAGACCTTTGATGATGGAGAAAGTTTGTTAGGTTTGGTCTGGAGTAGCTAAATGACTACATTGCATATTATTGTCTCACTCTTTTCACACATCTAAGCCCTGGTCATGGATGGTTGCCATAGTGACCATCAGGATGATTGAAATGACCCAAGCAAATGCCAACATGCAAATGCCACCAATGTACTCCCTCATAGTCTTGTCAAGAGCCACAGTAGCTATGACAGACATCTGGTTGACAGTTTTATCATTACCTAAGTGAGGTCCTGCACCATGTTGGGGAGAGGAGCTACTTCTTGAGATGTTGGTTCCTTTCTAGCTCATGTCAGCTGAAACCGTGTAAAAAGCTCAGAGTACAGTAATGATGAAGATGTGGCCCCTGACTTTAGGAACTTACAACCAAACCCTGAGGTCACTGGCCAAGGGAGAGCATTTTGAGTGGTAGGAAGGGAGATTTACATGGGGGTTCCCAAGAATGGATGGGTGTTGACCTTGAAGTCCAAAGTGGTAAATACACAAGAGTGATCACAGACATCATGAGGCCCCTACTCTGTGGTTTGCCATTTGAACTTCTGACAGTCTGAAGGTCAAAGGCTTGGTCCTCCTCCCCACCCCTTTCAATATAGCTTAAAGTGCCATTGGGGGTGATGATCTAAGAAACCCATGCCCCTCCCTGAGGGCTTGATTCTTGATTGTGGTCTTTCGCTTCTTTATGTAAATGAGTTATTTTAACCCAAAAGGGGGAAAAATGATGACAGTGACTCAAACTCTCCACGTGTGCACCCCTTGTTTCTTTTTAGCTTGTTAATATTCTTGCAGAACCTACTAGCCTTGATACAGATGCGTCGTTTAGGAACTCCATGGAGTTCTTGGTTAGAAGACTGTGGCCTTCTCAACCTCAAGCTAAAAAGAGTGACCATGCAATCCAAAGTTACAGGGCTGCCTTCAGTTCCTTTCTGTAACCTAGAAAGGATTGACGCTTGTGTTATCTTCTCAACCGTAGGCAGGCAGTCTAGCTACCCTACTGGGTTATAAGGCCATGAGGGCAGGCACTGGGTTTGTCTTGATTGCCACCATGTCACTGTCACCTAACAAGGAGTCTATATCAGTTCAGACACCGACAAAACACACGTTTCATGAATGAATGGAAAGGATCTTAACAGCTGTTCCTTTCCATCTCAGAAAACAAAAACAATCTTCTGGAAAAATTCTTCTTCAACATTCCTTTAAAAAAAAAATACATTTTAGGAAAGCAAACCAAACCAAACCTTCTTGAATTGCCTGCCCATAGACAACATCAGCAACACAGCTGGCATTGATGAAGCAGAAAGAAATTCAGGGTCTGGGATGGAACATTAGTTGTGGGAGCAAACAGTGTATGCAAAAATCCTTTTGCCAGACAGAGGAAAAGAGTGATGGAATAGTAACCCTAACTGGTTCCTAACACTGCCCAAAATTATATTACTTCCAGTTTGCCAATGGTTTTGAAACTTGTCCAAGAAATTGAAGTAGTCTTGGCAGAACCCCACGAATTAGTGACATATTATTTTCATCATAAAAATCAGGAACAATTTTCCCAGCTGAAACTATGATCCAGGAATATGCTTCCAAAGCACTCGGACCACAAAGATTTTCTTTGTTTTTGGAATGCTAGGCATCCTAAGGAATATGTATTCAGGTCTCTGTGTATCACAGTATGATATGTGGAAATGTTTAAGAGGCCATATTGTAGCAGGAGTAGAATGAGGTAGATCAACTTTCCAAATGCTAGGTGAAAGGTGATCGTATCAGGCTGAGAAAAAAAGTACTTGAGATCAAGTGTGAGTTTTGACTATCAAATACAATCACACAAGCAAATACCAGAAGTTTAAAGACAAAAAAAAAAAAAAAAAACAAAGTGTGGAAGGAAAAGAAAAAAAAATCTAAGAAAATTCTGTTCAATAACTATATTTGTTATGAGAACTGAGAATTAATGCTTATTAGACAAGACATTGATGTTATGAAACATCACTAGCAAACACCACTAGAAAACCCCAAGATATACTATAGGTCAAAACAAGCTAATTAATCAGTAATCATGCATCCAATGCCTATTTTGTGTGAAGCAGTTCCTAGGCACTATGAGTTCAGAGAACAATCACTTGTAAAAAAAAAAAATAATGTAACTGCGTCTGCTTGTAAGGTGCGAAGACCATGCCCATAATCCAATGCCACTGTAATAAGAATGAATAGAGACACATTTGTTTATTCAATTCACAAAATTTCTTAAGCACTATGGCATATCAGGCACTGTGCAAAGCACTGCAAATTCAGAGATAAGAAAACCAGAGTTCCTGCCCTCAGAGAGCTAGGAGACTGGTGGCTTCACATATCAGAAGTCCCTTCAAACAGTGCCTGCAAGGAATGGAAACGATCCGATTTCACCCCTGCAGACTACTCTGTATAGACAGGAATGCCACAGAGGAGTGTGAAAGCAGAAGTTCAGCATCAAAATGGTAGTGACTCAATTGGCATAGCAAAGGCTGAGTGGGTCGTATGGGTGTTAATTGAGTTTGAGTTCAGTGAGTTGGACTTCATAGATACAGCTCCAGAGAAGTTATCAAGAAGAAGGTTCTGGAGTGTCTGAAGGAAGTTCTGGAAAAAATCAGCTTTCTCCTTCTCTCCAAATCCCTACCAAAATTGAGGCTAGGCAAGCAGTTGAGCTACTTCCATCTCATGTGGTTGACCAAGAGAAGCTTAGCTCAGAATCAGCCCCTGGTACCAACATCTATTTCAAGAGAAAGGTATCACTCTGCCTGTAGCAACTTGCAGATCAAATTCTTCTGGGGCAAGCAAGAATTTTCTCAGTGGCCTAAGAAGTGGACTGCTCTTTGGACAGTGCTGCCAAGTACTCCTCAGTCTTCCCTAGAAGACTCACGTAGCTGACCTTTTGTTTCCAGGAATATTCATCTAAGGCACCTAGGTCCATAAAGGTTTTCTTTGCTTTCTGAACCCAGGGCATCCTAAAGAATTTGCCCATGACTTTGATTGTCTCTGAAGGCTTCCTTATTTCAGAATGAAGTAAAGGGCTTTTTTGTTTTTAGTTTTTCAGGAGAAATTCTTTTAAATCGTGTGTTGATGAAAGTACAACCTGGGACTCTTTGACCCATCACTTGGACTAGCTCAGCTCCAGAGCTCTGCCTCAGGCTGTATCCTCATTTATAAGCCAATTTAACAGAATTTCTCAAAAAAAAAAAAAACGAAAACAAAAACTCATGGTTTGATTTTAAGAAAAGGGATGTGATTTCTTTGGGAATATCTCTGACCCCAAGTTGCCAGTTCTACTAAAGGGGGTCTCTTGGTCTCACGTGAGCACAGCCTGTTTCTTCCTCTTTTTCTGTCAGGACAAAGCACCATCTTGTCCAGCGTCATAACCATGGGCTTTAGTGCCTTCATCAAAAGCTACAAAGCAAACAGGATTCAATAAAAGGCATCTTATGTTCATTTGACTAGGAAATTATTTTAGTAAATAAATGCTTCTGTTGGCTCAAATGAAGGTTTCCATAGTTGGTGTCCACCCATGCTATGCTTGGGATAGATTCTCCAGAGTTTGGTAGAGCTTGCTGACATCTCTCGTTAGACCCAGTGGCAGGATGTTCCGTTCTCCTGGTTCTCCTAAGTCAGGCTGAACCAGATGCTCCCAAGAGCTAGAAGGAAGGGTTGTCAATATCTTGGACAGCAATAGTTGGCTCATTATTTTTAAAGATTGTCATTCTACCTAAAGCCCCTTAAAACAAACAAACCAAAACCAAACCTGTTGCCGTCGAGTGGGTTCTGACTCATAGCGACCCTATAGGACACAGTAGAACTGCCCCATAGGGTTTCCAAGGTTGTAATCTTTTTAGCTTTAAAGAACAGAAATTTATTTGCTCACGGTTCAAGAGGCTAGAAGTTCGAATTCAGGAGTGGCTCTAGGGGGAGGGCCTTCCTTGTTGGTGGCCCCTGGGGTTCCTTGTTCCTTGGCTTCTGTCTCCCCTCTCCTTGTGTGTGTTTCTGTGTCTATTCTACTCTTTTGAATAACTCGGAAGTGATTACGTGTAGGATCCACCCCACTCTGGTATGACCTCATTAACATAACAAGGAAAATCCTATTTCCAAACAGGATCACACCTCCAGGTACAGGGTCCAGGACATCTATACATATCTTGGAGGGACACAATTCAGCCCATAGCAGATGGCTTCTTTATAAAACAGTTGTTGACAGCTATTTAGTAAATTAATGTTTTCTTTTCAGTGTTTTGTTTGAAGACACCTAGCTGTAGTGAGAAGTTTCTATGCTTGAATATTAATGTGTGAAGCTGTTTGTGGAAGGAGATTCACAGCCAAGGCTATAATCTTTACGGAAGCTGACTGCTACGTCTTTCTCCTGCAGAGTGGCTGGTGGGTTTGAACCACAGACCTTTTGGTTCGCAGCTGAGTGCTTAACCACTGCGCAACCAGCCTCCAAATATTAGGGTTAAAATAAGTTTCAGGGGGAAGTGGCTTTCAACACAGTCAATGGGCTCTAGAGAAGAATAAGCTGCAAGCAACTTATAATTAAGCTACGGAAAGCCTAGTCCAGTGTTCAGGAATATATTTGCAATTCCTCTTAAACTTGTCAAATGTGCTGCAATTTAATACCTAATAGCAATGATGAAAAATGAGAGCATATGTTCTTTCAACATTCTACCCATGTCCTCTGCCCAACAAGACTGAGGTCAGAGAAGAGGAGAGAAAGTTATCCTAAACTCTCTTTATGAGTTGCATGCTACGTAACAGTTCCCATTCTTAACCTCCTGTAATCCTCGTTCTAATCCCATAAGGTAGGTGTTATTGTCCCCATCTTATAGATGAGGAAACTGAAGCTGAGAGGAAAGGGTCACACATTATAAGAGATAGAGTTGGGATTTTAACCAAAGCCCATGTGCCTCCAAAGCACATTCTCCCTTCCCCGCCCCAAGTATCCCAGGTCGGTGGAGATGCTCCCCAGATCATGCCCTGTGGTCCTCCACAGTGTATGGCCCCTTGTACCCTGTCAGCATTACAGTAAAATGATAACAGACTCATTAGGTCCCTGGAGAGAAGAGTGGCTGTTCAATGGGGTCCTGCCTGTTCTTTGAATAGTCTCACAGTCCAGCTGTCAGTGGTGTATGTAAAATAATACCACATAAATTATTCACCTGGTTCATGCTGAAATCCATTAGCTCGGGGAGTTTGGTGTGGCTGCAGATATCCCACAAGGGTCCCTTGTTTTCTGCCCCCAAGGGGCACCTGTCATTGGTTTTACCCAAACAAGTTCAAACGTCCCCATGTCTGCTGACTCTGGTCTTTTGTCTCTACACAGTACTTTTATTTCAGGGCTTTGAAATCCTGCCAAAACAGGTTTAATCTTTAAAAGCATCCTCTGGGAGGCCCAAAGCTCAGAACAGCTGTGTCTCTTTCCTGATATTAAAAGATCAAGATTCCCCGTGGAAGCCAACCTGACCTAGTAATTGGGTCCTTCTTTGCCCTCTGAATACTTTTCCACGGGGTGGGGGAGCTCAGCCTGCCAAAGTTCCCTGGAGGGTTAAGAGGCCAGTGGTGGGCCAAGTTCCAAGATGTGGGGCTGCCATTTTGTCGAGTGTCAGAGATGTTTGCTTTTGGAGATATGAGGCAGACTCTGCCCCTTCCTGAAAAATCACCTCAGAAATACAGGCAAACGTCCTCAGATTTCTGAGTCCTTCCCTGTTTTAAAGAGAAAAATGATTTCTATATTGTCTTGGATGGAATATGGCTTTTCTTTTTTTTGTTTCTCTCCTCTTTCTTTCTCTCTCTTTGCAATGCAGCAGTGATGGAAAACATCTAATCTCTAAAGAACAGATTGACGTTTCCAGCGACACTAGTCCATTGCATTTGGTTCTGGGTTGTCTTTTCTTTTACCCCCTTTTACAGCCTAGAATTCTGGTGCCTTGCTCCCTGAATTTGTCTCCTTCGTGCTACGAGTAGGCTTTTCACATTCTGGCTTACACGGGAACACAACTATTCCACAAGTGGCCTTTAGTGCTCTTTATAATATGATTTCCTGTAATTTTTAAACTGTATGTGTAATTTATATTCTGGCTCTGTCCAATATTTGAACAACTTTAATAAGTTGATTTCCATATATATTATGCAAACAATTCTTACCTGATTTTTTATGTTCTATCTTAAATAAATACCACACCACTTATTAATAAATAGATGTTTCCATGATTATGTGGAGGAATGTTATTTGCTTCACAACAACTCTTAGGGGACTGTATTATTTAGGATAATTAATGCTGGCTGCTGCAGCAGAAAAACCTTTAAATATCAATGACCTAATGCAACAACGATTTATTTCTTGCTCAAATCATAGTTCAGTGTGGATTGGCTCCGTTCCAAACAGCGGCATAAGGATCTGGGCTGCTTCCATTGGAGGGTCTGCCATGTTGCAGTCTTTCCCTTCCAGCCACAGAGCCAGGAGGGGGAGAATGTGGAAAAGCTATACCTGCTTCTAATTGCTATGGACTCAAAGTAACTCATGTCTTCCACTCACATTCCCATTGGCCAAACCCAGTCACATGGTACCAAGCAACCTGCAAAGGAGGCTGGGAAATGTAGTCTTCATGAGTGCAGCCTGAAGAAACAGTGGTGAACACATAGCTTTGCTCACCACAGGACCTTGTGATTGATCCTTTAGATTTCCTTCTCAGTACTGAATGGTGACAAGATGCGTTCTCACAAACGTAAGTGTAGTTATTGCCCAGGAAATTAAATGAGGAAACTAGAAGGTCTCCCTGGAGTCACTTTGTTGTTGTAGCTGCTGTTGGGTCATCCCCTGAATCATGGTGACCCCGTGTACAACAGAATGAAGTACTGCCTGTTCTATGTCATCCCCATGATTGATTGCAGACCGGACCATTGTAATTCATGGGATTTTCAGAAGTAGGTGGCCAGGCCTTTCTTCCTAGTCTGTCTCAATCTGGAAGCTCTGCTGAAACCTGTTCAGCATTATGGCAATACAAAAGCCTCCACTGAAGACGGGTGGTGGCTATGCATGAAGTGCATTGGCCAGGAATTGAACTCAGGTCTTCACATGGTAAGCCAGAATTTTACTGCTGAGCCACCACTGCACACAGCGAATGTCCAGTGAGTCACAGCTTTTAACCTGTGCCCACAGACCCAGACTGTCTTAATTTGGATTTCTACAAAAACAGACCTTGAGACAAGGTGTTGGGTGCTGGTAATTTATTTGGAAAGTGATCCTAGGAACCAGGGTGTCACCCACTGATCTGCTGCTAGAAGGCCATCACCCAACTGCAAGGTCCACTCTTGTCTTCACAAAGGTCAGCAGCTGGCTGTGCAGTCATGGGAAGAGCACCCACTTTGCAGTCATATATTCCTCCTCCAATGAAGCATATCCACTTTTAGTCTCAGACAACTGCATGACTGACAGAGAAAGAACCTAAAAATTATATCCTTGGAAAAATTCCTTTCCAACTGCACAAATGGAGCAAAAGCCCATTCATAGCCTCTCATCCCAGATACTCCTGGGAACCGTTTATTGTTCCTAATACTGTCTGCTCCCAACAATGAGCTTGGGCATTCAGTCAACCCAGGACCCACTGGCTTCCCCAACTGAAGAAGTGTAAGGTGTCTCCCCTGAGAACAGTCCAATTGTCCCTGCGTCCTGCCTCCACATCAAATATGAAAACATTCCCAGCAATTTATCTTCTGGTTCTGGACAGGTCAGCCTCGGGCCAGTAGAGGAGAAGGGGAATTAGCAAAGGGAAGAGGAGTAAGAAATGAGATTAGAGAAGGAACAGGGGCCAGATCATGAAGGGCCATGTAGGCCATTACAAGAGCATTTGCTTTCACTCTGAATGTGATGGGAAGTCATTGAAGGGCTTTGAGTAGAAGGGTGATAAGACCTGATTTATGTTTAAATGGGTTTCTCTGGCTGCTGTGTTGAGAATACACTGAAGAGCGCAAGGGCAGAAGTAGGGAGATTGATCAGGATGCCACTGTAATAATCCAGCTGAGAGCAGAAAGTGGCTTGGACCATAGTGGTAGCAGTGGAGGTCGTGAAAAGTGCTTGAATTCTGGATACATTTTAAAGAGCAGAGATGACAGGATTTGCTTATGGAGAGACTATGAGATGTGAGAGAAGGAGAAGAATACTGAATAATTGTAAAATTTTTTGTGTGTTTGTTTTGTTTTTATTTGAGTATCTGGAAGAGTGAAGGTGTCATGAATTGAGATGGGAGTGGATGGGGAAAGGGGCAGCGTTTGCAATAGTGTTGCAAAGTTGGTTTTGCACATGTTAAATCTGAGATGCATATGGTATGTCTAGTGGGATTGTCCAGTAGGAAATTGAGTTTGATGTTAAGGAGACAGCTCAGGACTGAAGCTGATAGAAGGATGGAGGGATGGATGGAGGGAGGGAGGGAGGGAAGGAGGATGGATGGATGGATGGATGGGCAGATAGCCACAACCTATGTATGAGACAGGATGAGATCCCCAAGCAAACAAGTGTAGAGAGAAAAGAGAAGAGTTCCAAGGACAGAGTCCTCCAACATTAAAATGTCAGGGAGATGCGGAGGAACCAGCAGGGGCAGCTAATGAAATATGAAGAACATCAGGAGAGTGTGGTGTTGGAGAACCTAAGTGGGGGGAGTGTCTCAAGAAGAAGGGACTGATTGACAAATGGTGTCAAGTGCTGCTGAGAGGTCAAGTAAGATGAGGGGTCATCGTGACCTTGACAAGAGCAGTCTAGTGGGGTGGTGGGGTGAGTGCCTGATTGTAGCGGGCTTGAGAGAGAGGGGGAGAGGAACTGGGTGCGTCAAGCAGAGACAACTCATTTGGAGAGTTTCATCATGATGGGAAAGAGAACTGGAGTAGGAGTTGTAGGGGATGTGAGGTCAAGAGGGTTTTGTTTTTGTTTAAATAGGAGAAATAATGGCATATTTGTAGGCTGCTGAGAATGAGCTTGCAGTGAGGGAAAAATTATTGAGGTAAGAGAGAGGGGAGGGAGAGGGAGAATTGCTGAGCAATGTCCTTGGATTATGAGAGTTTATAGAACCTATTACATAAGAGGAAGCGTTGGCTTTTGAAAGTAGCCCAGTTGGTTCATCAAGAACGCAGAGTAGATGAGGCCAGCTGCAGTTGGGAGAATATGTGTGAGATAGGGGCGTGTGAAAGTCTCTTCTGATTGTATTTTCTCAGAAATAGGAGTGAGGTCATTAGCTGTGAGTAGGTTTGGTGGAAGAGGTCCTGGAGATGGGAGAGTGGGTGAGTGAATGGACCCCAGAAATACAGAGTGGTTGGGGCAGCACCAAGGGTCTCCTGGACATTAAAAAACAAAAAACCCAGTTGCCATCAAGTCAGCTCAGACTTATGGTGACCCCATGTGTGTCAGAGTAGAACTGTGCTTTGTAGGATTTTTAATGGCTGCTTTTTTTGGAAGAAGACTGCCAGGCCTTTCTTCTGAGACATTTCCAAGTGGACCCAAACTTCCAACCTTTCAAGTAGTAGCCGAGCTTGCTAACCATTTGTTCTACCTAGGGATTCCCTTGCACTCCCAGACAACTGAGCTCATAAACTTAATGCAACATAGTTACGTTTTCCTTCACACATGATCAGCAGTACAGGTGCCAGCAAGAGCGTGTAGATGTTGGAATTAAGCATACTGGGGCTCTGCTGAGTGAGGACGGGTTCACAATACCTCATCCCAAACCAAGGGACCAGAGAGGTTTCTGAATTTAGAATTTTTCATATTTTAGAAAGGTATAATGGTGCATACACCATATTCTATGGAATAGACCCAGCAGGATTTGGAGAAGGTCCTCCTGAAAAAAAAAAACAAACAAACAAACAAACAAACCCATTGCCATCGAGTTAATTCTGACTCATAGCAACCCTATAGGACACAATAGAGCTGCCCCAGGGGGTTTGCAAGGCTGTAATCTTTACGGAAGCAAACTGCCACATCTTTCTCCTACAGAGAAGCTGGTGGGTTTGAACCACCAAACTTTTGGTTAGCAGCCCAGCACTTAACCACTGCGCCACTGGGGCTCCTTAAGTAGGATAAATAGATGATAACCTAAGGTCGGGGTTTTCAGCCAAATGAGTTCAGTCAGGTCAGATCAAATTGTATTACCGAATTAATGATGAAAACCATTCAATTTCAGAGCGTTTTTTATTTCAGTATTACAGATAACCAGTGGGCCTGCCCAAGGAAGTAAGAGAGAGACGGGAGCTAAGGATGCTGGGAGTGACCTTCACAGGGACGTGGAGTTTAAGCTGGGGGAGGGAGAACCAGCGAGGTGAGGGAATGTGGAAAGGTGATAAGATCAAGAACTGGAGCCCCGATAGAGTCAATCAATTGTCTTGCTCAGAATACCAGAGCCTGAGACAACAACAGTGCTTTATATTTATGTAGAGCTTTTCAAGTTCGGGAGTCCCTGGGTGGAGCACATGGTTAAGCCCTTGGCTGTTGGCTGAAAGGTTAGCAGTTTGAGCTCACCCAGAAGCACCTTGGAAGAAAGGTCTGGTGATCTCCTTCTGAAAGATCACAGCCATTAAAAATCTTGTGGAAGAGTCAACAGCGATTTTAAAGACTCGAGAAGGTTGGGGGCAGGGAGATTAAGTTGATGGGAGTGAAACAACTAGAACAGAAATAAATAGCATGTTGACACAATGTGAAAAATTTAACCAAAGTCACTGAGCATTATGTCTAGAAGCTGTGGAATGGGAGAGGGTTTTGCTGTGTACATTTTCACCAAATATTAAATTAAAGAAAAAAAATCCAATGGAGCAGTTCTACTCCGAAACACGTGGGCTTCCAGGAGTGGGAATCAACTTGACTGCAGATGGCTTTAAGTTCGAAAGTGAGTCCAATTGCTCTGAGGCAATATTAGCTGTGTTTCAAGCGTGGGGAAAATGAGGTTCAGAGAGGGTAAGCCACTTACCCAAGGCCAAACAGCCAGAGAGCCACAGAAGCAGGAGCAGGGCCTGTGGCTTTTGCTCCTGGGGCCTTGCCCCCAGATTGGCATTGCTAGGTACGTTTCACAGGTACGTTTCACAGAGTCAACCAGAAGTTCAGAAATGCAGACTTTCTAGGCAGATACTGGGTAGCAATTACCAAATACCTGCTGCATACCAGGGGCTGTATGCGCTTTACCTGTGATTGTCCGTCCTCATGCCAAACCTATGCAGTGGCTTCTATTGCGATCTCCACTTCATAGCTGACAGCAGTGTTTGAGATAATTGGCTGTCTGTCTCCCCCTACCGAAATGGAGCTGCCGGAGGGCAGGCACCCTGGCCCGCTTCTTCAGAGCTGTGTCCCCAGCACCTGGAACAAGCCTGGCACACAGCTGCTCTCTTATGTTACTCCAGTAGACATGTTCGGCCCTGCCCCGCCCCCAACAGCATCTCTTACCTTTCCCTACCTCCCACTCAGGTTCCAGCCACCTGAACCACCTGCCATTTTGTAAAGCACCAGGCCCGGTCTAACCTCCAGGCCTTTGCACAAGCTATTGCCTCTGACCACAACTGCAGCAGCACTGGGGAACTTGTTAGAAAAGCACATTCTCGGGCCCCACCTCGGACCTACTGGCTCAGAAGCTCCGCCATCATGTATTTAATCTACAAGATGTAGTTTAAAATCCTGGTCTTCCAGGAACCCTTCTTTGGCTTCTTTTGATCAGGTGTGGTTACCCTCTTTAGTACTGTCATGCTGCAAACGGTTGACATACTCAGCAGGCTAAACGGAAGGTTGTTCTGAGTCCACCCAGAGAGGCCCCAGAAGAATGGCCTGGTGATCTATTTCTGAAAAATTAGCCATTGAGAACCCGATGGAGTGCAGGTCTACTCTGCCACACGTGGGGTGGCCATGAATCGGATTCGACTCCAAGGCAGCTGGTTATACCTCTATAACCCCACCATAATGGCATCGGGCATTGGCCTGTCTGTCTTCTCTTGTAGACTGTGAGCTCCCTGAGGGCAGGGACCAAGCTCTGCCCACCATCGTGCCCACAGTGCTTAGCACAGTGCCTGACTCAGAGAAGGTGACCAAGACAGATTTATTGGAAAAGAAATGAGTGTTTTCCAGCTTTGGCATGCTAGGGATTTTTGAGATGCAGATAAAGTAAGGCAGAGTAAGAAATAAATGTTGGCAAGCCCAGCAGATGGAATGGCATGAGTCTGCCAGAAGCCAAATGCAAAATGGAGAGCAGAAAACAAACATCAGTTCACTCCGTGGCCATACCTGCAGTGGTTGCTCCTCTATGTCAGACACTCTGGGGCTGAGGATACAGGATGCTGGAGGCACTGAGGACACCTGTCCTGAATACACACAGCCTGGTGGAGGAGACGGACAAGCCGAAACACTATTCTAATTCCACAATTAGACAAATACAAATAGAATATCACTAACAGGGATGAGTGGAGTCCCTCGGTAGTGAAAACGGTTAAGCACTCTACTGCTAACCCAAGGGTTGGTGGTTCAAACTTACCCAGAGTTGCCTGGGAAGAAAGGCTTGGAGATCTGCTTCTGAACAGTCACGGCATGAAAACCTGATGGAGCAGCTCTACTCTGCACACATGGAGCCAACAGGAGTCAGAATCAACTCAACCGCAGCTGGTTTGGTTTGGTTTTTTTGGATTGGGATGAGAGGAAGCTTCCTGGTGAAGGTGATGTCTGAAATGAGAATTAAGAAAAAGAATGAGACGAGTGAAGTATGGGGAGTGGGGAGGAATGGATGAATTGGGCATAGAACAACCAGAGAGATTTTTTAAAGCATGGATCATATCATGTCTCTCCTTTGCTTACAACACTCCCATCACTTTCCCTAGTACCTAGAATAAGTCCACGTTTCTTACCCTGGTCTTCCACGCCTGCATGCCATCACTGCTGTCCCATACTCAGGCCTTTCCTCCTGTTCTCTTCTGGCTGGAAAGCTATGAGCAAGGAAGAATGTAGCAGGAGATATGGCTAGAGACTTAGGAAGAAGCCTTATGGGCCCGGGTAAAGAATTGATATTTAGTCTAGATACCAAGGAAAGCTATGAGAGAATTTTATGCAAAGAAGTGATATGATCTGATTCATGCTTTAAAAAGATTTCTCTGACTACATATTGCATGATTTCATTTGTACGAAATGTCCAGGAAAAACAATTCTATAGAGACAGAAAGTAGATTAGTGGTTACCTGGGGCTTTAGGTGGGGCAGGAATTAGCTATAAATGAACATAAACATCTTATTAGGGTAATGGAAATGTTTTGAAACTAGGTTGTGGTGATGGTTGCACAACTCGGTAAATTTAATACAAATCATGTAATTTTACAGTTAAAATGGGTGAGTGTGATGGAATATAAATTATACCTCAATGAAGTTACATAAAAAGAAAATCTTTACTGGTTGTTACAAGGGAAATTGAATCAGGGGAACAAGACTGGTAGCAAGGTGACAGGTTAGGAAGCAATGCCAGTGGCCCAGAGAAGAACAATCCATCTTGAACTTGGGTGGTAGGCATAGAAGGAATCTGACTACGCAAGTTATTCTAGGCCAGGGGTTGGCAAGCTTTTTCTGTAACGTTCCAGAAAAAGCTGGGGAGGTGGGAGAAAATGGTAACGTCTGAATCATGAAGAGCCTAGAGTTTTGAAAAGACGTTTCTCTAGCTTCTGGACCACTGTATCTTAAAGTGCTTTGCAGACCACCTGCAGTGTTGTTAAAAGGCAAAATCCAGAGTGCCATCCCAGACCTACTGAATCAGAAACTCTGTGATGCACGGGGCCAGGAAACTGCATTTTTGGTAAAGGATAGATAGATGATAGAAAGACAGACAGATAAATAGATGGCCACCGCTGTGTCGACTCTGACTCATGACGACCTTATGAATAGCAGAACAAAACATTGCTCAGTCCTGTATCATCCTTACAATCCTCCGCATGTTGGAGTCATTCGTTGCAGCTACCCTGCCAGTCCATCTCACCCAGGGTCTCTCTAGCCCTCGCTGGCCCTCTACTTCACCAAACATCATATCCTCTGCCAGCGATTGATAAAGGAGCTCCAGCGATTGGTAAAGAACCAGAAAGTAAATATTTGAGGGCTAGTGGGCCGTATGGTCTCTGTCCCAACTCTGTCATCACAGCACAAAAATAGCCATAGACAAAACGTAATGAAGGTGCGTGGCAATGTTCCAATAAAACTTTGTTTGTGGATGCTGAAATTTGAATGTTATTTAACTTTCAGATGTCACAGAATACTATTTTCTTTTGATCTTTTTCCAACCTTTTAATAATGTAAAACCATACTTAGCACACAGGCTGCATGAAAACAGCTGTCAGGTGGGATTTGCCTACCCTGCTCTAGGTGCCTGCTGAAATGGACGAACAGTCCCTAGCCATTTCTCCAGAAGGAAGGAATAGTGAAGAAGAGGGCCAGCATGGGCGAGGGAGACCCTCGGCGAGACGGATTGACACAGGAGCTACAACGATGGACTTGCACATCCTGGCGATCGTGAGGATGGTACAGGACCAGGCTGTGCACGGCGTGATGTTTGGCTCACAGACCTCACAACAGGAAGGAGAGAATGAGCATCTGGTGTCTCCTGCTCTGTGTTTTCAAGGCCCATAATTACTGTCAGAAGAGGTTTCCACCCCACGCTGAATCACTGCATTGTCATTCTCCTCAAGGATTCTATTCAGTCCATAGCACAGGCATTTTTCTCAGATAGACTTGATCCTGCCCACCACCCTGAGTTCTGGGTAGGATTATTCTTCCTTTTTTTTCTTCTCCGGAGGATTTAAAGCAAAGTTAGCAAGCCTCTCCCCACTCCTCCCTGTATCTTTCACTAAGGACTCATATAAGCCCACATCTTTGACCTAGCTGTTAATCTTTCTTGCTAAGTTCTTTGAAGTCATTCATCCTGCTCAGGAGACAGGTAAGTCTTATACTGTAGATATTTTAAACTCCTTTTTAATTCCCCCTTTCTCCCCAAAGCATCAAGCCAACTAAGAAATGCATCTGCTGTAATTCCCAAGCTCCAGGATCCTGGAAGGGGAATGGTGGAAGAGCACGTCTATCATCTGCCATGTACGTTGCCCTTAAGCTAAGGCTCCACCCCTTGATCAAAGTCCAATTCTTTCCATTTTTTTCCCTTAAGAGATTGATTAGAATCGTAATGCATTCATCAGCTGGGAAGAGGGCTTGTCCTCACATTTGTCACAGAGGAAGTGTGAACTTTAATCCAAAGAAAGGGAATAAGGGTTGGATGTAAGAATGCACTCAAAAATGGCTGTCGGGGAAAACAGCTCAAAAGTTACGCTTTGCTGGTCAGTGGCTTTGGAAGCAAACAGACAAGGCTGCCAGTCCTGGCTCTTCAGACTGCGTTCCCTTGAGCCAGCTGCTTGTCTGAGCCCCAGTTTCCTCAAACGATAAAATGAGGATAGTAACAACTAATCGGTAGGGTTGCTTCAAGGACTGATGAATTTTGCTGTTGTTAGCTGCTGCTGAGTTGGCTCTGACTCATGGCGACGTCTTGTATAACAGAATGAAACATTGCCCAGCCCTTCATGATCGTTGGTATGTTTGAGGCCACTGTTGTGGCCATCATGTCAATCCATCTCCTTGAGGGGTTCTCTCATTTTCACTGACCCTCCACTTTACCAACCATGATGTCCTTTCCCACCAATCGCTAGGAAAGGACTCATGGATTGTTGTTGTTGTTAGGTGCTGTTGAATTGATTTTTGACTCATAGAGACCCCATGTGACAGAGTAGAACTGCCCCAGAGGGTTTTCCTGGCTGTAATCTTGTGGAAGCAGATTGCCAGGTCTTTCTCCCGAGGAGGCACTGGGTGAGTTTGAACCACCGACCTTTCTGTTAGCAGCCCAGCGTTTAACCCTTGTGTCACCATAGCTCCCTAGCACATCAGATGGTCAACAAATACTAGATTCTTTACTTCTTTTTCTTCACTAAGTGTTTTAAAGGCAGAACTTCACCTTTGAGTGTGTGTCACAGGGTCTGGTTGTAAAGAACACAGACTTTGGAGCCGCTGTCTGAGTTTGAAGTCTAGGGGTATTACTTAGCAGCTTAAGAACCTGGAGCAAATTGTATAGCATCTCCAAGCCTCTGGGTCCTCAACAGGAAGAGGAGGGTTGCAGAGTGAATGGACCATGATAATGTATTGAGAACGCCTAGCACTCACTGATGAGATTAACTTCTACATGAGTTTTCACCTCTCCACTAAGCACTGTAATTATTCTGTATCTGATTGGGCATCTTTCAGCTGCAAAGTACAGTGAGGAAGGCAGGTTTGCCTGTCAGGTTAAACTAAACTTGGTACATTTATGATCCTTGTTAATTGGAAGTTATGCAATGTTTAATTAGAGTGCCAGCGGCTTTGTCCTTACCATTCACTTTCCCAGCTCCAGGGTTGTCACCCATAAAACACAGACACAGTGTGAATCAATTTCGCAAGCCTCTTGGGCAGATTCTTGGCTCCTTGGTCACAACAGCCCTTCTTCTGGGAGTTTGACCAATGTGTCTAACTCTTTTGCCCGCCAAGATGTTTTGAAATAATCAATTCTGTTTCTTTTCAGCATCAGCCCATGAATGGCCATGTAAGTCATTCTAGCCAATCGGCTGTAAGTAAAAAGAAGTATGTCATCTCCTGAAGAGGCATTTAAGAATTGGTGATTAATCTTCCAGCTTTCCCCCTTCCACCCCCACCATGACTAAACTGACCACAGGTACTAGATGGTAGAACTGCAAGATGGTGGAGCCCCCATTAACCAGGGTCCCTGAGTGACTATGTGGAACAGAGTCCCCCGTTTGCAGTGAATATATACTATAAACAAAACCCTGCTGGCATAGTGGTTAAGAGCTTGTTTGCTAACCAATAGGCTGGTAGTTCAAATCCACCAGCCCCTCCTCGGAAACCCAGCAAGGCAGTTCTACTCTGTCCTATAGGGTTCCTCTGAGTCAGAATTGACTCAATGGCAACGGGTTTGGTTTGGTTTTGGTTATATACTATAAACAAGAAATCAACTATTATTGTATGAAGCCAATGAGATTATAAGGTTAATTTGTTACTTCACCATAACCTAACCTGTCCTAACTAACCCTTTTTCAGATTGTAAATCTAATGACTCCCCATGCACTGTTCTCAAGGAATTTCCCACACCAAAGTGGTTTGTTATCTAGCCAGTGACTTCAGAGTGCTTGTTGCTTTTTTCCAGGTGGGCCAGAGTATCCCAAACATGTTGAGCTACCTGCTACATGGTCCTCTGGTGAGGCTGTGTACGGGGCTCGCATGTCTCCTGTCCCTTTGGAACACAGGTGGGTCTGGTTGGAGTTTAAGAAGTGTCTGTGCTATATGCAAAGTGTGGGCTTTCATTGTGCTGTAGAGAATCTCAGCAGCCAACATTTCAGCCAAGAATCAAAAATGAGTTTGATCAAAATTGTGAAGGTGTCTTTTCCACACTTCTGGTTTGGTCCCTTGACTTTTTGGATTTGAGACCCATTGATGCAACAGAATTCCGTCCACCTCCACTGCCACCACCTTTGTCCAAGCCATCATCTCCTCTTTCTTGAACTATTAAAGAACTTCCTAAATCAGCTTGCTGCTTCTCCTCTTGTCTCCCCACAATCCATTCTCCACTTATCAACCTGAGTGATCTTCCCATATATCTCACCTTTCAAGCTCACCCCTCATTCCCCTCCTCTCCCCTAAAATCATTGAGTGACTTCCTACTTATCTTTGAATAGTATCCCAAGTCCTTCACATCCTCAACATGACCTTGCCTACCTCTCCATCACCAGTTCCTACAATATCTCACCCCCAAAACCACCACTGGTCTTCTTTTAGTTCTTTAAAGCAATTCACACACCCACTTCAGACCCTGGGCACATGCTATTTCCTATACATTAAATACTCCTCAGTTCATTACATCCTACTTGTCTTAGTTATATAGTGCTGCTATAACAGAAATACCACAAGTGGATGGCTTTAACAAACAGAAATTTATTCTCTCACAGGTTAGGAGGCTAGAAGTCTGAATTTAGGGTGCCAGCTCCAGGGGAAGGCTTTCTTTCTCTGTCAGCTCTGAGGGAAGGTTCTTCTCATCAATCTTTCCCTGGACTAGGAACTTCTCAACACAGGGACACCAGGGCCAAAGGATGCGCTTGCTCCCAGCTCTTTTTTCTTGGTGGCATGAGGTCCTTCTCTCTCCTTTTATCTCTTGTAAGATAAAAGGTGATGCAGGCCACACCCCAGGGAAACTCCTCTTACATGGGATCAGGGCTGTGACCTGAGTAAGGCTGTTGCATCCCATCCTAATCCTCTTTAACATAACCTAATCTTGCCTCATTAACCACCGGCAGAGATTAGGATTTACAACACATAGGAAAATTACATCAGATCACAAAATCGAGGACTACCAGCACAATACTGGGAATCATGGCCTAGCCAAGTTGACATGTATTTTGGGGGGACACAATTCAATCCATGACACTACTCAAATACTGTTCCTTCTTCAGATCTCAGCTCAGTAATCACTTCCTGGAGAAGGTTTCAAGATCCCTGAGACTAGATTAGATTCTTTCTTTCACATTCTCAAATTTCTCTTCAAAATATCCAACATTTGTTGTAATTATATGTTTGTCTTTTTATTTCCTTAATGTTTGCCTCCCCAACAGAATACCTAGCAAGTACTGGGTGCTCAAAACATTTTCATTCATTAATATTATTCTAGATAGCCAATATGTATCTGGTGACTAAATGACCAAATGAATCAACAAACAAACTGTTGTTAGTAGGTGCTATCAAGTGGTTCTGATTCATAGCGACCCTATGTACAACAGAGCTAACACTGCCCAGTCCTGTGCCATCCTCACAATCGTTGTTATGCCTGAGCCCATTGTTGCAGCCACTGTGGCAATCTAACTCCTTGAGGGTCTTCCTCTTTTTCGATGACCGTCTACTCTACCAAGCATGATGTCCTTCTCTAGGGACTGATCCTTCCTGACAACGAGTCCAAAGTATGTAGGATGTAGTCTTGCCATCCTTGCTTCTAAGGAGCATTCTGGTTATACTTCTTCCAAGACGGATTTGTTCCTTCTTTTGGCAGGTCATGGTATATTCAATATTCTTCGCCAAAACCACAATTCAAAGGTATCAATTCTTCTTCGGTCTTCCTTATTCATTGTCCAGCTTTCACATGTATATGAGGCAATTGAAAATACCATGGCTTGGATCAGGCAGGCACACCTTAGTCTTCAAGGTGACATCTTTGGTTTTCAACACTATTCAACAAATTTTTCAACATACAAACTAGATCTGGGATTTTAAACAAGTCTCTTCACCATTCCAGATCATAATTTTCACGTGTATAAAATGTCAATGTTTGGTTAAATTCTCTCTCATAAGTCTGATGAAATCTTTTTTTACTTTAGTGCCTGGCATTAAAGGAGGAACCAAGAAAGAAAAGGGAATAGCCTTCTTACCTATACCAGGTAAACAGACAGGTGCTCCTCTCCAGTTCACTCTGTTCTTAGACAAATTGCTTAGCTTCTGTAAGTCTTACTTCCTCTATCTGTAAAATGGAGATTGGACCCATTTTTTATATACTATAAATGGAGCCCTGGTGGCGCAGTGGTTAAGAGCTCATCTGCTAACCAAAAGGTCGGCAGTTCAAATCCACCAGCTCCTCCTTGGAAATCCTATGGGGCAGTTCTACTCTGTCCTGTAGAGTGGCTGTAAATTGGAATTGAATCAATGGCAACAGGTTTGATTTGGTTTTGGTTATATACTATAAACAAGAAATCAACGATTGTTGTATTAAGCCAATGAGATTATGAGGTTAATTTGAGGTTAATTATAAGGTTCTGTGAATGTCTGAAGTCCTAACAGTCGTTGTAATAAATAGTTCCTCTGAATTTCTCATTGCTTTATGGTTCATGGGACACTTGGATTCCCATGATTTTATTAAATCCACAAAGACTATGACTATGCTTTAGTGGTAAAAGATTTTATAAATGGGAGGTATTGTTATTTGCCATCATCACCTTCATAATAACTTCATCTTTTGTTGCTTTCTCTTTTTTGATGAAATTGGCTGTGTAGGAAGATGGTGAATGTGGGAGAACAGAAAGGGCCCAGAGGGGTCAGCGTCGGGTTTCTCTTCCTAACTTTTTAGTATGCAGGCAAGATATTTCTTTAAAATTTACTTTTATGGGTTTTTTTTCCCCCCCTTTTTTTTAAAAGCTTTTGGTAGATTATAATTTCTATACTTTTGTTTAGGGTTGAACATTTTTTTATTGTGGTAAATATGCATGTAACCAAACATTTACCATTTCAACATTCTTCGTATGTACAATTCAGTGACATTCGTTGTGCTCATCATGTTGTACGACCATCACCACTATCCATTTCCAAACTTTCCCTTCACCTTTAACAGAAGCTGTGTCTCCTAAGCAATGAGTCCCCTTCACCCCATCCCTCCCACCCGCCCCTAATAACCACTAATAACCTTAAGTTTGTATACACTTACCTATTCTAGATATCGCATATAAGTGGAACCTGACTTGTTTGCTTTGGAGAGTTTTGTATTCTTTATTCTTTAAAGTTTATTTACTTTTAAATAGGCAATACATTCACATGGTTGAAAATGCAGAAGCTATAAACAAGTATATACAGTTCAAATGCTCCCCTTAGCCAACCATTTCCCTTCCCAGAGGTCACCAATTATACCAATTTCTTGAATAAGCAGGGTCATTTTAAGTATCCGTTTCCTCCATTGGAGCCTCTAATTTTCTCCTCTTCAAATGGGAAGTACAGTACCTGCCCCACAGGGAATCAGTCATAAAGGGTACAAGCTGATGAACTCATAAGCATGAACAAGTATGAAAAAGTGTCAAGTATCCTGTATTCTATAGACACGCCTATTGTCATCTTCTGATCCAAAAATAGAACAAGGATTTCATATGATCCGTCCAGCAATGTATTTGGGAAATGCTTCTGTGTAGCATCTTATTGTGAAATCCATGTGCCAGGGGTGTGTAGTTAGCACCTTAAGTATTGTTATAAAAATGTATGCAAGGTTTGTAATTAGAAAAAGAACTGCGAGAAATAACCTTGCATTGGCGAAACGAAGGGTGTTTGAGGTAGGTGTTCCACTAGAAAGATTTCACAAGACCCAGCACAGCACTCTGACATAAAAGGGATAGGAATTCTGCAAGCCAGAGCCTAGAGCACACTTGCAGTCCTGGAAATCCAGGGCTGGGTGAGCCTGGGTCGCTCACCTTCATGGAGGACTCTTGCCTGACCAGGTAACAAGCAAGGTTGGCTCGCGTGGCCCACAGATATCCTTGCATCTGCTTCAGACTACACCATTCATGCCAAGTGCCACTCAGAATGCCTGAAGGGACAGAGCTGGACTGTCCCCAAGCTAGCAAACTGGCTGTTTGGCTGGGTTTGACATGCCTGCTCATAAAGGTTTGTCTCTGATTTATTTTGTTGGAAACACTGCCCGCCCCCATCCCAGGCACATTGTGGGGAAGAGGTTCTATAACCCCAACCTACCTCTAACCCCAAACTCTGAGATTTAACAAAAGAACCCGGTAATTATGAAAGGCCAAACTGGCTTACGCAGGCAACAGCTGATTTGACCTAAGTCTCAACAGAGTGCTTGGAAAGTCGGGGGAAATAACGTGGGAGAATTCTCTGATCAATGAGATTGCTGCCTCCCAGTTTCCTCTTCACCACTAACCCAGGTAGGATGTAGATACATCTCGTGTCTTTTCTGGACCTCACTTTCCTCCGTCAAAGTGGGTGCTGGGCAAGATTTTTAAGGCTATTGTAAATGCTGTGAAGCTGTGCTTCCAGGAGGCTATTTCTCTCATGAAAACTTTTATTTCGGTGTCTGGAAATAAAGAAGTAAAGAAGGAAAAAGATGAAGCTTTCCTCACTGCACCAGGTAACTAGGCCCGCCCTACAACCTGGCTTACTCTGTAATGCTAGGCACACTTTTCAGCCTCTCTGTGCCTTGGTTTTTCCATCTATAAAATGGACATAAAGCACCTTCTCCACGTGAATGCAGCATGAAAATAAAGCATCACAACAATGATACAACTTATTACAATTTAGTAATAAATGCCATGTGATTACATGGTGTCTACTCCAAAACAGGAGCCCCGGTGGCACAGTGGATAAGAAGTCAGCTGCTAACCAAGGTCAGCAATTTGAATCCACCAGCCGCTCCTTGGAAACCCAATGGGGCAGTTCTACTCTGTCCTGTAGGGTCGCTAGGAGTCGGAATGGACTCAACAGCAATGGGTTTGGTTTTGGTAGTCCAAAATAACTTATCCTGCTGGTCTCGGCTTAAGCACCATGTCCCGGTTGTTGTGGTTAGGTGCCATCGACGGGTTCCAACTCATAAGAACCCCATGTATAACAGAACAAAATGCTGCCTGGTCCTGTGCCATCCCCACAATAGTAGGTATATTTGAGCCCATTGTGGCAGCCATCGCACTGAGATCTTCCTCTTTTTCGCTGACCCTCTACTTTATCAAGAATGATGGCCTTCTCCAGAGACTGGTCCCTCCTGATAATGTGTTCAAAGTCAGAGAGACCAAGTAAGCTATGCCACCGATATTTCAAATACCAGCAGGGTCACCCATGGTGGACAGGTTTCAGTGGAGCTTCCAGACTAAGACAGGATAGGAAGAAGGACCTAGCCATCTACTTCTGGGAGAAAAAAAAACTCTATGTTGAAACTCTATGGATAGGAGCAGAACATGGTCTGATATTGTGCTGGAAGATGAGCCTCTTAGGTTGGAAGGTACTCAAAATATGACTGAGGGAGAGCTGCCTCCTCAAAGTAGAGTCAACCTTAATGACGTGGTTGGAGTAAAGCTTCTGGGACTTTCATTTGCTGATGTGACATGACTCAAAATGAAAAGAAACAGCTGCAAACACGTCCAGGTTAGGTCCCCTGATAAAGGGGCTCTCAGCACCCTGGGGTTCCCTGTACTGACACTCATCACAGGTAATTACACCTGGGCCCACCCCCATACACACACATACACACACACACACACACATACACACACATGGACAGTAGATTCCATGAAAAGAGACCTGATTCTCTTGTGCTTAACTCTCTATTCTCAACATCTGGCATATTGCTAGCCCTGAGTGAGCATGTGTTGAATGGACACAGAATAAATGGATGTGAAAAGACCCTTAAGCACCATCAACACCAGGATAGACATTTCACCTTCCTTTGACCTTTCTTCCTTGATAGCCAGAAATTTGCCAAGCAGGCAGGCAGCCTGATATTCTAGAAGGTCCCTGATCTGCAAGTGTATGAACAGGGGTCTGACCCCATCCTTAGTGCTGCTCAGCTGGGCACATTTAGGCAATTACTTCTCTGAGCCTTAGCTTTTGAATCCAATAAAGGAATGTGGCTAGGTCCCTGGGTGGTGCAAACAGTATGCATTCGGCTACTGAAGGTTGGTGGTTTGAATCCACCTAGCAGCACACGGAAGAAAGGCATGGCGATCTGCTTCTGTAAAGATTACAGAAAAAAAAAACCAAAAACCTGTCACATATGGGGTCGCCATGAGTCAGAATCAACTCAATGGCAATTTTTTTTTTCTCTTGGTTAAAGGAGTGGGGTAGATTAGACCCCCTGCTAAGGGGGTCACCTGGGTGCTTACTAAAATGCAGATTTCTAGGCCGTGCTCAGCTAGGAGAGATTAGACTCCCTGGAGGAGGCGCCCTGGGATCTGCGTTGTCCCCCAGGGCCGCTAGAGAGTTTTATTCTCGCTAAGGCTTCCCCAGCTCTGTGGGGCTGTCCTTGGAAGCTAGCATTCCTCTCATAAAACGTTTTCCTTCGCAGTGCCTGGCCCTAGAGGGGAGGAGAGGAAGGAAAAGGGGGTGGCATTTGTCGCTACCACAGGTGAGTGTCTAGGCTGCCGGCAAATCCTCCGGAGTCTCTGTGCCTCCCTTCCTGATCCCCACAGCAGGGAGAACGGCTCTCTTATCTTCAGGCTGCTTCTCACACTCATTGTCTGAACAGTAAGTAGAAGCTGAAAAAGACTTCATGTTTGTGAAAACAAAGAGGCCTATCAACCACGTTTCCTCTTTTCAACCGCTGTTTCCAAACCTTCAGAGAACAGCTCAGGAAAGGGGAGTTATGACCCAGCAGCGCCTCTGGAATCAGCTGCTCACCACACACACCTGGGGAGGTCTGGGCCACATCCCAGAGCAATTAGATCCAATCTCAGAGGGTGGAGCCCAGGCACTGGAATCTTGGAATTTAACAAAAAACTTTCTAGGTGACACTGATGTCCAGCTAGGGTTTAAGCCCCTCTGTTATACAGTGTAGGTGGTGCAAATGATTAACACACTTGTCGGCTAATGGAAAGGTTGGAGGTTGGATTCCACCCAGAGGCACCTCGGAAGAAAGGCCTGGTGATCTACTTCCAAAAAAAATCAGCCACTGAAAATGCCCCTGGAACACAGTTCTACTCTGTCACACATGGAGTCACCATAAGTTGGAGTAGATGTGACCACAACTGCTTTCATTACAACATGTCATTATTTCAAAAATACACAGCTATTGAGAATTCTCACAATTTCCTTGGGTTTCCCATCATATATGAGACATTTCTCATCAACCCCTGCTCTCTCCAGAGATAGAATATTCACCAAAATGAAAGTTCCTTGCGCTTCATTCGGACCTCTCCTGTCTATTGTGGCTTGTCACTCTGTACATCACTGGGTGTGACTTCTGTGAGGCAGGAACTGCATCTTGTCTTTGAACCCCTTGCTATGTGTCCAGTGGAAAGCACATCTGCCTGAGTTTTGGAAAGGAAGAACTTTACCTGTTGCTGGAAACCCTGCTGTCACAGTGGTTAAGAGCTATGACTGCTAACCAAAAGGTCGGCGGTTGGAATCCACCAGGCACTCCTTGGAAACTCTATGGGGCAGTTCTATTCCCTCCTATAGGGTCACTGTGAGTCTGAATCGACTCCACGGCAATGGGTGTGGTTGCCAGGAAAGCCTGCTAGTGACATTGTCTGCAAACCTCTTTCAGAGATACCTGCTAAGCTGGTGGATCTGTCTGCACTTAACCTGACGGAACTAGTGAACGGGATGCTGAGCAGAGCTTTAAGAGGTAATGACTCTTTCCCTTCGCACAATCTAGGCTGAACATGGGCAGGACACATGCCCTCTCTGTGCCTCAGTTTCTCTTTGGTCAGAGCAGGGCTTCAAACTGGTTCATTCCACCCCAGATACACTGAATCAGAACCTACATTTTAACAAGATACGTGGGTGATTCTTATGTATAATAAATTTTTAGAACCACTGCTCCACTAGTAGAGCCCTGGTGGCACAGTGGTTAAGAGCTTGGTTGCTAACCAAAAGGTCAGTGGTTTGAATCCATCAGCCGCTCCTTGGAACCCCATGGGGCAGTTCTACTCTGTCCTATAGGGTGGCTATGAGTTGGAATCAACTCAACGGCAAGGGGTTTGGTTTGGGTTTTGGGCTGTACTAGTGGTTCTCAGAATTGGTCCTAACTAGCAGCGTTAGCATCGGCTGGGGACTTGTTAGAAATGCAAATTCTCAGCAGGGGTTTGAACTGGAACGAACCAATTGAACCCAAGGTTCAGAGTGGAGACTATGTTATCCTACATAATTCATGATGAGATTGAAAACATCAAAATAAATAAGAGGTTTGGGAGCAACATACATTCCAGATATACTATTTATAATAATAACTATGGAGTCCCTGGGTGGTACAAACAGTTAACGCACTCGGCTGTGAACCAAAAGGTTGGAGGTTCAAGTCCACCTAGAGGCGTTTCAAAAAAAAAAAAAAAGGCCTGGCGATCTACTTCTGAAAAACAGCCTTTGACAGGAGGGGACAGGAAAGCTGGTAATAAGGAACCCAAGGTCGAGAAGGGAGAGTGTTGACATGTCGCGGGGTTGTTAACCACGGTCATAAAAAATATATGTACTAACTGTTTAATGAGAAACTATTGTTCTGTAAACCTTCATCTAAAGTAGAATAAAAAAAACAAAAACCAAAAAACCAGCCTTTGAGACCCTATCAAGCACAGTTCTACTCTGACACACATGGGGTTGCTGTGAGTAGAAGTTGACTCAACAGCAATTGGTGTTATAAAGATATATTCACTTCCTAATTCCCGAGATCCATGAATACTACCTTATATGGACAAAGAGTGAATATTGGCTTACAGGGTAAAAGATGTGATTAAGTTAAGGATCTCGTGATGAAGATATTATCTGATATTACCCTGGTGGGACCTAAATACCATCACAAGTGTGTAGGAGAGAGGCAAAGAGAGACTCACACAGAGAAGGTGGTGTGAAGAAGGAGCAGAGAGAGATACAGCCACAAGCCAAGGAATGCCAACTGCCCCCAGAAGCTGGAAGAGGCAAGGAACAGATTCTCCCTTAGAGCCTCCAGAGGGAGCCTGACCCTGCTAGATCTGGCTTCTAACCTCCAGAACTGTGAGAGAATAAGTTTCTGTTGTTTTAAGCCACCTAGTTTGTGACGAGAAGCCCTGGTGGGGTGATGGTTAAGCACTAGGCTGCTAATCAAAAGTTTGGTAGTTTGGACCCACCCAGCGGCTCCACAGGAGAAAGACCTGTTGATCTGCTTCCATAAACATTACAGCCTAGGGAACACGACAGAGAGTCCTTGATGGAGCAGGAGAAAAGCGGGGTGCAGAACTCAAATTCATGTAAAAAGACCAGACTTAACGGTCTGACTGAGACTGGAGGAACCCCAGAAGACATGGCCCCTGGACTCTCTGTTAACCCAGAACTAAAACCATTCTCGAAGCCAACTCTTCAGACAAAGATTAAACTGGACTATAAAACATAAACTAATACTCGTGAAGAGTGTGCTTCTTAGTTCAAGTAGATACACAAGACTAAATGGGCAGCTCCTGTCTGGAGGCGAGATGAGAAGGCAGAAAGGGATAGGAGTAGGTTGAATGGACACGGGAAATCAGGGGTGGAGAGGGGGAGTGTGCTGTCACATTATAGGAATAGCAACTAGGGTCACATGACAATATGTGTATAAATCTTTGTATGAGAAACTAACTCGAGCTGTAAACTTTCACCCAAAGCACAACTAAAAAAAAAAAAAAAAGATTATAGCCTTATAGCCTAGGAAACCCTATAGGGCAGTTCTACTCTGTCACATGGTGTCACATTGAATCAGAAACAACTTGTGATGGTTAAGGTTGTGTGTCAACTTGGCTGGGCCATGATTCTCACTGGTTTGCCAGTTGTATGATGTTGTGATGACTTCTATGTTGAGATTTGATATAATGTGATAACCCTCATGATGGGATCTGCTGTGAGTAGCCAATCACTTGAAAGGCAGTTTCCTTGGGCGTGTGGCCTGCTTCGAATATAAGTGGACGTTCTGGCAAGGCTTGTGGGCATTTACTCACTCTGGACCCTGCAACTGGCTCCTGTTCATCTGACCTCTGGTTCTTGGGACTTGAGCTAGCAGCATACCTGCAGTCTTGCCTGCTGATCTCGGGATTCCTTGATCTTGGCAGCCTGTGAGCCACAGCCCTGCTCTCAGACCTGCTGATCTTGGGTTCACCAGCCCCTGCAGCTACATAAATCAGGAGAAGCCTCTAGCCTGACCTACAGACTTGGGATGTTCCAGCCTCTACAACCATCTGAGCCATTTACTTGATATAAATCTATATACATATATATACATTTAGATGCTTTACTGGTTTTGTTTCTCTAGAGAACCCAGCCTAAGACACAGCTCAATGGCACACAACAACAACAGTTTGTAGTGATCTATTGCAGCAGGCTCAAGAAACTAATATACCTTGGAATCTTACTTAGAGAGCTGTCAGAATTCAGGGAGAGAACAGGAAATACAGCCAAGTGACACATTTGTGTTTGTTGGTTTTATTTTATTTATTATCATTTATTTTTATTATTTTATTCTTTATTTTATATTTGTTTTTGTTTATTGTATTATTCATGTTTATTTTTATTTACTTAGATTAGTGTTTATTATTATGATAGTATGAATTTGTTGGTTTGTTTATTTCGTTATCTTCTGGCAGATAACAAGAAGTTCTTCTCCTTGCTCAGTATTACTTCCTACAGCTCCCTTCACCTTCCACAAGTTCTCCGTGGCCATTTACAATAGTAAGTGCTGCCTGGCTCGTTCTGGAGGGGGCGGTGGTTGGTGACAGGCTGGCAGGGCTCGGCACTGGATCAGGACTGCTGTGTGGACTGTTTCTCTTCACAGTTTCTAACCTGAAGACTGTGGACCCCACCAAATTCCCCACCAGATACTGCCACTGTTGGAGCTACCGGACCAATGACTTATCAGGTGGGTGGAGCTCACCACAGGCTGGCAGCTTTCCTGCTTTTGCTTCTGCTCTTTTAGATAAAGTTTGCATTTTTTTCTCTCCTTAAAGTAAAATAAGAAAATATCTATTACATCAAATATATGCATATTCATTCTTCTGGAACATTCTGATCTTGGTTCTTAGAGAAAGAGCTATTTGGGCACAAAGAGGCACGTACAAAAATGTTCATGTGACGTTGTTTCAATAACAAAACACAAAGTTTGACCAGTCACCAAGTGCCTGGGGTTGAGTCCTCTTCAAATCGCTACCCTGAGAGACTGTACACTACCCTGAGAGGCTGTACACTTCCCTGAGAGAATGTACACTGCTCTAAGAGGCTGTACACTATCCTGAGAGACTGTACACTGCCCTGAGAGGCTGTACACTACCCTGAGATGCTGTACACTTCCCTGAGAGACTGTACACTG
>NW_004443958.1:18939100-18939480 GCF_000243295.1 Trichechus manatus latirostris | reverse complement strand
ACACTACCCTGAGAGGCTGTACACTTCCCTGAGAGACTGTACACTGCTCTGAGAGGCTGTACACTATCCTGAGAGACTGTACACTGCCCTGAGAGACTGTACACTACCCTGAGATGCTGTACACTACCCTGAGAGGCTGTACATTGCCCTGAGAGGCTGTACACTATCTTGAGAGGCTGTACACTACTCTGAGAGGCTGTACACTATCCTGAGAGACTGTACACTGCCCTGAGAGACTGTACACTACCTTGAGAGACTGTACACTACCTGAGAGGCTGTACACTGCCCTGAGAGGCTGTACACTACCTTGAGAGACTGTACACTACCCTGATAGACTGTACACTGCCTTGAGAGGCTGTACACTACCCTGAGAGGCTGTA
>NW_004443958.1:18907851-18939000 GCF_000243295.1 Trichechus manatus latirostris | reverse complement strand
GCCTTGAGAGGCTGTACACTACCCTGAGAGGCTGTACACTACCTTGAGAGACTGTACACTACCCTGATAGACTGTACACTGCCTTGAGAGGCTGTCCTACCTGAGAGGCTGTACATTGTGTCATTGGTCAAAGCCTTTGGGGAAGACGTTTTTGTGGATAATCTTCAGGTCTGGATCACTTTCTTTTGAATATTCTCAACTCGGACATAGACTTCTGGTGAGAGTATATTTACATAGTTTTCTTTTTTTTTCCAAAATGGAAATAGCTTAATTTTTATTAATTTTTAAAATAATAGACAGTAATGTTAAAATGCAATGCAACATGGACAGGTACAACCAAGAATACAAAGATATCTGATATCTCAACATCCAGAGGTAATGGCTATTAACATTTTAATGAACATCATCCAACATTATCTATCTAATCCACTTGTCTATCCCACCTATCATCTAACCCACCTATCTAACCTATCTATCTACCCATCCCGCTCTACATATAAGGAACCATTCTCTGCATTAGTTAGAACACAGGCTATGCTACCATAACCTCCACCCTCCCCCCAAAAAAACCACACCCATTGCCATTGAGTTGATTCCTAGCAACCCTATAGGACAGGGTAGAACTGCCCCATAGGGTTTCCAAGCAGACTGCTATATCTTTCTCCTGAGGAGGAGCTAGGGGGTTTGAACTGTTGACCTTTTGGTTAGCAGGCGCTACTACTGTGCCACCAGGGCTCCTGTAACAAACCCCCCCACCAAAAAAAGAAAAACAAAACCAGTTGCTGTTGAGTCAATTTGGACTCATGGCCACCCCATGTGTGCAGAGCAGAACTGCTTCATAGGCTGTGACCTTTCAAAAACAGATTGTCACGCCTGTCTTCTGAGGTGTCTCTTGGTGTGTTTCAGCTGCCAACTTTTTGGTTAATAGTCAAGCACTTACCCCTGAAACTATGGCCCTGGATGCTCTGTTAACCCAGAAATGAAACCATTCCCAAATCCCGCTCTTCAGACAAAGATTAGAAAATAATACACTTGAGGAGTGTGCTTCTTAGTTCAATCAGATACACGAGACCAAATGGGCAGCTCCTATCCGGAGGCAGGATGAGAAGGCAGGAAGGGACAGGAACTGGCTGAATGGACACAGGGAATCCGGAGTGGAAAGGGGGAGGGTGCTGTCACATTGTGGGGATTGCAACTAATGTCACAAAACAATGTGTATAAATTTTTGCATGAGAAATGAACTTGAGCTGTAAACTTTCACATAAGCACAATTAAAAAAAAAAAAAGTCATACGCTTAACTGTTTGCATCACCCAGGGACTCCATGCTACCATAACAAGTGACCTCAAAATACAGTGGCTTAAAGAAGGTAGGCTCATAGTGACCCCATAAGGCAGAGCAGAAATGCCCCATAGGGTTTTCTTAGCTGTAAAGCAGATTATCAGTTCTTTCTCCCACAGAGCCACTGGATGGGTTTGCTATGAATCAGAATCAACTTGAAGGTGCCTAACAAGCCAACAAAGAAGGTGGAAGTTAATTGCTTCCATGTGTGACAAACTGGTTAAGCATTTCAGGGCTGGTGTGAAAGAGCCCTGGTGGTACAAGGTTAAGCACTTGGCTGCTTACTGAAATGTGGGTGATTTGAACCCACCCAGAGGGAGTATCTGCTTCCATAAGGATTACGGCCAAAAAAACCCTATCGAGCAGTTCTGCTCTGTCACATGGGGTCACTATGAGTTGGAATCAACTCGATGGCCCCAAACGTGACGATTTGATGGTTTGGAGGCCCAGGCTCCTTCTAGCTTGTTGCTCTGCCTTCCCTAAGATGTTACTCTTGTTCTCATAGTAGAAGAAGGCTTGCCACCAGATCCACACTCCAGCCAGAAGGAAGGGGAGAAAGGAATTGAAAGACACATCCATTCCCTTTAAAGTCACAGCCTGGAATTCACTCACGGTTCTTCCTCTTATGTTCAGTCAGCCAGAAATTAGTCATATAGCCACATCCACCTCCAAAGCACACTTAGAATTGTACTCTTTATGTTCAACCTCCATGTGCCCAACTAAAATTTGATGTTCTGTTATTAATGGAAGAGGGGAGAATGGATATTAAGAGACAACCATCAGTATCTACCATGTTTTTCATGTAGTTTTATAATACACTTTTAAGACTAATCCAGTATGTCCTAAAATTTATTTCATTCCGATGAATATAAATATGCCTCATCCTTCATTCAAAATGTATAGTGTTTGTTGAAACAATGTACCATAACTCATTTCATTTGTTTCCTCTTGATGGAAACTTAGCTTGTTCTGATATTTTTACAAGTATAAACAATACTGTGATGACACCTGTGTATAATCACTTGGAGTACTTGCCCAATTATTTCTGTAAAATAAAGCCCTAGAAATAGAATTGTTGGCTGACAGGAAAATGATTCTGTGGTAATTCAAACTGCTAAAATTTCTTGTAGAAATATTGCATACATTTATACTCTTACCAGCAATGTTTGAGTATCTGTTTTTCCTCATCCATGCCAACACTGAATATTAACAGACAGTCTTTAGTCATGGCTAATGGGATAGGCAAAAAAAGTTTTTTCCTACCTTTTATGTATATTTGAAGGTAGTCAAAAATAATCCATAAATGAGTCTTGGTAGTAAATTAGGCAATAAAATTTTTTATCAAAACAAAGAAAATCTTTGATATAATGGTAGTTGATTTTCTTCCAAGCCTTGTAAGCGGATTCTGAAGGCAGTTCTAAGGGGAGAGTTGCCAAAATGTGTTGATTAAGAGATTGTATGAGCAGCAATGTTCCCCTAGGAAGAGCCGATTATTGGCCTAAGACAGAGCTCAGCTGTCTATCATGTACCAGCTATGGGAGCTTGGGCAAGTTCCATCACCTCTCTGCACCTTGGGATTCTATCCTTGGTGTCTTGGCTCCAGAGCCATGCTCATAGCTTCTAGGCAATATTAATAATGGAGCCCAGTACTGTAGTTTATTGGTCTGTTTTTGAGTTTGCTTCTCTCACTAACTTCAGTTTCCTGTGGGCAAAGATGGTTCCTTACACAATTTTTCTTCTCCAGTGCCCACCATATGTCTGGCACATTGAAAACACTCAATGATTGTTTATTAGATAAATGAATTAGTAAACAAAGGAGAATTTTGAAAAGTAGGAAGAAAATAAATGGAGTGAGTAATGAGATACTATCCTTCCTCAATTTCCTCAATGTGACTGAAAACAGATTGGTCTAAAGAGACATAGAAAGGAATGTACTAACTTTGTCTACTTCTGCATAGGCAGGTGTCTACACCAGTATAATGTACTACCACCTCTCCATCCAGGAGATCAACCACATGTCTGTGGAGATATTACCACATTGCTCTGGTTCACAGGCAGTAGTGCCCACCTCCTGCTGGTCAACATTCCACTTGTTGTCACATGACATTCACCTGCCTCTCTGGGTGCTGCATTTTCAGTCCTTTAAGGTCATGTTGACTTGCTTCTGCCCAAGCTCATATTCCTGTTAATTAGCAAAAGAAACATGTATATAAAATTCCAACTGGGAAATTATCCGGCAGACCCAAGAAGCTTCCTCTTTAGAAAATCATTGTCTGGGGCCCCTAGAATCCACATTGCTTGCTTTAGAAGCCAAGAATTTGTTGGATCCCAGAGAATGCTAAATGAATAGAGGCAGTGGTGGAAGCTGATTGGCTCATAGTATATTAGGAGCTTTCGTTGGCCAATGGCACCCGCCATGTTAAGCAATGGCTCTTTTCAAACCCTGTTCGAAGAGAGAGTTCACAAAGATTTAACAGGCTGAAATATTATAAAATTGTCCTAGTCTTCTCCCATCAGCCCATTGAAAGTGGGCAAAAGGAGAGGTTCCTAGTGCTATTTTCAATAGGGCCCTTGTCTCTTTTGATAGTCTATACTTTATAACCCACTGCTGAACTTGACACTGCATTTTGAGAATCCAGAATTCTGTGTTACGTATCTGTGGATCTGCTGCTTCTCAGACGGATTTGGTACTCGAAAACAATTAGATGAGATAACAGGGGTTGGTGGAAACCCCTGAAAAACCATTATTCAGCAATGTGACCTTTCATTTCTCTTTGGTGTTGGCAGAGAAGGAGTTGGGGGAAGAGAGCAATGGAAGGAGAAAGGGGACTATAACAGTGGATCAAAAGTTTCCACATGACTTAAAATTAGATTTTTTTTTTTCAGAATTGGTAGTATTCTTTGTATGACTGTTAATATTCCTCAACTCACTGAACTAAATCAAACTTGTAAAATCTATCCTGAGAATTCCACAAACAATATATTTCCTGCCTCAAGTATCAGAATCAGAAATGTAAACCTTCTTCGCCTGTCTTTCAGATTTCACAGCCCTGCTGGTGGACGTCATTGGAAATTCTGCCAGCTACCTCACAGAACTTTTTAAGTCAACCTCCATCCTCTCAGGTTGGTTTATCTTAAAAATTCTTGGTAAATTTGAGGTCTGGCATCCTTGTGGGATATAATTAAGCCTACTAGACTCCCACCGCTACCTCTGCCACTGGAAGTCTGAAGTAGAATTGACAGAGATACGCCTCATTTATCCTGTGGCTTCATGTAACTCCTCATTTCCCAGTTGAAAAGCACAGATCTAGTCAATTACCCAACAGATGGTCTCAATAGAAGGATGGAGCAGCTACTTTAAAAGTAGGGAGGGAGGAAGAAAGAGAAATGATAATAGATGTCACTAGGTGCTGGGGACTCTTGAAAGTGCTTTGCATGTATTCTGTCATTGACTCCTCACTAAACCCTATGGGGTAGGTACTCCATTTACTGCACTTTACAAGTGAAGAAATGGGAACCTGCCCAAGATCATTCTGCAGCACTAGAATTCTAACTCAGGCAGACTGGCTCGGAAGTCCATGTTCTTTGTCACTATGCCAATATGTGTGATAATAGTGTCCTGTTAACAATAACAATTATTGCTATTAGAACTACTTATTGAGCACCTCTTACCTGCCAGGCACCATACTTAGCCCTTCACACACATTGTCTCATTGGATCCTCATAGCAATACCATGAGGAATGAATGTGCAGCCACAGATCCACAGGCTTTTAGGCAGAATCTTTGGGACCAAGTATGCTTAGGCATTTGGAATTTCTCAGACTTTTAAAGGTCTAATAGCATGTCCTGGTGGCACAGTAGTCAAATGCTTGGCTGCTAACCGAGACGTCAGTGGTTCGAACCCACCAGCTGCTCCACAGGAGAAAGATGTGGCAGTCTGCTTCCTTGAAGATTACAGCCTTGGAAACCCTGACAGGCAGTTCTACTCTGTCCTATAGGGTCACTATGAGTCGGAATCAACTAGATGGCAATGGATTAATAGGGTATGTACACCATACATGATATAATGCCTCCAGCAGTAACAGGGCAGCCTGCTGTAATTGAAAATTTATTTTTAAATGTTTGAAATATGTATAAATGCATAATGAATACGTATAAATGCATAAATCAAATAGTTACTTAGCAAAATGTTTGACTGTTTACACTAAATGGGATAAATAAAGATTATACATCACCTTCCTTTGATCAAGTAAGGTTTTGCCACCAAATGAGTTTTGGTACCAGGGCTTCAAACCCGTTCAGAATGGTTCAGTAATTGCTGACATAAATGAGGGCAGTGTAGGCACTGCATAGCAACCAAATCCGTTGCCCGAGGTATTTTGACCTAAGTAGGAAACAAACAGAGGTGCCCCGCTCAAAGATGGTGGCCGACTTTGCTGCTTTGAATGTGTGTCACTCTCCACAGTCCTGCCAATAATCCCATCTCCTGCAACTTTTGGGACCCAGGCAGGAGACTGAAGTATTGGCAGGACTGTGGAAAGTGACACACATTCAAAGTGGCAAGGTCAGCCGCCATCTTTGAGCGGGGCACCTCTGTTTGTTTCCTACTTAGGTCAAAATACCTTGGGCAACAGATTTGCTTGCTATGCAATGAGGACTCTGTCCTCGTTTATGTCGGCAATAATTGTAAAGAAGGGATTTAAATTTTCGTTGTTGTAAAGATGGGTAAACTGAGTGCTGGAGTGGTCAAGCAGTTCACTCATGCCCGCATACCTAGTAAGTGGCAGAGCTGATGTTGTAACCCTGGAAGCTGACCCCCGGAAGCCATTACATTATACTGAACTCCCACCATCCTTGCAATAAAAACAAAAAACAAACAAACAAACCGAAAATCAGGGCTGTTTTAAGAATCATAAGTTAGCCTTATTTTCCTATAGCATCCTCAGCTTAAGATCTCCAGCTTACTTTGGAGCCCTGGTGGCAACAGTGGTTAAGTGTTTGACTGCTTACCAAAAGGTCAGCAGTTTGAATCCACCAGTTGCTCCTTGGAAACCCTATGGGGCCGTTGTACTCCTCTGTCCTATAGAGTTGCTATGAGTTGGAAATGACTAGATGGTAACAGGTTTTTGTTTTTGTTTTTGTTTTTAATTTATTTCAACTACAAAGTAGTTTCTGAGCTCTCTCTAAGCCCCTGTGCGTGCTTGTTTGTATTACAGTGAGTCAGACCAATGGATCTGACTGCATCTTCATCTGTATGATGACAGGAAAGTCAGGTGAAACATCAGTCCTTCCTTGACAAACTCTCTGGGCTGAGAATCAGACACAAAACTTCAGCTGATGAGTCCAAGGTTTTATCCTGTCGGTGTGATTTTTGCAGGAAGGAATCTTGCTGACATCTGGGACATGGCAGAGAAATCCCCTGTTATCCATTACACATTCACCAGCAGCGTGTCTGGTATTCTGGGAGAGTGCATTGGGCTTCTTTCCCTAAACCTTCCAAACTTCTACCGTCAAGTCTTCTGACCAGGGTCCCATCTGGCAGACTGAAGACTGAATGCTGTCCTCAAGTATTTTATTTGGCTGTGCTATGTTAAAAACCAGAGGATTTCACCATTGAAAAAAAAACAAAAAACAAAAACAAATTTCTGGATCTCTTGCAAAAGTAAACATGATGATCCTGGACATACCTCTACCCGATGGCAACAAGCAACTGGAAAGGTCCCTGGATGGCACAAATGGTTTGCTGGTAACCAAAAGGTTGGTAGTTCCAACCCACCCAGCTGCACTGCAGAAGAGACAGGACTGGTGATCTGCTTCCATAAAGATTACAGCCAAGAAAACCTTATAGAACAGGTCTACTCTGTAACACATGGGGTCTCCAAAGTCACAAATCAACAACAAAAAGCAGAAGTCAACAACAAAACAAACATCTGGAGCTGAGTACCTGCTGCCTCCATCAGGAGGGGCTCCTGTCTCCAGTTTACCATAGTCCTCACTACCACCTATTGGCTTGCACTCTTTTTTTTTTTTTCCCTTGCATTAACTACCTGGCTCATGTAGATATTTGAATTTGTGAACCTGTTCTAGACATTGCCACTCTACAATACCAGCCTCTACCTAGCCATCCTCTATCCCCACCCAACACCTGCCTATTCATTTGTGTTTTCTCTGTCACTCAAGTAGTATTTTATGACCCACTTTAAGTCTTCTCTCTCCCCAACGCTTATTTGTCATTTATAACTGAATAGAGTTTCTGGAATCTGGCTGGGTCTCTGTGATTATCTGATGCTGTGATTATCTTAGTGTGAGTCTTCATCACTTACCTTTGAACTGTAATAGCCTCTGAACCAGCTCCCTTATCCCACTCTCTTATTTATCTAAAATATCTATTCTTTGCTGCAAGAGTAATAGTCTTCAAATGCAACTTAGATTATGTCTCTTCACTGCTCAGAACATCTCAGTCAGTGGCAGAGGGTCCACAGTCCTTAGCCTGGAGTATACAGTTCTCCGTCTTCTAGCCCAGCCTCATCTCCTGCTCTGCTTGTCCGTGAATCTTGTTAAAACTACATTGAAACTCCCACACCTTCTTGTGGAATGTCCAAAGGGCTGTGAAGTGGGTGAAGGATTCTCTGATTGGATTCAAGTTCTGTTCAGGAAATATGTCGAATATCTGAAACTTTTAGATATGACAGCTTTGTTGTACCTAGTATTTGTGGAGATTGAAATTTTGGTTTAATTTGTAAGTAAGAGAAAGACTGCTTTTGGTGACATTTGTTACTATTCTGAGTAAGGTTTGATGCTCTATATTCTGTATATTTGCTGTCCTTTCAATAATTTAACAATGACTTAAGACTTAACAATGACTTAATGACTTCCAATGACTTAAGACCTTTCAATCACTTAACAGTTCTTTGATTCCAAAGTGTCAAGCATGTTATCGCCACTCTTGACTGTCTCCCCAACTGTGCAGCTACCAGTGGGATGGCTATGACTTCAAAGCCTACAACCACAAGCCAGCCAAGACTACCAAGTACAAGCCCCCAACGCCAGGGTGAGAGCACTGGAGTGTCTGCTCTGAGGACCTCTCCCTGGATACAGACAACTATTCCTTCAGAGGCAGAGGACACCATGACCACAGGTAGGTTTCTGGAGCTTCCTCTCACGGCCACAACCACCTGGTGTGGCTCCTCTCACACCCTCTGTCTTAGTTACCTACAGCTGCTCTAACACCACGAGTGGGTACTTTAAAGAACAAAAATTATTTGTCTCACGGTTCAGGAGGCTAGAAGTCCAAATTCAGGGTGTGGTCCTAGGGGGAGGTCCTTCCTTGTCTATTTCAGCTTGTAGGTGCTGCCAGCAATCCTTGGCGTTCCTGGGCTTGTAGATGCATCTGCCTCTGCCGTTTGTCTTCCTCTTTTCCCTGTGTGTGTCTCTGTGTCTATTCTGCTTTTTTATAATGCAGAAGTGATTAGATTTAGAACCCACCCTGCTCAGATATGATCTAGTCAATGTAAGAAAGAAAACTCTATTTCCAAACAGGATTACCAACACATATTTTTTTTTTTTTTGGCGGGGGACACAATTCATTTCATAACACCTTCCCAACTTTGGGTAAGAAGGCTTCCCACTTTTTTCTCTCCTTTGACATTTCTCCCCCCTACTTCCTCTAGGCTTACATAAATAATCAAAATCCTCTCCCTTTATCCCCCCTCATTTTTCCCTCCCTCCTATAACTTTTGCCTTAGTTTACCTTAAATAAGAGCTCTGTATGAGCCAGTGTGGGTTCAGTAAGAACAAGCAAAGGCAGCAAATGTCATAGACATGATGTACTTCTAAAATTTATTTTTGTAACTTTTTATTTTGGAATAGTTTAAGACCCACAAGGAGTTGCAAACATAGTATAGAGAGTTCCTAGGTAACCTCCACCCGCTTCCCCCAGTGAAAATATCTTCATAATCATAGTACATTAGAGGATAAGTTACTTTTATTTCATGAAAGCATTTAGCAATAACTCTACTAAAACTCACACAAAATGGTGAAGTGAAGTCAAAATTTTGTGGCATGGTTCAGTTAATTTGTAGCTGTAGGAGAACAGTGCCCAGAATATGTCAATGACCTGATGCCAATGTGAAAGATGGCACCAATGACAGGCCAGGAGGATCTCTCTTTCCACCATCTTTGGGCACAAGAGCAATGGTGTGGTCACTGAAGAGCCAAAAGTCATGCTTATCCAATTTCTAAATAACATAAAACTGAGGTAACTCTTTCATTAAGAGCCAATACTATCTCAATAAGTTCCAACAATAGACCGGAATCATGAGGATTCATTCATTCATTCATTATTCATCAAACATGCATTTAATACGAGACACTAGGTTCAAGACACAGAGATGAGTAACACATGTTCCCTCTTCTTCCTGAGGTCACATACTAGGGAGGGAGACACTTCTCGTACCAGGGAGGGAGACACTTCTCGTACCAGGGAGGGAGACACTAGAAGGTCGGCCACAGTTATGACCCAGCCTACAAAGAGCTGTTGTACATGGGGAGCTCAGAATGGGGCTCTCAACCCAGCATGGAGGGAGACACAGGCTTCCCTGAGGAGGTCAAAATTGACAGGAGTCAGGTAGGCAAGGAAATCAGAGTGGAGTGGGTGGCGGAATGGAAAACAAATCACCTTCATTCATTCAAAGCATCCTAGATTTACTGCAAAAGGTTAGTACAATATCTGGCAGCATGGCAAACATACAAAATTAGAAAGCTTCCCAGTATAACATGAAAAAAAAAGATGTGATCTTACATGGCAAGAAAAATTATACAATACCTAGCTATAACCCTAAAAGGAGCCTTGGTGGCACAGTGGTTAAGAGCTTGGCTGCTAACCAAAAGGACAGCGGTTCGAATCCACCAGCTGCTCCTTGGAAACCCTATAGGGCAGTTCTACTCTGTCCTACTCAGTTCTACTCATAGGGTTGCTATGAGTCGGAATTGACTCAAGGGCAATGGGTGTGTGTGTGTGTGTGTGTGTGTATAACCCTAAAAGGAAAAGTGCTAGATTTATATAAGAAAAACTACACAATTTTAATGAGGGTAATAAAAAAATGCATTAAATAAATGCATAGATATACCGTGTTCAGGATGAGAAATCTAAACGTTGATAGACGGCAACTGTTCCCAACCTAACAGACAGATTTAAAATCTTCCAATGGGAACGGACAGATGAGAACATCTAACACTGTTTAAAAGGGAGAGCAACAAAGAAAGATTTGCTTTATCAACCAACAATCTGTATGTTGTTGGGCAGGTGTTATTATTATTATTATTATTATCTCCATTTTAATGATAAAGCTTAAGAATGGTAAGTAACTTGCCCCAAAGTTAACAGCGTGGAGAAGGCAGAGGTAGATTTCACTTCCAGGTTTCCTCACCTCTAACCCCATGATCTTTCCACTTGCCTCATGATTACAAATGTATTTCTCAGACATAAGAGACAGCCCATGTTCCACCAAACACATATCCTAGCTGATTCTCTGGGAATCCATGGGATTTGGAGGGTGGAGTAACTATAGGTTCCTGGGTGGTGCAAGGAGTTTGCACTCAACTACTAACCTAAAGGTTGGCATGGTTCAAACCCACCCATTGGTGCCGTGGAAGAAAGGCCTGGTGATCTGCTTCTGTAAAAGATTACAGCCAAGAATACCCTATGGAGCACAGTTCTACTCTGTAACACATGTGGTCACCATGAGCTGGAATTGACTCGATGGCAACAGGTTTGAGTTTTTGATTTTTTGTATTTTTAATTGGTGGTTAAGAAGACAAAATTTAGTTTGGTCCATTAGTTTCAGGTCAGGGTGAAGTTTAAGTCCTTGGATGGCTGATTATTACTTATGCACATTGCATTTGCCCTTTGATACTATCACAATGTCTTGACAATTTTATATTTGAATCAATATGGTACAGCATGTCAGAGCTGTGTTGACTGTCACTTTGAATGTGCAGCTACCAAGAGGGTGACTGGAACCCCATGGGTGGGTTCCACACGACTCCTGCCCTCGGCACAGATCATCGGTGAGAAAACACCTGGAGGGCCTCCCTGGGAGACAGCTTTTCTGACATCGCCTCTGAAGTTTGAGGAGGCCGTGAACACAAGAAGCCTGGCAGGCACCACTGCTAGAACAGTGCCCACGGCCAGCAGCCCATCCCAGACCAGCTACACTCAGGTAAGAGGTTGCCCGCTTCCACACTAACCCCCATTTACAATTAATCCTAGCTGTCTTAGTCATCTAGTTCTGCTATAACAGAAATACCACAAGTGAATGGCTTTAACAAAGAGAAGTTTATTCTCTCACACGCCAGTGACTACCAGTCCAAATTCAGGGCATCAGCTCCAACGGAATGCTTTCTCTGTCGGCTCTGGAGGAAGGTCCATGTCATCCATCTTCCTTTGTTCTGGGAGCTTCTATGGGCAGGAACCTCAGGTCCAAAGATGCGCTCTGCTCCTGGCACTGCTTTCTTGGTGGTATGAGGTTCCCATGTGTCTCTGCTTGCTTCTCTCTTTTATATCTTAAAAGAGATTGGCTTAAGATGCTATCCAATCTTGTAAACCTCATCAGTATAACCTCATCATAGTGAGAGAGTTTACAACACATAAGGAAATCACATCAGATTACAAAATGGTACACAATCATATAATACTGGAAATCATGACCCAGCCAAGCAGACAGGTATTTTTGGGGGACACAATTCAATCCATGGCACAATGATTCTCTCTTTTTAAACCTTTTGTAATTTTTTAAAGTATAGCACACGTACAAAAAAGTAATAAAACAAATGGGCCACATAATTAATAATTATTAAGCAAACTCTCTGGCTCCTCCTTGTCTGTACCCTGCCCCTTTCTTCTCAGCTTGAATGAATGAATGAATGACAACTCCCTCCTCACACAGACCTCCTACCTCTTCTCTCTTATGTAAACCACTTACCCATTCCTTCTCCTTTTCCCTGTTTCACTGTTGATTAAACAACATTATTCACTCAGGATAGTTCAACTGCCTTTTGCACATTATTATTTTAATAGACTAAGATGAAGAAAGCCTGAGCTCTCAACATCAGGAAAAATTGTCGAGTGTGAGCCCAGTTTTGTGTGTGTGTATGAATGGGACGTGCCCATTTCCTTGTCTACACTCTGAGCACCTCCAGTGTGGATTCTGTTTCTCACTCATTTCTGAACCTTCAAGACCCTGCCTAGGTGTTGACGATTTCTATTCAATCAACGTTGGTTGAATAGGAATGGACGGTGGCCTGGATCCTCTTCTGCCCATCAGACTCTCCATGAAGAGACGCAGCCTCACCTCTCCTCCCAGGAACATACACCCTTGGTACCCAGACTCCAAGGCCAGCCAAGGCACCAGCCCCCAAATATCCACAGACAGGTGAGAACACGCTGCTGAGAAAACCCCAATCCCACCTGGAGGAAAACGTGGCTTGGGCAGGAGAAAGGAGGGATCAGGTGCCAGTGGGCAGACCAAGCTGGGATTGTACTTTCATTGCTCCAGCATGACAAGAAGGAGAACTGGTGTGTGAGCCTTGCGGAACTGCCCTGTGATCTTGGATAAATCACTTCCCCTTTCTTGGCTGGAGTCCCTGGGTAGTACAAATGGTTAACACAGTTGAGTGCTAACAGAAAGGTTACAGGTTGGACACTACCCAGAGGTCCCTCAGAAGAAAGACCTGGCACTCTACATACAAAAAAATCAGTCATTGACTGCTGTGACCAAGATCACAACGGAGGGTCCTGGACAGAGCTGGAGTAAAATGTAGAACAAAATTCTAATTCACAAAAAAAGACTGGACTTACTGGCCTGACAGAGACTGGAGAAACCCTGAGAGTATGGCCCTCAGACACCCTTTTAGCTCAGTAATGAAGTCATTCCCTAGGTTCACTGTTCAGTCAAAGATTAGACAGGCCCATAAACAAAAGGAGACTAATGGACAAGGATTAGAAGACAGGAGGGGACAGGAAAGCTGGTAATAGGGAACCCAAGGTCGAGAAGGGACTGTGTTGACATGTCATGGGGTTGTTAACCATTGTCATAAAACAATATGTGTACTAACTGTTTAATGAGAAACTATTTGTTCTGTAAACCTTCATCTAAAGTACAATAAAAAAATTTTTTAAAAATTCAGTCATTGAAAACCCTACAGAGCACACTTCTACTCTGACCCATGAGGCTGCCTGCCATGAGTCACAATCGGCTTGATGGCAACTGGTTGGTTTCTTGGCTCCAATTTCCCTCCATATAAAGTAAAATAATTAGATTGGCCAACAAACCCTTTATCCTTGAGGTGTAAGGATTCTGGGGCTGTGTGTCTAACCCAAGATCATTTCATTTTGACTTTGGAAAGACCATTCCTGCCCCTTGCAGGTGAGCTCCCCACCACCTGGCCATTTACCCCTGGGGACGAGCCAGCCCTGGTCCTAGGCCTCCACCAGCTTTCAAGTGAGTACTCATGCCTGGACAGAGATCTTACTCTTGTTTATTTTGAATTAGGTGGTGTAGAATAATAGGAAGAGATGCCTTGGGTAAATTTAGATTCAGACTGCTGGGACTCAAATCCTAACTCTACCGTTTACTGGTGTGATGGCCTCAGGCACTTAGCTTCCAGAATTTCATTTTCTCAGCTGTAAAGTGAGAATAATAGCAATTATTGTGAGCACTGAAAATGTGTTTTCTCTTTTTTCCTTTTCCACGGGGTTTTGTATTAAGTAAGATAATGTGTGTGGGAGTGAGCTGGAACTATAGAGCATTATATAACTCAATTCAGTGTATGGTTACTGAGTGAGCGTTCATTGAGCAAAGGCCTGGGCTTTGTGGAAAGGGAGGGACTGTTACATAGTCAGGGTGGCTGTTAGCGGAGCAAGAGGAAGGGGTGAGGAGGACTCTGAAATTCCACCCCCACTGTCTAGGTGTGATTCACTTTTGTTCTGTTTTAAAGACACCCTAACTTCCCCATCCCTGCACACTTAATTCTCATGAGTCTGGAGAAAACTGTTTCCTTGACCTATAGCTGGATTTGCAGGACTCCTGATGGACCTGAAGTTTCTGTGGCTCATGCTGTGTTTTTCCAGCTTCCCGATGCCTCACTCACCTCTTTTCTGTTGAGCCAGTTTCCATCAGAGAGAAACTGATACGAAGTGATTCCTTCAAAGCTGGTTGGGTCCCTCCCACTGCTGGATGTCTTTCTATACTGGTTTCCTGAATGCCCCCTGGGCACCCAGTCATATGTCAACAGGGCATTATTAGATTGCCGGGCCTCCACAGTCTCCTTTTTCACATCACCTAAGATGGGCCTCACCCCACCCTCAGCCTGCAGTGAATGGTGAATGGGGCTTTCAGACACAAAGACCGGATTATGCTGCCAGAGGAAATCATAGCGCGTTTTCTCCCCAGAGTTCTACAGAAGCACACTGACGGCGTAGGTGGGGCAGTGGTCAGACTGAGTTTCAGAAAACAAGTTGACTATGTATGTGTCTTTGTATCTAGTTATCTGTCTTCTTTCTGTCTGTGTATCTATCTATCGGAAACCCTGGTTGTGTAGTGGTTAAGAACTACGGCTGTTCACTAAAAGGTCAGCAGTTTGAATCCACCAGGCGCTCCTTGGAAACTGTATGGGACAGTTCTACTCTGTCCTATAGTGTTGCTAAGAGTTGGAATCAACCCTACGGCAATGGGTTTGGTTTTTTTTTTTTTTAATCTATTATCTACCTGTCTACCTATTCATCTACCTATTCATCTATGTACCCGTCTGTGTATCCATCCATGCATCCACGCATCCGTCTATCTACCTGTCCTCTATCTATCCGTCTATCTATCTAGAAATATAATTGTAAAATAAATGGTTCTGGCATCTTCCAGTAAATGATTCTGCTTCTCCAAAAATCATACCACAGAGTCTTTGAAATTCACTCATTCATCTACATTCATCTTTTTGAGGAATAGCTATTGAGCTCCTACTATGTGCCAGGCACTGTGCTAGGTCTGTTTTTACTTGCTTTTTGCAATAATTCTACAAGGTAGGTTATGTTATCTAGCAGCCTAGTCAATAAAAACCAACTATAGGTGCATACCCCTACATTAGCAGTTAACCCCCAGATGATCTGCTAGACAATACTCAGTACTACACTAACACTAATACTAGTACTAAAACTAGTCCTCCTTTTTGCTTATTTCCAAGTTTTGAATAATTTTTCTTGACAGTGATAAGTGATTCTTTTAAATATGATAAGTGATATTATTATTAATATCTTAATAATAATCTTGAAATCCCTCAAAGGTAAGCCCTGTGAGAGGAAGGCCCTTTTCCCTCTAATTCATTGTTATCCTTTGTGTCTGTTAGCAGTGCCTGGATGTAGTGGATGCTCCATAGCTATTTTTAAATCCATCAGTCGGTAATATTGATAGCTGTCATTCATTGTTTACTCCTTGCAATATGCATGTGTAAATTACCTCACTTAGTCTTCCCAGTGACCCTATGTGACAGCTATAGGTGTTCTTATTTACCATGTAAGGAGACGCAGGCTCAGCCAGAGGAAGATGGACCAGCCTCAGGATAGCCCAAGGAGATAGAATTTCAAAGAAATCTCTACTGGCCCCTTCTTTTAACATTTACAGCCTTCTCCTAAACACAACATACAAAACAACCATGAAACTCCGACTTAGTGAAACATAATTAGTCTCCAACCCGTGGAAGGAGAGAGCCTGGTTCTTGCCAGCCTCATCGTTTGACCTGCCTCCCTCTTCTCTCCTCCTTGCACCCATGCACTCACGGGCACACACACATATGTATTCACATATGTATGCCCCCACATGCACACGTATATATCCATGTGCACATACACACACTTACATGCATGCACTTACATATATCCATGCATGTCTGCGTACACACACACGTGCATGCACACGCACACCTGATAGTCTCTGTACCGTCACATTATTCTCCATTTCCCCATCAGCAAGCCATCCCCTTACATGACGCTGAGCCATTATACGATCTAATCCTCAAACATGGATGCCCTCCACCTGATGCATTGCTTTTCAACATTTTAGATCCTTGTCTAATATTTCCTCTTCAATGAAAGTGTCTCTGATTTCCTCCAGGGACTGGGTCCCATTTTCTCCCCTGCTGTCTCTCAGAACCCTCACAACAGTGTTCCCGGGCAGTGGTGAAGCAAGGATATGTTTACCTGTCTGTCTCAGAGCTACCCGAGCGCAGGAGTGAGACCACGTTTACCTGGCACAGTACCTGACAAAAAGAAGATGCTAAATTCTTGCTGATTTGAATTTCTGGTCTGGGGTTGCATCTTCTAGGATGTCCTCAGCTGCTCGGGTGTTCTCAGCTGCTCCTCAGGGAGGGGGCCATGACTGCTGTCCCCTTCCCCTTGGCCATCCAGAAGCTCAACCCTTGCCTGATAGAGCTGTGTCGCTTTTTCCAGCAGTGCCTCTGCACGAGCCAGAGTAGGAGCCCCAGGACAAAGGGCATGAGGTAACCTGGGCCACTGGCTGCTTTTCAAACCCAGTATTGATAGGTAGCCTGTGAGGCTCAATGAAGCTGCAGCATAGAGTGTAGCCACAGTCTCTAGCATCCATCCCTATTCAGGACAACCTTTCCCTTTCAAGCACCTGGGTTACCTCTTGCAAATCTGTTCTCTTTGACTTCCCATAGACTTCCAGATTTCCCCTCCAAGCTTTCTAGTCCCTTCTTCATTCAAAACAGGTAAAACACATAGAACCCTCAAAGTTGGACCCTCCATTCTTTCCAGGGGAGGAGGTGCCAAGGTCTCCTGAGCTGGGTAGTCATATGTAGGTTGGAATTGCTCTTCATCCAGTGGTCCACAATGGGATAAGCCGGGGCCTACAGATCGCCACGGACTAGGGGGCTACAACCTTACCATGTCCCATATCACCAGTCTGCTCCAGACCAATAAATACACAATAGGCTCAGACAGAGCTGAAGCAGCTCTTTATTGGGGGGCTCAGGTAGGTGTCCCACCGCAGGACAGAGTTGGAGGATAATGTTATTAGGAGTCATGGTTTTGTTAGCCGACTGACTCCTTTTTACCCCAAGGGGATTCAAGGGTTGGGAGGACAAGGCCTTACTGACTAAGCCTTAAGAGGATGTTCCCTATGAACAGGTTTTCATTCCCTGAATTCCCTTTCTCACCAAATCCTCTCCCTTGCACGGTTCTCTCCTGTTTGGGGTCCCCACTGCCATCCTTGGGGCACACCATCCCTCCTTGCAGGATGACTGAGCTCTGTCCCCTTCCCTCCTGATTCTTCTTCCTCAGCCCAGGCTCCCGCTGACTCCACAGAGGGGTGCAGCAGCTCTGGGATGGTGGAAATGGTGCATGCTTCCACTCCTGTTCCAGCTCATTCTGTCCATGGCATTGCAGCTGACCCCTGCCCTAAAGACAAGCACAACATGTACCTGATTAACTGGTTTTCTTCTAAGACCATGTAGCCTTTTCTGCGTGAGAAATGCCCCTCTGGTCTACGTGCAAGGAGTCCCTGGGTTGCATAGAGGGGCAAGCACTGGACTAACCGAAAGGTTGGAGGTTCAGACCTACTCAGAGACGCCTTGGCAGTAAGACCTGGTGGGCTGCTTCTGAAAGGTCACAGCCTTAAAAACTTTATGGAGCAGTCCTGCTTTGCACACTTGGGGTCGCCATGAATTGGAATCAACTCAACAGCAATTAACAGCAACAGTCTATGCGAGGAGAACATATTCTTCTTATTAACATTACTTCGACTCCACTTATTACAAAGTAATAAACATGGCCAGTTATCTGTTCATTTGCCTCACCGTATTAACTGGGGGTGCCTCCGCCAGAGGACTCTGGGATGGACAATGTCATGTTCAAATAGTTTGTCTCCTGATCAGACAGGCAGGGAATTTCAGTTAAAACTCTGAGCCACGTGCTCTCACAAATGGAAGCCTCCTTCCCCACTTCTCTTGCCACACCTATAAAGATGGAGAGGGCTTCCAAAGAAAGGCTCCCTTGCTGTGAGTAATTGGCCACATGTTCATACTGATGTATTCTGGCTGTCTTCTCCCAGCCATCACAGGACAGTGACTGCTCCCAACCCTGATTTACATCTTTAGGTACTGTCTGGAACACTATTCCTGGTTTCTGAAGAATGCAACATATATCTGTCAGAGGGTGAAAAGGGTGTCCCACTCCCACAGTAAGTACACAGCTTGTCTATGTTATGTCTTAAATGAATGCACCACACAAAAGGGTTCGATCCTTCTGAGCGACCTGCCTGCTTTAACAGGGAGCAGTAGAAGGGGTGTAGCTCATTGAAGTAGAAGGGGTGTAGCTCATTGAGTCATCATTAATTCTAGACAAAGAGGATCTAGGATAGTTCTGATTCCCCTTCACCTAACAGTTTCATGTTTGCAATAAAGTATAGGAAAAAAAGCAGAAGTCAGCCAGGCCTAGTACTGATGCTATCTTAACTTCTCTGAGGTAAAACAAACCAAAAGACAAAACCCCACATAAACACTCAAATTCCTGACCCAAACAAAATGTATACAAATATTTAAGAAAAAGAAAGCAACAGGAAGTATTAAAAGTAGGTTATACAGTACTTCCTTCCTTGTTCTAACGACTCTAAAGCCCCATTGACTCCCTCTGCCCCCCGAGAGATGCCAGACATCTGCTTTTTCTTTTTTTTTTTTTTTCCTCTCTATTCCTGCAAACAAAAGTGGCCGGGATGGGCTTTCTGGCCACCAAACAAATGGTTTAGCCTTCTTATTGTGCCATCAGCCTGGACTATATGGTAAAGGGAATCTGGCATTCTAAAAATAGTTTTTGCAAAACTGTATTAAACTATGTGAAAAATTCTTTCTCAGTATAACCCAAATATAAGCTGGTGCTCATATGGCCCAGTGTTGACAATGTTTTGCATCAAAACACACACACTTAAAGTTTAGCCCCCTAAATCTTGTAGCTCGCGAAGAACATCAAAGGGGATCCAATGGGATCCATGGTGACAATTTTAAGAAATTCGTCTTCCTATTCTTTTTGCCCTCCCTTCCTACAGCTGCCATCTCAAAGCCTCTCTCTCTGTTTTATTTTCCAGTTTATCACTCAGTAAAAGACTGTTGCTGTTGAGTAGATTCTGACTCATAGCAACCCTATAGGACAGAGTAGAACTGCCCTATAGAGTTTCTAAAGAGCAGCTGGTAGATTCCAACTGCCAGCCTTTTGGTTAGCAGCTGAGCTCTTAACCACTGCACCACCAGGGCTCCTATCAATCAATAACTCTCCTACAATCACACTCTTTGTTTCCGTATGCCTCCTCTGCTAATTTTGCTTTCCTTTTGCCTCTATTCTTTCTTCTCTCTCAGATCAAGTCTCTTATTTTTTATGCAAATCTATCATCCTGCTTCTCCTGTCTTCTCTTTCTATATCACCTTCATTCAAAAAAGCCAAGGATTAAAAGTACGTAGTCAGAAGTCAGAAGTCAAAGAGAGAAACCCGTTCGTTGATGTTGGGGAGGTAACAGGAAATCCTCCAAACACTTTTAATTAAATAGCTCTTTTCTTATCCTTGCTACGTTAAAATCTCTCTACAAACAACTTATTATAAATATCTGAAAGACACATTAGTGAGTTTAAATTAGTATCATGCAAACTGGGGGGCGGGGGGCTGAGTTAGATACCGTTGAGTACTAGGGAACAAAAAAGCCCTAGGCAGAGACTGGCGAAATCAGGGTCTGCTCCCAATGTGACTTTGCTGCCAACCAGCAAGGTAGTCTTGCACAAGTCCTTCCCACTTTCTAAGACTGACCCTGAGTGACTCCCAGCCAATGTGCTGCCTCACACTTGTCCTCTGGAAGATCCTGGACCATTGCTGATACATCAGGTTTTAATTTATGACTCTGTACCTTTTCCTTCCCATTATCTTGAGTTCTCTCTGTTTTTTTTTCCCCCAGCATTAAAGCAAAAGTGCCTTGACAATATCTGCAAGTCTGTGTGAGGCCTTGAAAAAACAATGTGATGTAACAATGAATTCAAGCAACTTCCCTTCACCCTGGCCCTAGATCATCAATTAATTGAAAGTGGTTCTTTTCTAAAATAACGTTTCTTTCTCTCCTGTGAATATGTGTAAGGTATTGAAGGTAGAACTGAAGGTACAACTTGTTTATATGCAACAACTCAGACTCGCCATACTATGAGATCTAGATAATCTTCCAAGACCCCTTGGTAGGAGACAATGAAAACTTTCCCTCAGGAGGAGGTGTAGGGAGCTGTTTTGGTTGAGGTATGGTTTTGATTCCTCTTTTGTGTGTCTTACTATAGTTGGGAGTCCCCAAGACCACCCTCTAGTTCAATGATTTTCTAGGACTCACAGAACTCAGAAAAATTGTTATGCTCACAGTTACAGTTTATTACAGTAAAGGATATAGATTAAAATTAGCAAAGGTAAAAGGAACACAACTGAGTCCAGGAGAGACCAGGTGCGAGCTTCCAGTTGTCCTTCCCATGGAGTTCTATGGACAGCACTTAATTCTGCCTTCAGTGATGCGTAACAACACATATGGAGTGTTGTCAACTGAGGACGTTCACCTGAACCCCAAGGTTTTTAATTAGGCCTTGATCACATAGACATAGAGCATCTGTGTGGTTGACCTTCAGTCTCCAGCCTCTCCAGAGATCAAACTGATGCTGCGTGGTCCAAGGCTTCCACCATAAATGATATTGTTAGCATAGACTATTGTGGCATGGCGCAAGGCTCCAAGTAAGCAATGACAGTCTTACCAGGCAGGTTATACCAAGGATTTAGAGATTATCTTCCAGGAGCTTATCAAAGGCCAGAACCTTCTTTGGAATGTGCGGGGTTTGAACACCCCACACCTGCTGAGTCAAACCTTTACTGCACACCCACACAGTGAGGTGTCCCTTTTATTGTTATCAGGATCCTGTTTATTATCTCCAGGCCTGCAGTTGCTCTAACTTCGCTCTAAGCACTGAGTCTCTGTGAAGAGCATTACTGCAGAGATTTGTACCTTCCAGTGGCCCTGCACAGCCCCTTCATTCCTCGTTACCAGGCACAGCTTCCTCTGACTTTGCTGGTGTTTGTGTCCCACTCTCTCTCCCAAGTTCTCTGCCTGGCCACCATTTCTACCCTTTGGTGTGAAGAGTCACTTTCTGCTTGGGGTCCAAGAGGAAAGCAATTTTCCTCCACTGAAAGACACATGAGTGCCCTGGTACCATCTGTGAACAGCAAGGTACTTGGAGAGGTGGAACTTGAACCTTGGGGAGAGAAGAAGTCAGATACTTCCTTGGCTAGTGATACACAGAAAGATTTTTGTAATCTCCACAACACTTGAGAGACCCTCAAGGTTGGGCAAATATAACACTCATAAATACCTGTTATCACGGCCTTTGGGGAGCCTGCAAAGGGCCCTCTAATTTTCATATTTGAAAAGGACACAGAAACTTTGCTAGGAGGCATAGGGACTCCTACTTGGATAGGAATCAAGAAACAAGCTCATTCATTCAATGTGGGTTAATTTGACTAGACCCTCTCTGATGGATGAAGTTAATATTAATTAAGGACCTTGGCCAGGAAAGGACCTCTGAGGTTTCCTCCAAAGACTAACTTATCAGCTGTGGGAGAAGTAGACAGACGATCTGGCTTCAACACCTGGACTACTTGATTGTAGGGAAAGCCCATGTGGACCCAGCCATTCCGTCCTTGGGAATCATGACTGAGCATGACCATCAGGGGTCTGACCTAGATCCAAGGACAAATGCACAGAGGACACATGGGACTGGCTTCCTATGGTCACACCATCTGTCACAACAGCAGCAATGTCAGGAGCAAAACGGGATCCTGGAGTGAGAATGAGGTCAAGAGACTGGTGGCGTCCCTGTCACCAAGACTTGGAGAGGTTGGACCCTGCTGGAGCTGCGTAAGCCCTGATTTGGGGGATAGTTAGGGCCACGTGGAGGCCTCAGGTGTGCCGCTTTACTGGATTTCCTGCTAACCTGCGCACATGCGGTCACATGTGGTTGACTGATGCAGTAAAAGAGGAGGGACAGTTATTGTACCCAAGCTGATGAAGGAGCTCATATATTTCCACGTGTAACATCATTAAACAGTAGTCTTCCTGGCTGCAACGGTGCAGGCTCATTTCTATTTCGTGCCTAAAAGACCAGCTGCATTGTTCAGGGAGAAGGGGAGGGATCGGGGGTGAGGGAGAGAGAGGGGCAAGGACATGGATTATGTCTGTGTTTCTTGGCCCCGTGTGTGTGTGTGTGTGTGTGTGTGTGTGTGTGTGTGTGTGTGTGTGTGTGCGCGCGTGCGTGTGTGTGTGTGCCTGTGTGTGTGTGCCTGTGTGTGTGTGTGTACGCCTACCTGTTTTGCATAAGTGTACCTGCACTGCGGGTTTGTGTGAGTGAGGAACTCAGGTGCTATCGTCATGAAGTCTGTAATTTTAAACTCTCCTAGAGAACTTTTCTTCTCTGTATCTAAGTTCTTGTGGAAAACGTCACTCCCACCCTATTCCACCAACAGAGAAGAGCAAGGCCAAGGTTCTGGGGATATGTTAGGCCAGTGGTTCCCGCTGAAGGGCAATGTTGCCCCCCAGGGGGTATTTGGCCATGTCTGGAGACATTTTGCCATTGTCACAACTTGGGGGGGGGGTGCTACTGGCATCTCGTGGGTAGAGGCCAGAGATGCTGCTAAACCTCTAACAGTGCACAGGGTAGCCCTCCCTTCCCTCAGGTACACAGAGAATTATCTTGCCCAGAATATCAGTCATGGGGAGATTGAAATACCCTGTTACAGGCTCTGGGGCGAAAATAAACCTTCTCAAATCCCTGTGAAATCCCTCGAACAACTTACCCTTGCAGGTTACTCTGTCTCACGGGCAACCAGCAGCTGCGCTCCTGAGACGCTGAAAAGAGGAATTTTGCCTCCTGGAGTCGTATATCACCGTAGATTTAACGGCTTTAAAGACGAGGCGTCTTCTCTGTCGGTGAGAAGGGCTGGGGACAAAGTAGCTTCCTTCTTCCATGCACAGGGAAGACCGGACAATAATTAATGATCGAGAAACAAAAGCTCCAGCGTACAAGGACAACTCCTCAGCTAATTCTCTCCTGATTTAATAGTTCAATAGTCTGTAGAGTGGACGCTGACTCAGGGTGACCCCATGTGTGTGTCAGAGGAGAACTATGTGTCAGAGTAAAACTGTGCTCCATAGGGTTTCCACTGGTTGATTTTTCAGAAGTAGATCACCAGGCCTTTCTTCTGAGGTACCTCTGGGTGGACGTGAACCTCCAATCTTTCAGTAAGCCGCCAAGTGCGTTACTGTTTGCACCACCCAGGGACTCCCCTACGACATACCAAGCACTTTCTATAGCTTCCTCCTCCTCACAGCCATCCTAGTAGGATTATCCTATTTAACTGACATGGGAGCTAAGGCTGAGCAGGGACAAGTTCAAAGTCACACTGCTACTAAGTAGCAGGGCTGGCACTGGAGCCTAAGATGTCTGATTATAAAGCCCCATCTCTCCCTGCCGCACAGCTTGGCCAGAAAAATCCCTCAAAGAAAACTGTTGTCATCAAGTCGATTCCGACTTACAGCGACCCTATAGGACAGAGTAGAACTGCTGCACAGTTCCCAAGGCTGTAAATCTTTACAAAAGCAGACTGTCACACCTTTCTCCTGCAAAGCAGTTAGTGGGTTTGAACCGCCCACTTCGCAGTTAGCAGCTGAGTGCTTAACCACTGCACCATCAGGGCTTCTTCCATAAAGGAGAAAACCAAACCCATTGCTATCGAGTGAATTCTGACTCATAGCGACCCTATAGGACAGGGTAGAACCGCCCCGTAGGGTTTCTAAGGAGTGACTGGTGGATTTGAACTGCTGACCTTTTGGTTAGCAGCCCAGCTCTTAACCACTGCGCCACCAGGGCTCCTTCCCTAAAGGAAAGAGGCATCCAATTCCCAGGCTTGAGGCCAGGAGCATATAAGAAGAGCCGCTCTGAGATCCTCTTGCTGAAGAATTAACTAGACCAGACAAAGCGGCCCTTTTTCTTGTGGGAGAGCCTGTATGACTTTCATCAGCCTTTCATCCCCAGACGACCCCGAGACATCATCCTGGGGCACCAAGCCTTTGAGGTGAGGGAGTGTGGAACAGGGGAGCCTTTGTTCTCTAATTAGAGCCTGGGTCTCCTCTGAGGCTCAAGAAGGGGCCTCGGAGTATGGAGCCTTGACCTGTGCCAAGCCATAGTATTACGATTCCCCCACCCCTGAAAGGCAGCCCACCTGCCAGCGTTCATGAAAGGCCAAACTCTTGATGTGAGGAGGGGGAGGTGGGATCACATGACTAAGGGTCTTTTCTTGGGGTATAAAGGACTCAGCCCCCATCTTGTTCAAAGTTAAGCATTGTTCATCCAACTGCGTTCAGGTGGGACCTTCACGGTAGGAAGCCCCTTCTCCTGATGGTGTGGGGGCCAAAGAAGAAGGGAGGGAGGGAGGGAGGCAGGAATGGAAGAAGGGAGGGAGGGATGGAGGGATGGAGAGAGGCAGGGGTGGAGGGAGGGAGGATTCTCTCACAGGGGTCTGAGCCCTGGATGCTACTCTGGGGTATAGAGACCCAAAGACGTTCTGAGCCCTTATATAAGAGTTGTTGCAAAGCCCGATTGACAGCACCTGTTGAACTTTCCTGGGGCAGAGGCTCAACCACATAAATGAGGGTCCTATAAACCTATGGAAACCCTGATGGCATAGTGGTTAAGAGTTTGGCTGCTAACCAAAAGGTCAGCAGTTCAAATCTGCCAGGCGTTCCTTGGAAACCCTACGGGGCAGTTCTACTCTGTCCTATAGGGTCACTATGAGCTGCAATCGACTCAATGGCAACAGGTTTGGTTTTTTCGTATAAACCTGTGGGGTCCAATGACTATCCTGAGGGCAGCTGGTGTGGAAATACCAGGACCAGGACCAGCTGTCATGGAGTCGACTCCAACTGATGGCGACCCCATGCGTTACAGAGTAGAACTGAGCTCCATAAGGTTTTCAGTGCCTGATTATTATAGATGGCCAGGCCTTTCTTTCGAGTTGCCTCTGGGTGGACTCGAACCTCCAACTGTCTGCAGCACCCAGGGACTCCTGGTGTGGAAATAACATTCATTAATTATTGAAGTACTTACTGAGCACATAGTATGTGCCAGGCATGATGTCTGCCTTTGCAAGCCTTGTCCCATCTCATCCTCACAATGCCCTGATGAAGAATGGGCTCAGTTTAATTCTGCCTGGGAAGTTGACATGATGCCCGCTGCAGTGGTAGCTTAGGGAGAAAGTGGCAGTAGCCAGTTACCGAACCTCTCTGAGCCTCAGTTCGTCGCCTGTGAAGTGAGGCTCATAATAGTAATGTGTTGTTTTGAGACAGAACATGAAGAATGGCCGGTGGGGCACCCAACCCAAAGAATGACTCAACCAATGAAAGACAGTCTTCAAAAGAATAAGGCCCTGAAGTTTATAACTTACTTTCTAAAATTCAAGTAAAACTTATTAGTGGTGACCAAGGGCTGGGGAGAGGGAGGAGTTATTGCTGAAGGGATACAGAGTTTCTGTTTGGGGTGATGAAGAAACTTTTGGCAATAGTGGTGATGGCTGCCCAACAGGGTGAATGTAATTCAAGTCACTGAATTGTACACTTGAAAATGGTTAAAGGGCAAATTTTTCATTATATATATTTTACCACCAGAAAATTAAAACAAATAAATCATAAAAAATAAATGAATAAATAACTGAGAGCAGATTCAAGGTTATGTCTGTGATAGGTCAGTTCCACACATTTGCATTCCACTAAACCTATGCAAGGAGGCCAAAGTGGAACATCACCTTCAGCCGGCCTTATCTGAGCTTTAGGGCACCCACGGGAATGTGTTCCTGATATACGTGTCACGAGAGAAAAAGAACAAGGATCCGGTGGTCTGAGCTGACCCCCAACCTTGTCACCAAGCAGGAGTTTCTACTCAAATGGAAACTGCACAAAGGCCTTTGTTATAATCACTGCTATTTCTTGAGCCTTCAGTGTGGGCCAGATGCTGGGGTTAGAATTACTCATGTGCTCAGCACGGTCCATATCCCTGGAAGTGCTTTACAGGGATTAACTCATTAATCCCCACAACCACCTTATAGGCAGGTGCTGTCTTATAAAGAGCACTGGACTGAGTCAGGAGACCTGGACCTGGTACACGCTTACCTAAGTTGTCGGTCTCTGGGCCTCAGTGATTTCATCTGTAAAATGGGAGCTTGGGCTAGGTGATTCCAATGCTCCTTCCAAGTTCGGACATCCTGGCATCCTCTGATTTTGTGATCAAAAAAAAAAAAAATGTTGCCATTGAGTCAATTCCAACTCATAGCGATCCTATGACACAGGCTAGAACAGCCCCATAGGGTTTCCAAGGAGTGGCAGATGGATTCGAACTACCCACCTTTTGGTTAGCAGCCAATCTTTTGGTTAGCAACCAAACGCTTAAGCACTGTGCCACCAGGGCTCCCCATCTTGTGATGGTAAAATGAAATCTGACATACTGAGTACCTGGTAGTGACTAGATTATCCCAAGCTAAAGTCGGCCCAGCTATGGCGGTGTGGGTTCAAAGAGGGCTAGACCCTCAGCTGCTCACCAACAGTGAGTTCTCACACAAGTCACCTTCCATTCGGGGGCATCCCAGAGTTGCCTTCATTTTCAGTCTGGTTTCATGGCCTGAGGAGTCATCTGATGGGAAACTCCACAGGGTAAGCAGAGAGCTTATCACATTGACAGTTAACCTGCCCTAGGAATTTCTGTGGCTAAAAAAGTTATAAGCAGAGGATTATGCCGGAGGGACATCAGATAGCAGCCAGAGTATGCTTGAGCTGAGTGAGAATTTCTGGGAACTCACATCAGACCCTTTTTCGTTCATTCAAAATTCATTTTACAGCCACCGGAGGCTGTAAACAGGCTCATAGAGTAATGATCTCACCCTACGGATGTCCTCTCCTCTGGGACACTGTCCCCAATACTAACTGACCCACTGTGTACACATGTAAGGCCACCAGGACATGAGGCGGTCTTCACCTCTGCAAGGACAAATTCCAGGAAGGACTTCCTCCTCCAGGCTGATGCAGCGCTGCAGGGGGCTGGCTCGGGAGTTGAGCACTGGCTGCATTTCAGTGCTACTTGCCCCTTCAGCTAAGCACCTTGTGCAGTGCACAACAGGAACGACCCTAAGCAGCTGCCCTGTGCATGCCCCTGGGGTAACAGGGATCACGCTCTGTCATCCATACACATAATCCTCTGCTTTGATTTATACTCTGTCCTGAAAACATGTCTAAAGCAGCGTATGCACAAGTCAACCAACCATCCTACGTTCTTTAGAGATTCACATTCCCAGGGAGCTGACATTGCTTTAACAGCCCGCTGTGCGGCGCTGTCGAGTCGATTCCGACTCATAGCGACCCCATGTGACAGAGTAGAACTGCCCCATAGGGTTTCCTAGGCTGTAATCTTTATGGGAGGAGATCGTCAGATCTTTCTCCATGGAGTCGCTGGGTAAGTTCAAACCACCTACCTTTCAGTTAGCAGCCAAACACTTAACCGTTGCACTACCAGGCTTCCTTAAAAATCCTTCTAGTCTAATTGTTCCCCCTTCTCTATTAAATACGTAGTTGCCCAGCTTGAGTTCAGGAAGTGTCCATTGAAGTTAAATATTTGCTGACTGAACACAGAACAGCTATGATGGAAATGTGGTAGGTCTCCTGGGCTCTTAACACCTTGCCTTTCCCTCCCATCACTGTGCTTGAGGCGCATCTATAGGACCCGTAGGACTGCAACAAAGTATTCAAACTGCTCAAATGCCAAGGCAGAGAAGGAAGGTGGAGACACTGCAGGAAAAACACTGCTGGTTAGCAGGCGGTGCCACTATGCAGTTGCCAAACGTATTCATACATCCTGCAGTGTGCGCACGAAGGTTCCGAGTCAGCCTCCTAAAGGTGTGTTTGGAATGCTGGTGTGTCGTCAAGTACGGGTTACTTAAAACTCGATTTTTAAGTCAAAACTGCAGCACTTGCCAAACATCTCCCTTCCCTGTTAGTCTGTCAACAGCTCACAGGCAAAGAATGGGTTTTATTCCCCTTGCATTCCTGGACCCCTCAGTGTGCCTGGCACCCATTAGGCTGCCATCAATGACCACGGAATGAAGGAATAAATACATGAGACCCGAGCTGTGTCCTCAATGACTCACTGCTAAGTGTCCATTTTACAGATGAATAAACGGAGTCTCAAAGCAGGAATGTGATCCCCTTAATGTCATACTTCCAGTTAATAGCAAGGAATCCTTGGGTGGTGCAAATGGTTGACATGCTCAGCTGTTAACTGAAAGGTTGGAAGTTCGAGTCCACCCAGAGGTGCCTTGGAAGAAAGGCCTGGTGGTCTATTTCTGAAAGAAATCAGCCACTGATAACCCTATGGAGCACAGTTCTACTCTGACACACATGGGATCACCATGAGTTGGAGTCGACTCAATGGCCAATGGAAACTGGTATTTGATGGCAAAGTGGGGACAGAAACAGTTCCAGCATGTCTTCCTTTTACCACTCTGCCTTGTGGGACAAAGGGCTCCCCCTGCGGGTTCTTACTACACGGGATCACAGAGAGCATCTCATCTCATTCCACTGACTTCTCTCCCAGGACGCTGTGCCAGTTGATGCCTCAGGCCCATCCTTTGCTCTCCAGCTATGATTGTGCTTCTCCTCCTAAGTGTGCTGATGGTCCCCTGTGTTGGTAAGTAAGGATATTTTACAGAGTATTTCCAGCTTAGCATATGATTGGCGAGTCAATAGCCCATCTAAAATGAACACTGGGACATATTGTCAAATTTAATCTGATTTGCTTATTTTCTCTTTTTCTCCCGTCTAATAATGATGGAAATGAAACATCAATGATAAGCTATAGGTTTAATTCAGTTGATATTTTGTGCACCACGTGTAGTACAGGAAAACGTGGGATGGGAGATGAGGTCTGGGGAAAGAGCAAGGCAGCTGGGCAGTAACCTCTCCATGTGATTACACATCTCCTGTCCCTTTGCTCATGAACTGCCGCCCTTGCTTACTGATCTCCTTGGAGCGTGTCAGCCTTCCTGACATACAGCCACATCCCTTCCCCTTTTGTAGGTGTGTCTGGTGGAAAGGGCACACATTTCCACCCCACACCTCTGAAACCTAGAGACACCTAAGCAAGCTCCTAGCCAGCCCAAGGTCATAATGTCAAGTTCACTTGGAGTCTTGGCTAGGAATCTGAGGCTTCTGGCACTTACCTGTCAGTACTATTAATTTATCTAGGCATTTTCTTGCTCCTTTCCCATGTTCAGGTCAGATAAACTCTGGACAAACACACTTACCCTCTCCTCTCTAATGTTCCCTTCCAAACAACGATGCCAGGCGAGGCAAAGTGAATCCACAATATGTAGTGCATTGTTTATCCTGACCATGACCCAAGTTAGTGGGCAGTATAATGGGTTTTCACATAACCTGAAAGTTTGCAAGGCGGAAATTACAGTATAAACCTATTACCTAAGAGTCAGGGCCTTCTCTTCATGGCCAAACCCCTTCCAAACACCATCTGAGACTTTCCTCCAAGGTAGAGAGGATCAGCCACTTGTTGCTGGGCCGCAATTGATTGCTTACTTCTTTGTGTATGTTTTTCTTCTTATTACAACATTATTGTCATGATTTGGGTCCCTATTGCTGGTGTCTCTGGGGCTTGTATGTGAGCAGCTCAACCTTTTCCAAGACCTCCACTCAACTTGATTAAATTCCCACTATGACCATGATCTGCCCCATTTTGGAGACATAGAAGTCAAATATTCTAGTTTTTTGTTTTTTTTTTTTTAGTTTCTTCCGTATTTTTTATTTAAATAGGATCTTATTTACCTAAATCTATTTTCCTAAATTTTTAAAACTTATTTCATTTCTCTAACTTTTTCTTCTTCCAAAACAGCACATCTTCCTTCCTGATCAATCCTGCCCATTCAACATCTCTCCCAATTTCCTCCATAACTGCCAGCTCTGCCACAGGGTCCCTTCCCGGCTCATCCCTGTCTTGCATCCCTTGACCTATGTTATACCTCTTTTAGGAGGTTCTTTGCCTCCACTCTTGTTACTTCTCCCTTACTGCCTCTCTAAAAATTTCTGTGGGTTGTTTTTTTTTTAGATATTTTCCCATACAAAAATTTACACATACATTATTTTGTGACTCTGATTGTTCTCCCCATACTGTGACAGCACACTCCTCTTTTCTTCCCCGATTCCCCATGTCCAGTCAACCAGCTCCTGACCCTCTCTGCCTTCCCATCTCACCTCCGGACAGAAGCTGCCTGTTTAGTCTCTTGTATCTACTTGAGCTGAGAGGCACACTCTTCACGAGTATCACTTTATGTCCCACAGTCCAGTCTAATTCCTGTCTGAAGAGTTGGCCTTGGGAATTGTTTTAGTTCTGGGCTGATAGAGAATCCAGGGGCCATGCTTTCTGGGGTTCCTGCAGTCTCAGACCATTGAATCTGGTCTTCTTACTAGAATTTGAGTTCTGCACCCCACCTTTCTCCTGGTCCATCAGGGACTCTCTGTTGTGTTCCCTGTCAGGGTGGTCATTGGTGGTAGCTGGACACCATCTAGTTTTTCTGGTCTCAGGCTGATGAAGTCTCTGGTTTATGTGGCCCTTTCTGTCTCTTGGGCTACTACTTTC
>NW_004443958.1:18906575-18907751 GCF_000243295.1 Trichechus manatus latirostris | reverse complement strand
GAAGGGGTGAGACCAGTGGAGTATCTTAGATGGCTGCTCATAGGCTTTTAAGACCCCAGACGCTACTCACCAAGGTAGAATGTAGAACATTGTCTTTATAAAGTGTATTATGCCAATTGAGCTAGATGTTCCCCAAGACCATGGTCTCCACAGCCCTCCACCCAGCAATTCAGTCCCTCAGGGAATTTGGTTGTGTCTATGGAGCTTCCATGACCTTTCCTCTTACAAGTTGTGCTGGCTTTCCCAGTATCGTGTACTATCTTACCCTTCACCAAAGTTACCACTTATCTATTGTCTATTTAGTCCCCCCACGCAACCCTTCCATCCCTCATAACCAACAAAGATTGTTTCTTTTTGTGTGTATTTACAGTAGAGGTCTCATACGATATTTGTCCTTTTGTGATTGACTTATCTCACTCAGCATAATGTCCTCCAGTTTCATCCATGTTGTTAGAGTTTGTTCTATGTATTCGGGAGTCTTGTCATTGGGTGCGTAGATGTTTATTACGGTTATGTCTTCATGATGGATCGTCCCCTTAATTATTATATAGTGTCCTTCTTTGGCTTTTATGGTAGATTTTGTTTTAAAGTCTATTTTATCTGAGATTATTATTGCCACCCCTGCTCTTTTTTGGTAGCTGTTTACTTGATATATTTTTTCCATCCTTTGCTGTTTAATAAATTATGTCTTTGTTTCTAAGGTGTTTCTAAGCATATTGATGGATCCTGTTTTGTTATCCATTCTATCACTCACCATCTCTTTATGGGTGCATTTAAGCCATTTACATTCAGTGTAATTACTGATAGGTGTGAGTTGATTGCTGTCATTTTGTAGCACTTTTTTTTTTTTGTGGTGCTGACGTTTTCTTTGTTCCTCTTACTCTCCTGTGCTGAATTTCTTTTGTTTGTGGATTTTTTTTTTCATTTCTTTTGTTTTCGTGGGTTTTGTTTTTACTGAGACTTTATGTTTTTCTTCTTTCTTTTGATGAGTAAGTTTGTTAACTTTCTTTGTGGTTACCTTGAAATTACCCTTATCTTCCTAGGTTTGAACCAGTCTATTATTACTTGGTATCACCTTACGTTCCTCTCCACTAGAAGATTCTATACCTACACCATTTATTCCTTCTTTTATTGTTCTGATGTTGTTTCATTTACAGATTAACCTCTCTGCTTCCC
>NW_004443958.1:18816438-18905662 GCF_000243295.1 Trichechus manatus latirostris | reverse complement strand
ATTTATTTTAGCATTTTGTTCTATATTATTTTCTTGAATTCTTCCATTTTTTGTCTGTATTTTCCATGAATTTGTCTGCCTTTTCCATGAATTTGTCTATTTTTTTCCTCATTTTTGTCTGCTTTTTGCTTCAACTCTTGGATAATTCTGAATATTAGAGATTTGCATTCCCTATCAGGTAGTTCATGTGCTTTTTCTTCTACTGGAAAGTCATCTGGTGTTTTATTTTTGGATGCCAGCTGGAACCATCCTGTCCTGTTTTTGTATATGTTTTGACATTGTCTGCTGTCTTTGGGGCATTCAGTAGTTATTTTCCTCATTTATTGATTGCAGATTTGTTTGTTTTGTCCTGCTTTTTTGTTTTATTTGGTTATGTCTGAACAGGTGGGTTATGTGTTCTTCGTTGTTTGTTCGTCTGTGGGCATGATACTTTTCACCTCCTTCTCCAATGGGCTGGGTCAGTCACTCAGGTATGGTACAGCAGGGCAGGTCCAGCTGAAGGGGAGTTGCTGGGATGTGTTGTTTGTGACATGTACTAGGGCTGACAGGGTGGGCCGGGAATCAGTGCAGGGCAGGTTCCAGTAGGCAATGACTGTGCAGCTCGGGGGTGTGATGTTCAGTGCACAGTGCAGGTAGGTAGGAAGGAGGGGGGAGATTGGTGATGTGTGGAGCTAAGATGCGTATAGGAAAGAGGAGAGAGAGGAGAGAGGAACAGGAGGTAAAAACATACACACAAACAAAAAAGAGTGCTAAGGGAGCTTGCTATTGGAGTGGAGAGATGAGAGGCTGAGAAATGGAGAAAAACAAAAATAAAAAAAGAAAGAAAAAGGGTAAAAGAAAAATAAATAAATAAATCGAGAAACTGGAAATGAAGAAAGACAAAAAGGGAAAAAGAGAGAGAAGAAAACAAAGCAAAGAAACAAAAAACATAACAAAACCAAAAAAAAAAAAAAGAAAAGAAAACAAGAAGAAAGAAATGCCCCTAGGGATGTCACTGTGCGTCTATGCAGAGTAAGGAAGTATCTCCCTAGCCGTGTGGCACTGCCTGGCCAGAAGGGGCTCCCAAGCTGCAAAAAGAAAAAGAAAACAATCAAACAAACAAATCAAAACAGAACAAGTCAGAACAAACAAACAAACAACAACAACAACAAAAAAAAGCCCAAGGGGTCCCACCAGCACTGTGGCATGAGCCAGGAAGCAGTTTCACAGTCAAGCGGTGCCTTGCAGCTCCCCAGGAAGAAGCAAAGATGGCCAAGGAGCCAGGTATTTGAGAGAAAGGAGTGGGAGGTGGTGAGAGGTATGGAAGAAATCTAATGAAGCAGAAAAAAGCAACACCAGCAGCCAACAAATGGCACTCAGGGAGCCGGCCAGTATGGGCGGGTGGAACCCAAACGACACAGGGGTGAAGCCGGTGCTTCCTGGACAAGAGACTGTGACTGAAGGAAGCAGAGGAGGCCGAGTGGGGGTGAAGAAGGGTAGGGAGTGGGAAAGTGTATATCGTTGGTTACCAGTTGTTCTGTCTCCTGCTGGAAGATCCGTGAAGCTGCGTTGTCATACTCCCGTTTGCTGATCTTCAATAGGAGTCCAAGATGGCAGATCCATGCTGCGATAGCTGATAGGGGACCTCTGCATGTATCTCTCCTCGCTCTCTGTTCTCAGTCAGTTTCTTATGCCATCTGGTTCTTGGCTAGGTTCTTTATCTCTTCATTTGACGCTTAGGGTTTCAGGACTGATGTGTGACTCTGTTTGACTTAGTTTTTCGGATCTTTGCTGTGGAGGGACAGCTTGGTGCTTCTGACTATAGTGCCATGTTGCCTGGAAGTCCACCTTTTTGTCCATTTTTTTAATTGCGTTATTTGTCTTTTTGTTGTTGAGGTTTTGCAGTATCTTGTAGACTTTAGAGATTAGACGCTGATCGGATTTGTCGTAGCCAAAAATCTTTTCCCAGTCTGTATGTTATCTTTTTACTCTTTTGGTGAAGTCTTTTGTTGAGCATAAGTGTTTGGTTTTTAGGAGCTCCCATTTATCTAGTCTCTTCTGGTGCTCATGCATTGTTGCTTATGGTTCGTATTGTGTTTATGCCATTATTAAGGCTCCTAGCGTTGTCCCTATTTTTTCTTCCATGATCTTTATCATTTTCGATTTTATATTTAAGTCTTTGATCCATTTTGAGTTAGTTTTTGTGCATGGTGTGAGGTATGGGTCTTGTTTCAGTGTTTTGCTGATGGCTATCCAGTTATGCCAGCACCATTTGTTAAAGAGGCTGTTTTTTCCCCAGTTAACGGACTTTGGGCCTTTGTCAAATATCAGCTGCTCATAGGTGGATGAATTTATGTCTGGATTCTCAATTCTGTTCCATTGGCTTATGTATCTATTGTTGTACCAGTACCAGGCGTTTTGACTGCTGTGGCGATATAATAGGTTTTAAAATCAGGTAGTGTGAGGCCTCCCACTTCGTTCTTCTTCTTAAGTAATGCTTCACTTATTACGGGCCTCTTCCCTTTCCATATGAAGTTGGTGATTTGTTTCTCCATCTCATTGAAAAATGCCGGTGCAATTTGGATCTGGATTGCATTGTATCTGTAGATCGCTTAGCGTAGAATTGACATTTTCCCAATGTTGAGTCTACCTATCCATGAGCAAGGAATGTTTTTCCACTTATGCAGGTCTCTTTTGGCTTCTTGCAGTAGTGTCTTGGAGTTTTCATTGTATAGGTCTTTTATGTCTCTGGTTAGATTTATTCCTAAGTATTTTATCTTCTTCAGGGCTATTGTAAATGGTATTGATTTGGTGATTTCCCATGTTGACAATGGGGAGGGTGTCTGTGCCCTGTGGCAGGACTGGAAGCTGCCTCCCTGTTGCTCCCTCAACACAGCCAAGACAGTTGTTGCCCTCTTTCTTCTCCTCACTTGAGGGTTGCTGGTTAAATCCAGCTGCAGGAGTTAACTGGCAGGCTGGTGGTCAAGTGTGTGATAGGAGGGGACAGACCCCTGGACCTTGCACTAAACCACAGGCGCCCTTTACCAGTGGCTCTGCACTGGAGCGTCCTCCACCAGCCCCACATCACAAAGCCATGTGTTGGTTTCCATCGTCCTCTGCTTGTTTATCTCCTTCCAGAACCTCTGGGAACAGGGCTGGGCACAGATAGCGTTTGTGCATTCTTGGTTGGTCTTCTGGGTAGAACACTTAATACTGTCAAATCCCACCCATAACCACTAATAGTCCTTATCATTCCATTATCTGGCAAGTTTATTCCTAGTTTACTAGACTAGGATTCTGTGATTCCAGAAGGCCATTTCACCTATTGGTTGATACATTGACAATTCAGTGATATAGTTCAGCTACTGCATGTTCGGAGCCTTGGTGGCACAGTAGTTAAGAGCTCGGCTGCTAACCAAAATATCAGCAGTTGGAATGCACCAGGTACTCCTTGGAAACTCTGTGCGGCGGTTCTACTCTGTCCTATAGAGTCTCTATGAGTCAGAAGCGACTCGATGGCAACGAAAAAGAAAATTCTATGTTCATTTGTTCATTAAGCAGACATTAATTTAACTCCTGCTATAGAAGGCTACAAGGACAAATTTGTCATAGTGCCTTCCCTCAGTAAGTTCCTAGTTTAGGGAAGGAGATGGTTACATAACCAGATCATTGCAACATTGTATATAAGTGCAATGAAAGAAGAACGCCCATGGTGCAATGGGAGGGCAGGGGAGCCTTTCTCACCCAGCCCAGGTTAGGGGTCAGCTAAGGTGTCTTCAACTTGGAAGAAAAACCAAAAACCAAGCCCATTACCGCCAAGTCAATTCCAACTCGTAGTGGCCCTATAGGACAGAGTAGAACTGCCCCATAGGGTTTCCAAGGAACAGCTGGTGGATTCGAACTGCCGACCTTAAAAAATCATTAAGAGTCAGTACTACAAAAGAGAGCAGACACAGAGGAGGGCACATCAGGCAGAGGGCTCATACAAGCAAAGGCTAGTTGACAAAAGGCAGTTTGAAAAGTCTAGAAAACAATAATACAAGCTTTACGGCATCTCTGGCGTAAAGTTCCTGGGGGGACTGGGTAGGAGATGATCCGGGAGAGGTAGGCAGGGGCCAGATCAAGGAAAGTCTTATGTGCAGAGGTCCGTGAGCGGTGCAAACGGTTTATGCTCCACTACTAACCTAAAGGTTGGTGGTTCGAACCCACCCAGCTGCCCGAAGAAGAAAGTCCTGGTGATCTGCTTCCCTAAAGATTACAGCCAAGAAAACCCTATGGAGCAGTTCTTTTCTGTAACACACGGGGTTGCCATGAGTCATAATGGACTTGATAGGTCTGAAGAGTCTCAGTTTCATAGTTTGTGAAATAGTAGTAATATTCTCACCTCACAGCACTGGGGAGAGGGTCAGATGAGGAGATGCAGTAAGCTCTGTACCTGGAACAATAAGGTTACTAGTTACCTTCCCGCTTATACAACAAAACTAATGAATACAGATCTGTCTTTTTCTGGTGAACTGTGTCCTTGTGTTGCCTCTGACCATCCTTCTTCCCGCTCTGGCCTTTGCCAAAGGAGCCCTGGTGGCGCAATGGTTACCTACTCAGCTACTAAGCAAAAGGTCAGTGGTTTGAACCCACTGGCCATTCCACGGGAGAAAGACGTGGCAGTTGGCTTCCGTAAAGATTACAGCCTTGGAAAGCCTATGGGGCAGTTCTCCTCTGTCCTCTGGTGTCACTATGAGTCAGAATTAACCTGACGGCAATGGGTTTTGTTTTTTTTTTTCTTTTTTTGGCCTTTGCCAATGAACTAATTCAGTTCCTTGGAATAAACAATTTAAAATCCAAGGTGACCTTTTTAGCTGCTAATGAAAAGGTGTGGGCATTGATATCCTGGAAGTAGGCAGGAATGGAGGAGGAGAAAGCATTCTGCATTAGCACATACGGGTAATAAGATCATTTCCCACCCATCCAGATGGGGAATTTAATTACCAGTTGCAAGAAAGGAATTGGAGTGAAGACATTGTCAAGGAGCAGGCAATGTCTTTCAGTTGCTGCTTAAGTGTGCAGCAGACATTCTTAGCCATAGGCTTTCGTGCTAATTAAACAGATTCCAAGGCAATTATGCCAAATGCCAAGTGCACCAGAGCAACTCTATGGGCTCTGTGATAGGACGTCAAATGGAGTCTCCCCCCTGGCCGAATGTTGGCATTTTGCAGGACACTCAGCAAGAGGATTCCCCCGGCCTGAGAACCATTTCCAGAATTTGACAGAGAGGAGCCGTGGCCTGGACCCCTGCCTTTCACCGTCAAAACAGAAGTCAGCCTACAGCCGTGCTTTGTTTCATCCGCCCAGCATTTAATTTTAATTTTGATACAAGAGTTTAAAATTGGAAGATCTTACAAAAATCCAGATTTGCACCAAGTTTTGAAAAATCCAAAGATGAGGTCATAGGTGTGCTCCTTGCCCAAGGCCTGGGCTGAGCCACAGCTGCCCTCCCCCTGTGACCTGGATCTCTCTTTTCCTCAGTCCCCACCACTCCCTATTGCTTCCTATCATGAGCCGCTCCTCTGTTTACTTTATCTGCTATGAGTTTGCCATCTCGGGTCTTAAGTTGGACCCCTATTTTCCCTGTCCTGGACAACTGCATTCAGCTCAGGTACTTCTGGGCTCTGGGTCTCGGCCCTTCCAAGCTATTCTTCATGGTTCCTAGAATGCACTCAACAAATATGGTTAAGATTCTAATTGTTCCGTGATGAGCCAGGCCTTGGAGCTGCAGCAGTGATGAGGCTCCTGCCCTCGGGGCTTAGAGTCTAACAGAAGAAATGACAAGTCCCTGAGAATCAGTGTAGGCAGTGCTGGGGTAGGTAGGGGTCACAAGGAGGGGGCAGGGGATGGAGCTCAGAGCACAGGTGCCTCCAGAGGCCCCCAGAGTGGAGGGGGCTGAAGAGGGAGGGATTGAGGAATGACTTCCACGTGGTGACGTTCAAACTAAGACTTAACCCTTTGTGGCTTTCAGATTGGCAGGAGTTCCAAACGATATCAAATGGATCCCTCTGACTGAATTCACCACTTAATGAAGAAAGGCAAAAATCTTTAGACATTTCAGACTAACCGCAGGCACTGTGTTGTTGTTGATAGATGCCGCTGAGTCGATTCCGACTTATAGCAACTACCGCATAGATTGGCACAGAACAGGTTCTAGAAAATGGTGCATGGTTGGAATTTAAATGCATTCCCTCTGCCTTCCTGCCTGCCATCTCGCAGCCTTGGCTCTGTGGGTGGGTGGCAGCGGCGCTAACCCTGCTCTCCTCTCATCTCTTCCTCATCTACAGGAGGCCACGCTCTGGACACACCGAATCTGCCTCAGGAGCTGCCTCCGGGACCCTCAGCAAATATCAGTAAGGATTCTTTGACCTTTCCTTAGGCAATCTAGCTGGGCAGAGATTTGCCTAGGATATTGCCAGAGGAAATTACCCCTTCTGAATATAATCAAGAGTCATTTACTGCAGAGGCATTTGTAAGTCAAGTGATTCAAGTGGGACCCAAAGACGTCTCCCCTGAGGGCCTCCCGTGGCACCTGAGACTCCACCATTGGTCACTCCTTTGAGACTAACTGCTGAAAGCTCCCATCAAAAGGCAAAGGGCAGCCAAAGAAGGAGACCGGGATAGGGAAGTAAACATGCTGGTCATGAGCATCAATATGGTACCTGGATTTTAGCATCGAATGGAGCTCTGAGCTCCCTAGAAGGCAGGACAAAAAGGGATAGAGATGTATTGCAATGCTCTGGTTATGAGGAAAAAGAAGCTACGTTTGTTCCTTACAGAAGGGGAAGTTTTCCTGGTTCTGGTGCTGTAGTTTAAAGATTTGTCAGGTAGGTCTTAGTGGGCATCACTAAAGAACATAAAGGGTGGTGAACTAGCTGGTGATGTCAGCCTGAATCAAGGGTGATTACTACCCCTTTCAGAGAGGTGAGCTGAGTCAAACGAACGATTTGTCCAGGAGCCTATGCAAGCTAAATGATCAAGTCCCACCCAGAACCCAGGGACAAGTGGGCTCTCTCCAAATGGCATAACCTCCATGGGAAGTGCAATGCCCAACAAGAGGTCCTCTTCAACTAGACATTTAGACTCACAGGTCACACTTGGCACTTAGAGGGATGAAGGTCAGGACACATATGCCCACAGGGCATCGCCATCCGAGAAGCTTCATTCTCCAAAGGAGTAAGGACATCCCACCTGAAAGTTCATAGTTCATCCATAGTTCCTCGCAGTCCAGATACACCTCACCAACCAGGGGGCGTTTTTGCCATTGAGCAATGTTGCCTAGTAACAGTTTACATTTCACGTCATGAGGTTTCCAGGGTAACACAGAAAGTTAGCCCAAGGTCAAATTTGCCCTTAGAGAAGGAGAAAGGGTTTTGCTTACGCTTGACCCAAGGGGTGGGCAGGGCAAGCAGGAAAGAAACTAGGGCTTGCTGATGTGTCTTCTCCTTCTCCTTAGATACCACATTCTTCGATGGCACGTTTAAAAATGTGGAAAGTGTGGCCGAAATTTTCGGTAAGTTAAATCTGAAACGACTTTTATCCACCAAGCACCTGGCACAGAGTAGGCACTCAAATATTGTGAGTGTCTGTACCTCTTCTCCTCCTACACGGGCTTATAGTTCTCTGGGCTATAGACTCTCCAGACTGGATCGCTTAGGATGTATTCAGCCAATTAATGGTGTCTTAAATAATAAACACAATTATTTCACCAAATAAACAGCCTGAAGGCACCTGGGTTGGTGCAGTGGCTCGACACTGGTGTCAGAGACCCAGCAGGCTGGTGCTTTCTTTCCTCTCTGCTTCCCTGAGCGTGTTGGATTTTCAACTATTGGCTTGGGGCCTCATGGTGGCAAGGTGGCTGCTGTAGTTCCAGCCAGCACATCCTCACCCACATTCAAGGATGAAGAAAAGTGCAGATAAAAAAGGATCCTCGTATTACATGCCTGTCCTCTTTTTTAGGAACAAAATCTTTCCCAGAGGCTCCTACCAGGTTTCTCTTAAGTTTTGTTAGCCAGGTCTGGATGACATTCTCAGCCCTAGACCAATCACTGGCACGGAAGCAGGACATTACCATGACAAGCTAAGAATTATCAAGAAACATCCCCAGGGACTGGGGGAGAAGGCTCAGCTTCCCTGAGTACTTTTCTGTTTTGTTAGTAAGGAAGAAGGGATAAAACGGCTGTGGTAACCAGCAGAGACCGTGACTTATAAACCTGCTTCCTTCAATTGTCCACAATGGTCCTGAGTGCCCGGTAGCTGCTTAGGAGGTTAATGGCGAAAGGCATGTCAAGCCTTCTGAGGTGATCATCAACCCAAGGTACAGGAAGTCCAGGGACTGGGGCTTCCTCCTGGACTCTGGTTCCCAGGCCCACCAGCCTCTTCTCTTTCCTCCTCTCACAGACTGCCTGGGCTCCCACTTCACCTGGCTGCAGGCTGTCTTCACCAACTTCCCCGTTTTGCTCCAGTTTGTGAACGGTATGAAGTGTGTCGCTGGCCTCTGCCCCCGGGACCTGGAAGACTATGGCTGTGCCTGCAGGTTTGAGATGGAAGGGCCGCCGGTGGACGAGTCTGACAGGTGAGAGAGATCAACAGGTGAGCAAGAGCAGAAGGGGAGCTCACGGGGGCCTGGTTGATGCCTTGGGCAGAACGCAGACATGGAAGAGGCCCTGGACTGGGACTCGGGAGAAGTCTTCATTCTGTTACTGACCATTGGGTGACTGGTTTCCTCATCCTTCAAATGAGACTGTGATCTGTGATCTGCTCATGTTTGAGGGCGTTATCAGGACCCAATGTCATGTCTGAGATGCAAAGCTCCGTTTCAGTGTTTCTCAAAGTTTAGATCCACCTGGATCAGAACACCTGGATACTTCTTAAAATGCAGATTCCTGAGACCCCCTCCGAGGCCCCTGGGCTCAGAATGACTTTAAGGAGAACCTGGAAGTCTGAATTTTAAACAAGATCCCCAGGCGGTTTGCAAGCATAACAAAATTGGAGAATTATTTTTCAGTCAGAGCTGTCCTGAATAAATAGCCCCTTGAATGCCACCAGGGGTAAAGAAACTATAGGGGCTTGTGTCCAACTGTCAACAAACACGCACCAAGCACCAACAATGTAAGAACATTGTCCCAAGAGAAACAGAGCACTATCAGAGCTGCAAGGAGGTGGGAGTCCGGTGGCGAATACCGAGAAATCCAGGGAAAATACAGTGGCCCGTAGAGATGTGCAACCTCCCTGCATACAAGGGAAGTGCAGAGTGACATCAGAGCCCCATCAGATGGACAGTAAAACTTACGGGCTCACCTTCCATCAAGGGTTAGCAAGGATATGACAAACAGGGACTGGTAGTAGAAGGGTCAATTGGAACATCTGCCAATTAGGGAAATGTGGTGGTATCTGTTAAAATTGTAAAGCATATTTCCTAGGATCTAGCAATTCCAATTCTCTACTTTCTATTTACTCTGTGACCTTAGGGAATGTATTCAACTTCTTGTGTTACCGTTTTATCATCTATAAAATGAAGATAATAATAGTATCTACCTCATAGAGTTGTTATTTGAGATTAAATGACCAAATTCAATTAAAGTGACTGGGCCTCTACCTGGCTTGTTAAGTTTTCAAGCGTCTTAGTAACCGGTAGCAATGGTAACAGTGGAAGTAGCAGTAGTATCAGCAACAGCAGTAACAGTAGTAGCAGGCCTATAGTAGTTCTAATAATAAAGACGGTAGTAGTAGCAATAGTAACAGTAGTAGAGATGGAAGAGTAACAATAGTAGTAGCAGTAGTAACAGCAGCAGCAGCAGTAGGGTTGTAGTAGTAATAGTAGCAGTAGTAGGAACAGCAGCAGCAACAAAATAGAAGCAGGCAATTGAACCCAGGTCTCGACTGTACTCCATGGACTATGTCCCCACCCCACTGTGATTACCTTGTTAGCTGCTATTGAGTCAGCTCATGGTGACCTTCCGTATAATGGAAGACCTTGACTTGCCTAAGATCACATCTCCCGGCACTACATCAGACAGATGTATTCTGTTGTGATCCATAAAGTTTTCATTGACTAGTGTTCAAAGTAGATTGCTAGGCCTTTCTTCCTAGTCTCTCTTAGTCTGGAAGCTCTGCTGAAACCTGTCCACTCTGGGTGACCTGCTGGTATTTGAAATACCAGTGGCAGAGCATCCAGCATCACACCAACGTGTAGGCCACCGCAGGCTGACACGCTGTCAGATGGGTGGTGGACTTGTATTAGACCTGTGCTTAAGTCTGCGTGATGGAGTGTGCGCTCTGGCCTTCATGGATTCACGGAAGGAGGGAAGGAATCCCTTTGTAATATAATCACAGCTCATCACCTACCCTAGTCTTTCTCCTCTAGGACCGCTTCTTTGAATGCCTCGACTCCTAGGCACCTGGGCAAACCTCTGTGCTCCCAAACACCTTCATTTCCCTCGCCTGCACCTACCATGCAGGGGAGTGTGTGTTCACCATCTGCCTCCCCACTGACCCCATGTCCCTCTAGGGAGGGCCTGTACTCTATTCTTTCTTTGTTTGCCCAGCACTGACCAGAGTCCCTGACACCTGCTAGACACTCAGTAAATAAACTGAGTGAGTGACTGGTCAGTTGGCCACCAGCTGCTCTTCAGAGATTCAAAATAAACATCAATTAAAAAGCGACATACCCTTGGTTGGCAAGAAATAAAGGCTTTGGAATTAAAAAACAAATCTGCCCACCTCCAGACCTTCAAGCTAAGGGGCAGTTTCCTATCTCAGGGGCTATGAGCACACCAATGCCTCGAGCTCAATCATTAGCATTCAGACAGAGGCCCTGGGGCATGGTGCCAGGGCCATTTCTAGGCACGTTTCCCTGTCGGGTCTCCCCTCACCACTTCCCTTAATTATTAAAACACCTTATAAACCTAGAAGTCAAAGAAATGAAGCAGTACTTCATACTGTCTCCAACCCAAAAGGAATGATGGAAGCACCAATGTCGGTAAAGTGACAGGCTGGTGGGTCGCACCCAGTTTCAATGACTTTACACGGTTCCATTGTTGGGGGTGAGATTTCCAAACTCCTGGAGGACAGGACATTCCTGTCTTGAACTTGCACACCAGATTCTGAAACAAAATAATTGCCACCATTCCGTGAGGACCTACAGGGTGGCAGGGTCTCTGTAGATGTTTTCTTAAATCTAAACAATCCTTACAAGTTGATGCTGTCAGTTACCATCAAGTCACCCCGACTCACGGTGACCCCACGCACAATGGAACGGAACGATGCCCAGTCCTGCACCACCCCCACGACCAGTTGCGGGTCGGACTGTTGTGATCCATATAGTTTTCATTGGTTGATTGTTGGAAGTAGATCACCAGACCTTTCTTCCTAATCTATTTTGGTCTGGAAGCTCAGTTGAAACCTGTTCAGCATCATAGCAACATGCAAGTCTCCACTGGCAGACGGGTGGTGGTTGCATACGAGGTGCATTGGCCAGGAATCGAACTCGGGTCTCCCTCATGGAAGGCGAGAATCCTACCACTGAGCTACCACTGCCCTCTTACCTTTTGTAAGTTAAAAACAAACCAAACCCGTTGCCGTCAAGTCGATTGTGACTCATAGCGACCCTATAGGGCAAAGTAAAACTGCCTCATAGGGTTTTTAAAGAGCAGCTGGTGGATTTGAACTGCTGACCTTTTGGTTAGCAACCAAGCTCTTAACCCCTGTGCCACCAGAGCTCCCCTTGTAAGTTAGGTGGCACTTATTCAAGGTTACAGCCTGAACTTTTTTCTTCTTCTTTACTTTTGTCTCCACTGCCTTCTTATCTCCACTGCTGGTGCCACCTGACCTCCCACATTCGGCATCAGCCTCGCTCTGTGACCAACCTTGACCTTGGGCGAGTTACAGAGCCCTCTGGGCCTCAGTCTCCACATACGTAAATGCTGCTAACAGTAATGGTGCCTGCTGAGACAGAGGACCTATGTGAGGGCTAAATGAGCTCATACATGTATAGCACTTGGAGCAGAGATTGGCTCATGGTAAGCACTCAACACATGTTAGCTGCTATAACGATAAGAATGATCATGATGACTACTGTCTTAGTCATCTATTGCTGCTGTAACAGAAATACCACCCGTGGATGGCGTTAACAAACAGAAATTTATTGTTTCACAGTCTAGGAGGCTAGAGGTCTGAATTTAAGGTGCCAGCTCCAGGGGAAGTCTTTCTCTCTCTGTCTGCTCTGGAGGAAGGTCCTTATCATCAGTCTTCCCCAGTCGAGGAGCTTCTCAGCACAGGGACCCAGGGTCCAAAGGACGAGCTATTCTCCTGGCTCTTGTTTCTTGGTGGTATGAGGTCCCCATGTCTCTCTGCTTGCTTCTTTCTTTTATATCTTAAAAGAGATTGGTTTAAGACACAACCTAATCTTGTAGATTGAATCCTGCCTCATTAACATAACTGCCACTAATCCCACCTCATTAACATCATAGAGGTAGAATTTATAACACATAGGAAAATCACATCCAATGACAAAATGGTGGACTATCACACTACTGGGAATCATGGCCTAGCCCAGTTGACACAAATTTTTGGGGGACACAATTGAATCCATGACAACTACAGAGCAGGGGGTATTTAGATGTCTGAGTCCAGGAGCTCCTTGGCCAGCCTGAGTCAGGTCCTGCTCTGCCTGTGTTCCCATGAGAGTTTCCTGGGCTCCTGCCTTGCCCTTAGACCAGGCCCCACCTTCAACCCTTCCAGGCTCAGCACTGGGGTCCTCCCTTGACATTGTGCCTGAGGCTCTTCGTACCCGGCTGGCTCCATCCCTCCAGGACCATGGGGGCAGGGCTTCAGCTCATGAATCTCAGCTTCCACAAGGCCCAGGGGGCAATTGCCCAGCCCCCCGTCGTCACCCTCCCGTGCTCCATGACTGCACCAACCTCCAGAGAGGAGCACACCGTCCAGCAGATGACGGTTAAGAAACAACAACAACAAAGCCACGCTGATGCTTGGGGGGAGGGGAGGCCGCTGAGGGCCGGAGAAGGAGCACAGGCTGGGGGCGGGTGCCCCTGGCTTCCAGCCCACTCAGTCACTACCTTCAGAAAGGCGGTTGTGCTGAAAGCTAAGCTTTGAGCCTGCCTGCAACCCCAGCTTGGCCCCCAGTAGCTGTGTAGGCCTTGGACAAGTTGCCGACCTCTCTGTACCTCAGCTTCCTCGTCTGTAAACTAAGGATAACCCAGCCTCACTCATAGGATTGTGATGGGCGTTAAGTGTGCTTACACATGTAAAGGGCTCAGAACAGTCCCTGGGCATGATCAAGAGTCCTCATATGAGGGCCAATCTCTGAGGCTCGGTTTCCTCAGTGGTAGATGGCAATGACAATTGCCTCATAAAGTTACACTGGGGAGAGCTAAGTGCCAGGTAAGGTAAAGTCACTGAGAATTAGGGGAACCAGGACGCAAATTGACTCAGTCTGGCTGTTGTTGTTGTGTGCGATCGAGTCAATTCCAAGTCATAGCGATCATTTAGGACAGAGTAGAGCTCCCTCATAGGGTTTCCTAGGCTGTAATCTTTACGGGAGTAGATCACCAGGTCTTTCTCCCATGGACCCACTGGGTGGGTTTGAACTGCTCACTTTTCACGTAGCAGCCGAACACTTCATCATTGCATCACCAGTCTGGCTGTAAAGGATGTAAACTAGCAGCTGTCAAAGTGTGTGTGTGTGTGTGTGTGTGTGTGTGTGTGTGTGTGTGCACCTGCACCCACATCCGTGTGCACTGAATGTTTGAAATAGACCACTGCCAGGGACCACCCGGAGACGGCAGAATGATCACGTGCTGCCTGCCTGTCTCCCAGCCCGAACTCGTGCTCTAGCCCTAACCCTTCCCTGCCCTGCCGTAGCTGCTGCTTCCAGCACCGCAGGTGCTACGAGGAGGCTGCTGAGATGGACTGCCTCCAGGAGCCCACCAAGCTTTCCACAGATGTCAACTGCATCAGCAGGAGCATCACATGTGGTGAGCATCTCCAGGCGGCCCAGGGGTCTGGGCTGAGAAATGTCAGCCCATGAATCCCAGGTCTGACCAGGCTGAGGGCTCCCAGGGTCATCATCACCTGTGGTCATCATTGCTAGCCATCATCTCTAATGGCAACATCTTCATGACTGTCTGGTGATGTAGTACGTTAGCTAATCCAACAGCTACGGAGGGGAACAAACCAGGGAAAAGGGAGACGGAGGGCTGGGGTGGGGTTCCTATGTAAGTAGGAAGAACAAGGGAAGCCTCCTGAGAAGACAATAGTTGAGCGAAGATGTAAACAGGCCGTAAGGGATCCAGGTGGATACTGGGAGGAGAGCAATCCAGACCGAGGAACCAGCAAGTGGACAGGCCCTGAGGCTTGAGGGTGCCTGGTGTGTTTGGGAAATAAGGGGACCAGTGTGATGGAAGTGGGGTGATGTGCAAGATGGAAGGGGATGAGGTTCGAGAAGGAAAAAGGGGTGGTGGGGGGCAAATCATGTAACGTTTTCCAGGCTACAGTAAGACCACAGACTTCTACTTTGAGTTGGGAAGTCACTGGAGCATTTTTAGCAACAGTAACAACAAAGAACATGGTTTGATTTGTGTTTTAATGAGAATAGACTGGGCAGCAAGAGTGGAGGCAGGGAGACTAGTGTGTAGGCCATTAACATAACCCAGGCAGAGATGATGGTGTCTTGGCCAACGCTGGTAGCCTGCTGTTGGGGAGATGTGGATTCATGGACGGATTGGGTGTGAGTGTGAGAGAAAAGGCATGAATCTGATTCCCAAGGGCCTGAGTAACTGAAAATATGGAGCCGGCATTGGTGAGATGAGGAAGATGGAAGAGGCATGAGTTTGTGTGGGGCAGATCAGGAGTTCGGTTTTGGGGTTTGCCAACCTCCTCCGCCCTTGCTCTGTGTAGCGTCCCAGGACACTTGTGAGCACCTCCTGTGCACCTGTGACAAAGCCGCCATAGAGTGCTTGGCCCGTTCCAGCATCAATTCCTCCCTGAACCACCTGGACCCCTCTTTCTGTCTGGCCCAGACTCCAGGTAGGAAAAACGGGGACTGCATCAGGGGTGGGGTTGGCAAGCAGGGGCAGGAGCTGGTATGGGGCCAGCCATTACTAGGTACTTTCAGATGCCAAGCCCAGCACCCTCTGACCTGCCCCCAGACCCACCATCTAACAGACCTTCCCAACGGGTTTATTTTCCAGAGACAACCAGCAGGAAAGATCTGACAACCCTTCTGCCCAGAGGTGAGGCCTCCTGGGAAGCCAGCTCTTACTTGGCCACAGGAGGCCAGACTGGTGATGGGGGCAGTGGATATACCTCCTCTACCCAACCTGCCTCACTGGGCTGGGAGCAACCAGAGATGTCCCTCTCCCCCTGCCAAGAGATACAATTCCTTCTGATAAGCCCAACTCAAACACCCGCACTGTCATGGCCCCAGTGGAAGCCCTGGTACTTGCTACGTGGGTGGGTTTGAACAAGATTAGATAGGACGAAAGCCCCAAGTTCGTCCTCTCTCCATATCTCTTAAGGTCACAGGCTTGGTGTGCCCTGCTGCTGTGTGACTGGGCCTGGTTCCCCAGGGAGCCCTGCCCCTCCCAACCAGGCATGCTCTGGGCAGGGGGACCTCCCAGAAGCAGGCCTGCTGCCCTCCCCCTCCTCCCCTTCCCCACGCGCCCTCCAGAGCCTGCAAACAAAGGAGCAGCCTGGGTCCGAAGGAGGGATGAAGGATCTGGGAAGAGGAAGCTTTTTCCACGTGACTCTTTGCAGGACAGGGTCGGCTCTTCATAGCTGGTCACTGATCTAAGCAAGTGGTGACCCTAACTCTAAAAGTGACAGTTAAGTTTATGCCTGTGACTCCTTATTCACCAAACTTGCCACAAACTCTCAGTCCCCACACCTGGGACACCTGGAGACTGGAAGTTAGAGATGCACCTAGGCAGTGTGTCTCTCCTCTCCCGGGGCTGGATCTCTTCCCAGGTTGAGTCCTGCCGTGCTTGTTACAGGAAGCTGAGGTGGGAGTGTGTGTGTGTGTACATGGGGTGGGGGGTGCTTGTGCACATGTGTGTATAAGTGTGTATACACGTGTACGTGTGCACATGTGTGTATGAGTGTGTCCCCGTATGCACACACAGTGTTCATGCATGTACGTGTGTGTGTGTAGATGTGTGCATATGGTGTATGAGTGTGTGCATGTGTACGTGTGTGTGAGCATGTGTATGAGTGTGTACATATGAGTATTGTGCAGTGTGTGCGTGTGTGTGTGTACATGTGTGTATTGTGGGTGTGTGCATGTATGAGTGTATGTGTGTGTGTATGTGTGTGTGTGCACATGGGTGGGATGTTTGCATGTGCGTGAGTGTGTGTGTGTGTGCACACGTGTATCTCTGCGTCTCTTCTGAGGCCAGTGCTCTTTCTTCTCTGCCATCCTGCCTCCCTTTTGAACATCTTCTCAAAGCTGGGACATCAGACTCCACGGCCACAGACCTTTGCAGCTCGTTCAGGGCCTTCAGTTTGCGTCCAGTAGTGTCTGCCTTCTCCACCTGCACCGGGCACTGGCTGTGGGGTCCCTCCCGAGCGGGGACCTTGCTAAGCACCCTGGAGGGGAGGAGGGGGCACCCTAGGGCAGGAGGAAGCTCTTTGCTGACAGCCCTTCTCACAGTCCCGGTCCTCGGTTCGCCATTACCCCGGCCTGTTCTCCCTGGAGACTCTGTGCTTGGTTCTGACACCGTGTTGCGTCACTCATTGCTGTTGGGGGCTCTCTTTTTCCAGCAGTTCCTGAGGAGCCCACAGACCCCAGCCTGACAGCCCTCTCAGGAGAAGGTGAGAGAAAGGGTTGGCGTGTAACCCAAATACCCCCTTGATTGTGTCATCTGCTACTCGCTGGAATTGTTGTTAGGTGCCGTCGACTCCGACTCATAGTGACCCCTTGTGACAGAGTAGAGCTGCCCCACAGGGTTTCCTAGGCTGTAATCTCTACGGAAGCAGACTGCCACATCTTTCTCCTCCAGAGCAGCTGGTGGGTTCAAACCACCGACCTCTTGGTTAGCAGCCGGACCCTTAATCACTGCACCACCAGGGCTCCTTTCTTTTCCAACAAGGGAGACCTCATTGAACACCAACATACCCGTGTTGTTGCGGGCTCTTCTCTCTTCAGTCTGTGGGGTCCCCAGCCTGCTGCATTTCCAACAGCCCCTGCTTGGCCAAGGCACTGAGCTGGATGGATCACTGAAGTTTGGTGGTTTCTTTCCACAGTGGCTGGGGAGGCCAGAGCTGACGGACCGACCACTCCCTCAAGGACAAGTAAGCAGGGGGGGATTCTGGAAGAGGACAGCCGGGAATCCAGTGGACAAACAGCATCTAAATATTTGTGTCCAATTTCTGGTGACCACTTTTTGACAGAGCCGAGAATAAATATTGTTAGACCCATTTTACAGAAAGTGTAGGAAACTGAGCCTTTGGGAGATTAATAGTTCTGAGCCACACAGCAAACAAGTTGTTTTCTGGTCTCTGACCCCATCCTTGAGGCTGTAAGACTTGTTTTCTTTCCATTGTACAATAGTGACTCAACGGAGAGCAATCTCTTATCTAAAAATATCTAGGTCAAGATTTCATCAGAAGAATTAACCTAACCGTTAACTGTGCTTAACTGGTGGTGATTAATAACCATGAATCTTCTATTGATAAGTGTAGATGAAAAACCAGACCAGTTGCTGTTGATTTGACCCTGACTCCTGGTGACTCCATGTGTGTCAGAGTAGAACTGAGCTCCATAGGGTTTTCAGTGGCTGATTTTTCAGAAGTAGATCACCAGCCCTTTCTTCTGAGCACCTCTGGGCGGACTTGAATCTCCAACTTTTCGGTTAGCAGCTGAGTGTGTTAATGATTTGCACCACCCAGGGACTCCATATCTGACACATAAAAAACCAAACCCGTTGCCGTCAAGTCGATTCCGACTCATAGCAACCCTATAGGATAGAGTAGAACTGTTCCATAGGGTTTCCAAGGAGCGCCTGGTGGATTCAAACTGCCGACCTTTTGGTAGCAGCCAAGCTCTTTACCAGTGTGCCACCAGGGCTCTGTCTGGCACATAGTAGGAGCTTAATAGCTGCTGAACAATGCAACGACAATATTCATTCTCCAGGCAGAAAAACTGAGGCGCAACAGTGTTCATAGAGTCTCAGAGCAAGAGACTCGAAGCGCACAGCCTGGCTGCCTCTGTACTGAATTCCTCTCCATTCCACAAACATACTTTTCAAAAAACATGATTTTCTTTTAACTTCCCCCTCCCTGCCACCCCACTCAAAGCCTGGAGAGGCTGAATTTCCTGAAGTATTTCAGTGGACTCCCCTGCTTCCAGCTTGGTGTGTTGCCGCTGCATTTGCCCGGCAGGCTGTGTCTGGGGTTTTCCTTTGGCTCAGCAAAGCCCCAGCTGTCACTAGCTTTCCTTGGAAAGCTCACAATGGGAGGTGGAGCCAGGGTCACCCAATGGGAGCTGCCTCAGGAAACCCAGGTGGGAAAGGCTGGGATCAGCACTCACTGCTCACCCTGCTTCTCTTCTTTGGGGGCAGAACCAGGCCGAGATCTGGAAGTCATAGAAGCTGCTAGGGCCACATCTCCTCCAGGTAAGGGCACTGTGGCTTCTCCTGCCATTCTGTATATTGTTGCCCCATCCATTTATGGAAGTCCTTGCATGGTGCCAACTGTTAACATGCGCGACTGCTAACCGAAAGGTTGAAGGCTCGAGTCTACCCGGAGGAACCTGGGAAAAAAGGCCTGGCAATCTACTTCTGAAAAATCAGCCATTGAAAATCCTATGGAGCACAGTTCTACTCTGACACACATGGGGTCATCATGGGTTGAAATCAGCTCAATGGTAACTAGTTAAAAAAAAAAAATTATGAGATCAAGTGTGTTCTAAAGTAGCGTTGGAGAAAATACGCTAAACTCAAAAATGGAAGAAATCATTGAAGCCAATTTACTTTTACCAAAAAAAAAAAAAAGAAACGAAAGAAAAGGATAAATGAAATGAAAGGATAGACCCATTATCAGTAAGAAATGGAAACATATCTGGTAAAGAGATACATTTGGAAAAACCCAGAAAACTATATTTGGTTTTCATTGAAACCATCTGTAATTCCACAACTTAAAGACAAACACTGTTAAGAGTTGAAGACACTTTCTTCCAGTCCTTTCCCCCCAAGCATCTCTGTGGACATAAATAAGAAGAACTGGAGATCACTTAGTGGCTATGTGTTTACAGCCTGCAATGTGTCACTAGTATGACATGGTGTTGCTCCCACGCCATTAAACGTTTTCCTGTAGCGTGATTTTTAGTGGCTGGGTAATAATTCCCTATATGGAGCCACATAATTTATTTAACCAATTATTTCTAACATTTTGTTATTGTAAATAATAGATACGAACTTTCTTTATGCCCATCCACTTCTTATTAATGTTTTAGGATACATGACTAGAAGTTGAAGTACTAGATAAAGGGTATGATCATTTTCAGGCTCTTGATATGTTGCCACATTACCCTGGAGAAAAGTTCAACGAATTTACCTTCATATGCTTGTCCTTGTAGTCATTTCTAGGTGTTGTGTGTTGTCAAGCCTATTCCGACTCATAGCAACCCTATAAGGCAGAGTAGAACTGCCCCATATGGTTCCTAAGCTGTAATCTTTATGGGAGCAGATAGTCAGGTCTTTTCTCCTGTGGAGCCGCTGGTGGGTTCAAATCACTGACCTTTAGTTCAGCATCTGAGTGTTTAATCATTGAGCCACCAGGACTCTTTCCAATGTTACCAAACCCGTTGTCATCGAGTTGATTCCAACTCATAGATACTATTATTTAGAAACAAGCAAATAGAAAGCCTGAACCCATTTTCATGGGCAAAAAATGGCATCTCATTTTTTTCCCCTTCTCTCCGTTGATGAAGACTGAAGGTGCTTTAGGACCTGGGCTGAGCTAGCTGGCCCCTGACTTTGGGACCCTTTGGCCAGGCCTGGAGAGAATTCTCAAATCCTGAACGAATTAGGTGGGGGTCAGTGCTAGCACAGAGCTCCTGAGATGTGGGAAGCCTCTGCCCTGCAATGCACTATGCCCTTATTGCTGTGGGGGGCGAGAGGGACAAGGGAAGCCAGAATCCACCCCAGAGAAATTGATTTGAATGGAGAGGCTGCCAGGCAAGGAGATCAATACAAAATAGCCTCATCTAAAGGGGGTAAAAACCAAACCAAAACAACAACAACCAGAAAACCCCAAATCTGTTTCCCTCCAGCCAATTTGGACTCATGGGGCCCCCCCATATGTTACAGAGTAGAACTGCTCCAGAGGGTTTTCTTGGCTGTAATCTTTTATGGAAGCAGATCACCAGGCCTTTCTTCCATGGCACTGCTGGATAGGTTAGAACTGCCAACCTATAGTTTAGTAGCTGAGAGCAAACCATTTGTGCCACCCAGAAACCTTACAGGGAGTGAAGCTATCACAAATTTGATCAGCATCAATAATCTAGAAAGTTCTTCCTTAGGAGGTGAGGGCTCCTAGCAGGAGCCTCAGACTCAGCAGGGAGCAGACAGTGGGCTCTGGAACCTTCGTTGTTATAAAATCTTCCACCTGGAGAGTCTAACTCCACATTAGATGTTTTCTTATTCACTGTGTGATCCTAATGGCTACTATTGACTGCTTCTTCTCCACTAGACATTTAGCTAGACAGATTATTCCAAACCCCCAAAGAGGTAATATCATTTTACAAATGAAGAAATTGAGATTTAGAGAAGCTACATGATCTGCCCAAGGTGATACAGTCTATATCATCAAGGATGTGTCTGAGCTAAAATTGAAACTCAGATTCCTCTCACTCTAAAACTATCTTCTTCCTTCTCTGCTACCCTGGCTCCATGAGTTTCTAGTCATTGCGATCATGGTGGAAAGAAACCAGTTCTCTTTGTGGGATTGAGAGGTAGGCAGGGTGTTTAACCTTGGAGACTGAGGTTGCAATAGGGGTTTAGTCCTGTAGGAACTGGAACATTAAACAAGAAGATGCGGAAGACCAGTTGTAAGAAGCAAGGCAATATGGCGGAACTGGGGAAAGACTGCAATTCAGGGGACTGAGCTTGGGTCAGTCCGGGCTGGATATTTCACTGCCTCCAGCTAGGAGCGGAAGTGGGATGAGGTCAAGACGGTGCTGCGAGAGGGCAAGAGATGGGGTTGGCGATGAAGGCAGCCAGACCACACGCAGCCTAACAGACCATGGTGAGGACCTAGCACTGACTTCTTAGAACGATGAGGAACTGTTGTGGTGTTTTGAGCAAGGAAGGAGAGGGGTTTGTGTAGGAATTTTGCTCGCCTTTATTATCGTGCTTCATGGGTTGACTTCATTTTTCCACCATTCTTTTTACCTACCCCTTGTTGAGAGAACCATGATGCCATTTGGCCTTCACGTGGCATCACATGGCACTAAATGGAACACAGACATGGGCCTGAGAGGCTGCGACGGTTCTCGTCCATGAGGTGTCATGCAGATGATCTAGAACAGGCTCCTGTTTTAGGTTATCATAGAAAATTCTCACGTAGAACTCATACTTGAGAATCTGTCTTGATGCCTGTAAACCCCAGTCTGGGGAACACTCTCCTGAAGCCTGCGTTTTTCCATCTGCCACTGACCATTTGTCCATCCGCAAACCTATCCTGAATATGGACCATAAAGTTGTGCTTTTTCAGGATCTGCAGAGATTGCCGCCACGGCTAAAGGTGTCACCATTGTCCCCGCCGGTATTAAATCTTTGGGGTTGGATGTGCCATCCCTCAAAAGTGGTCCTGAGAAGACAACGGGACAAGGTGAGCAGAGGGTCTGCCTCTCCCGGTCTTGGCATGCCTTGGTTAGGGCGTTACCGAAGCCCTTTAGGCCACGGTATCGCATTGTGACCGCCTCCTCTTATCACCCTTACTGCGTAAGCAGGTGGAAGCTCAGAGGGGCGTGACTTGGTGCAGACATTCAGCTACGGTGAGGCTGAGCCTGGGGAAGGACCCAGTGTCCTCCACCTGGTGTTCTCTCACTCCTCCTTCTACCCACCCAGCAGGAGAAAAAACAGCATCGTCCACACCATGGTTTCTTGGAAAGGATGAAGTGCTTGGGTTTTAATAATCTTCCCACTGTCTCTCCTCCCTCTGGTTCTGAAAAAAAAGGATCTTCACCCACAAGGAACCATAGCCAGTTGGGAAACAGATGAGGACTTTGTTAATATCTGGGCAAGCTCTCCGCATATCCAATGCAGAGCTACAAAGAGGAAGCTGGATTTGAGAGGGTGGCTAAGCCAGGACCCCTACCAAGGCATCTTGCTTCTCAGTCCTTGCCCAACTGACTCTATGATGATGGGGTTTGCACTGAGGGCTTCAGCCTAACTTACCCTCAGTTGCAGGCAGAGGAGGTCGAGAGACAGGGATAGAGAAAGAAAATCACAGACAAGATCTGTTCCCAAGTCAGCCCCCCTGGGTGTGCTAGCCTGATGGAGCCAGGAAGCCTCAGAGGATGGCCAGGACTCCGCTAGGACACATGGCCCTGCCAGGGCTTGGGGCAGGAAGACACCCAGTTTTTCTACTCACTAAGAAAGTGTGGCTCAAAGGACATTGGTTCTGACCAAGTCCCCATTCCTTAGAGGGATTTATCAGGGGAGAAGCCTGGTGAGAAAGGACTTGCGAGGGCCTTGTTGTAGAAAGGTTTGCCAGTAACTGAGGTACGAGGCACAGGACATGGGTTTCCCTACACAACCATGCCATCTGGAACATTAGCCTCCTCCCAGGGAAGCTGTGCCAATGTTCCTTGCTCTCCTGACAGTCACGGTTTCCCTCAGCCTGTGACAGGCTCACTTTCCTGCACCTGGGAAGCGGGGACCACACGTGGGTGATGCCACAGCTTGGGGAGATGCTCTTTTGCCTGACGACCCGGTGTCCGGAGGAGTTTGAGTCTTACGGCTGCTACTGTGGGCAAGAGGGACATGGTGACCCAAGGGATGCTCTGGACTGGTACGTGCAGAGTGGGTGGAGGGGCAGGTGGTGGTGCTGACGCTGCCTACCTCTGCAGGCACGGCCCTCCTCTACATTCACATGGCTTCACAAACAGCTTGTTGGGTGTGTTATCTCATGTTGGGGGCTCATCAGCATTACTGTGCCCATCTTCTTGATGAGCAGCTGAAGCTCAGAAGCTGACTTAGGTGAGGGCATTCAGCTTAGGTAGAGGCAGATGGTGGTCCAAAGCTTTTCATTTTCGAGTCTAGAACTCTTTCAACCACAAATATGGCCCTGTAAGAGTGCCGATCTGCAAAGACACTTTGGATGACAGCAAATTGTTTTGCAATGGACAGCATGCAGGACTGGGGTCTCTAGTTGGCTTACCCTGCAGCAGGCCACCGTGAAGCTAGCTTTCAACAACTAAGAGTAACTGCTCAATATATATCTCCCGTTCTTGAAGGAGTTTTTGCTGATCTCATGCATTCATTTATTCATTCATTTACATGTTCATTCAACTCGCATTTCTTGAATGTTTACTTTGTGCTAGGTGGTGGGGATACAAAAATGATGAAGACTAAACAAAGTAGAACAAAACAAATATGCTTCTGTTCGACAGGAGCTCACGTAGTGAGAGAGATGGATGACTCCACAGGAAAATGTCACCAGTGTAGCGCTTGGTGCTAGGGGCAACAGACACCAGGGAGGACTCCACCCAGAGATGAATTTGAGGAACATTCTGTTGGGAAACTTGTAATAAATACGCCTATCTCCTAGCTTTGAAGTCACACCCCCTACGGTGTGATTGATCCCATGTTAGATGTGGTGTCTTTTTGCAGTGCACAACCCAGACAACCATACCTAGTGGCCCTTAATATGTATGAGTCAGCGCTATATGCACTGGAAAGGGGGCGCTGGCTTCTCTCGCCACTAGAGGGAGTGTGGGAGAAGCAGGCATGGAGGGGGCTCCTGGGGAGCTGGGAGCTCTGGGCAGTAAAGGGTTTCCTTCGTCTTAGGTGCTGTTTGTTCCATCACTGCTGCCTGGAGCAGGTAAAGACGCTGGGCTGTCTGCTCGAGAGGCCTCCTCGGTCACAGGTGGCGTGCGTGGATCGTACACCCAAGTGTAAGTGCTGTCAGCTCGCGCAGTGAGTGGTCGCTTTCCTCCTGGTTGCATCGTGAGAACAGCTCAGGCTTATGCGGGCTTTCCCAAGCTACCTCTCATAGATAATGTGGTTTCATCCTCTTCGTAACTCTGAGGAACGTATTATTACCCCTATCCCACTCCAGAGGAATCCCTGGGTGGTGCAAATGGTGAAGTGCTCAGCTACTAACCAAAAGGTTGGTAGTTCAAACCCACCCAGAGGCGCCACCAAAGTTAAGTCCTGGCAATCTGCTTCCAAAAGGTCACAGCCTTGAAAACCCTATGGAGTAGTTCTACTCCACACACATGGGGTCCCTATGAGTCAGAACTGACTTGACAGCAACTAACATCAACAACGACATCCCTCTCAAGAGGAGACTCAAGTTCAGAGGGGCTAAGGCAGTTGTCTAAAGTCACAAAGCTAGTTATGAGTAGACCAGGAACAATATAAATTACTCACACATATTGCACTCTTACTGTATACTGTACTAAGCCCTTGGCATGTATTAATAGAGTTCATCCTCACAGAAATCCTGTGAGTTAGCACTATGATTATCCCCATTTTACAGAGGAGGTAATTTTTCCTAAGAAGCTGAAACTCTTTCCCAACTGAGATGCTCTGAGGAACCCCATAAAATGGGGGAGTGGCTCTGGATGGAGAGTTGGGGCCTGAAGCCCCACCACCTCCATGTTATGGCAGCCCGAGGCTCCTCTGCATCGTCAGGGACCGGCCTGGGGAGCACCATGACTCCATGAGCATGTGCAGATTACAGCGAGCTGAGACCTGTCTGTCTAATTCCCCGCCTGGTTTCCTCATCCCCCAGCGTTTTTCAAGGGCTGTCCTCTTCCTCCTTTTATGGCTGGGTCTTCACTTCTCCTTCCTTCCTCCGCGCTCCCTCAGCACGCAGTGTAATCCTCCACACCATCTTGCCTTGTACGATTGTGTACGCCTCTCAATGCCAGAGCTATGAGCTTCCGTGTCATTCATTCACTCATTCAATTACCCACTTATGCAACAAGCTTCATTGGAACTGGGAAACAGTGAAAGCACACGGTCCCTGCCTCAAATCGCTCACAGCCTGGAGGGAAGAGACAGGAAGTGGCTCTATTTATAATCTCATGTCATCGGTGCTAACATGTCATACAGAGCACAAGGGGGGCGCAGTACAGGGCGTTTGAGCCTGCAGGGTGGCAGTGACGAGGGAGGGCGGAGAGGTGGTGAGCTGAGACTTGACAAGAGGTTAACAGGCCCTCAGACGGCCACTCTAGGCTTGGATGTTCCCAGCACAGGGAGAAGAAAAAATGTGGTGTTTGGAGAAGGCCTGGCAGTTTAGGAATGACAGATGGCTCAGGTCTGCTGGGACAGAGTGGGGCTGGGGTGGACTAGTGCTGGCGCAGGTGATGCTGGGAAGATAGACCCGCCCCAGCTCCTGAGCCAAAAGGAGCCCGTGTGGGAGATTAGGACGTTTACACGTGTCCGTTAGGGGCTGAGCGCCAGGGCTGCATCCAGAGCCCACAAGTGACACTATCAGACTACTATCATTGTCCTGTGATGCAGTCATGCCCTGAGTGTCACCTGCTCAGCGAGGCCAGCCTCCGGTCCTCCCAGTACCGAGGCTAGGAACCCACACTTGTAGCCTGAAATCCTACTGCACGCCTTTGCTTTGCGACTGAACGTGCCCACATTCACGGCGCTTGTTTCCCAGCTCAGGCCCTCTGTGAGCTGAGCACCGCAAGCCGCACCACATACCAGGTTTTGGCTAACGAGCAAGGGAGTCTCAGCTGGAGGACAGAGGTGCTCTGGGGGAGCAGGGACTGTGCAACCGTCCACCCCGCTCTTGCACCTGCCTGCCTTCTTCTCTTCCGGCTGTGAAAATGCACCAAGTGTGTCTGGGTTGAGGAGGGGGGTCTGTGTGGTGTGTGGCGAGGGAAGAATCTGGTTGATGAACCCCTCGAGGTAGGATCAGGAGAAAAAAATGCAAGAGTAAATAAGGCTTTAGCTTCATTAAAAATGAAAAATACAGATAACAAGGATGCCATCAGCGGACAGCTTAACTATCTTTAAGCACCTCTAAACACATTATTTCATTTGAGTCACACAAACACTATCCATTCCCACCCTCACACAACTTAAACAGTAAAGAAATAGAGTTGCCAGATTTAGCAAGTAAAAAGATATAATACCCAGTTAAATGTGAATTTCAGAAAAACAACAAATAGAATTGTAGTGTAAGTATGTCCCATGCAGTATTTGGAACATATTTAGCTAAAATTGAAAAAAAAAAAAAACCTCATTGTTCATCTGAAATTCAAATTTAAGCAGGCATCCTATATTTTATCTGATAAGATTAAAATCGGGCAGACAGATATTATTACTTCCATTAGATGAATGGGGAAACTCTGGTCCAGAGAAGAGTTGAGTTCAACAAACACTTCCTAAGTGCTAACTAGCGAAATATTCGTCAAGGGTTGAGTTAGGTGCTTGGGACACATAGGCTGTGCCACCAAAGTTCTCCATCCCGCGAGAGGGAAAGGTGGAAACCCAGATGATTACAGTACAGTGTGATCAACCTGTAACCCATTGTGATGGAAAGAACCATAAAGCGGTGTTCTATGGGAGCCCACAGGAAAGACAATTTAGCCTAGCTCAGGAAAGGCTTTCTGGAGGAGTGATGTCAACCTGAGTCTTGACAGACAAGTATGAGTTAATGAGGAAGAGAAAGTCAAGAATATTCCCAGCAGAGGGATAGTGTATGTGGGATGCCAAGAGGTCCCAAGATGGAGGGTGAAGAAGGGCTGGAGGGGCTGCCAGGCAGGTCACGGAGTCCTCACTGCCATCCTACCCTGTCTCAATGCCTGCTCTTGCTCTCTCAGGTGTGGGGCAGAGCCTCTGTGAGAAGCTTCTGTGTGCCTGTGACCAGACGGCGGCCGAGTGCATGGCCTCCGCCTTCTTTAACCAAAGCCTCAAGTCGTCAAACCAACAGGAGTGCCAGGGCCATCAGGTACTGTGTGACAACAGCATGCGTGGAGGGCCTTCGGCTTCTTCCCTTGCCTCCAGCTCCGAAGAGAACAGCGAGGAAGCCATGCCTCTCAGGGAGAGCCTGAGAAGAACCAAAAGATTTGCGCAGAAGTTACTTGGCCCCGCTGGGACCAGGCCACTGCGTGAGACATAACTTCCTGTCGAAAATGGCAAGCAACCAAGTAGTTCTGCTCCTCCTCTACCTTAACCTTTTTGGGGCTCAGTCTCCTCATCTGCCCAGTGGGACAATAGGATCTGCCTTAGCAGAGGCTCAAACGGCAGAGAGGTAGCAAGACCCTTGTACACATTCAGTGTCATCCGCTTGTCAGCTCACATTCGAATGTGCTCTTAGAGCAGGCAGATGATGGATAGCTCTGTACTTCCTGTAGCGCACTATGGAAACTCAATAAATATGCCAATCAACTCTGAGTGTGGTTTTTTTTTTTAATGTTTAATTGTAGGTACTGATGCATGAATAGATTGCAAAGGCAGAGGCAATAGTGGAAAAAATATCTCAATTTCTTAATCACTGAAAACTGCTTTTTCTTCTCTCTCTGTCTCTCTATATAAAGGTAGAAAACATCTAATCAATCCTATTGAGACCACTATGGGTCACCAATAACCCACTAGGATATATGCTTTGTTCCAGGGGCTGAGATGACAGCTTGTCTACTACGTGCCCTAAGAATATACTTGCCACCCATCCTAGATTTGAGAAGGGGGCCACCTGCCATGGCCACCACTATCAAGAATCACTCATCACCCTGTCCTGGGGATGGGGCCTGATTTAAAGAGAAAACAGCCTTTATCCAGTGGCTGAAAGGCTGTTGTTGGATGCTGACGAGTCGATTCTAACTCACAGTGACCCTGTGTGACAGAGCAGAACTGCCCTGTCAGGTTGCCTAGACTGTAATCTTTATGGAAGCAGATCGACAGGTCTTTCTCCTGCAGATCCCTCTTACTCTCCTAGCGACCCTACGAGTCGATTCTGACTCATGGCAAACCCATGTGCTATGGAGTAGAACTGTGTTCTACATGGTGTTCTAGGCTATACTCTTTACAGGAGCAGATCGCCAGGTCTTTCTTTCACAGATCCACTGGGTAGGTTCAAACCACCACCCTTTCTGTTAGCAGCCAAGCACTTAACCACTGCACCACCAGGGCTCCTTGGCTGAAAGGTGAGGGGATGCAAATGCCTCCCCGCCCAACTCTATTTCTGCTCCAGATATTACCCTATTTCTTTCTTCATCATTCTGCGAACTTTGAAAAAAAATGTTTACTCTCACTGTCATCCTTCAATCTGGTAAACCCCATCATTCAACAGGAAGGTTCCTATCGAGGTTGTGAACGACTTCCATGTCTCTTGAAGTAATGGTCACATCTCTTTTGTCATCTTAGCTCTCAGTATCATCCCCAAATTGACCGCTCCTTCCTTTAGAAACTTTTCCTCGTCTGCACTGACTACACATCCTCCTGGTTCCCTCCTCTTTGGCCAGTCTTCCTCAGGCTTCTTTGCTTATGTCTCCTCTTTTAGCGACCCTATAAATGTTGGCATGCCTTCCGGCTCAGGCCTTTCCCCTGGCTCCAGACTCATACACGTGAATGGTTACTGGAATCTTCGTGGATAGTCTTTAGGCATCTGAAAGCTAATCTGGCAGAGTTTGATGCTCCACCTCAGCTCAGCTTTTCACTCATTCAGACTAGGTACTTGAGACCAATGATCTATCAGATGGAAGAACAGGTAACAGGATCATACCAAGTTAGAATTGGAAACAAGCCTAAGAGACAGCCTATCACACAGGCCGCTCTTTCTGTATGTAAGGAGTAGGTTCCAAAATACGCAATGACTGGTCCGAGACTACAGAGCTGAGACATGCCCAGGTTCCTTAGGTCTCAGGATGGTGAACTCCAGTACAAGTAATAATAAACCTTCATTGAAAGCTGACTCTGTACCAGACGCTCTTCCCTCTCCAAGGGCAGAACTTGCTGTGCTCGTTTTACAGAGAAGGAATTTGAGGCTAAAGGAAGCTCAGCCCTTGCTGAAGGCCACTTACCCAGGAATTGGTGGGGCTGGATTTGAACCCACAGCTGGTGCTCCTCACTGCTCTGCTACACTGCCCAGTAAAGGAAGTCCTGAACCCCATCGGCGTGCACAGAGCGGAAGGATAATCAAACCAGAGTGGCATAGGGGAAGAGAGAGTAGCTACTCTAACGCAGAGTCCCTGCAGGGCACAGACGGTTAAGTGCTTGGTTACTAACCAAAATGTTGGCAGTTCCAGTCAACCCAGAGGCACCTTGGAAGAAAGCCCGGGCAGTCTACTTCCGAAAGGTCACAGCCATGAAAACCCTATGGAGCACAGTCCTCCTCTGAAACACATGGGCTCACCATGAGTCGACAGCAACTCGTGGTGGTATTTTTTGAAGAGAGGCTTCGTGTAATTTCTACAGCAAGGAGGCAGAGCTGAAAATGTGGTAATGAAGACGGATGACGAGATGGTCACTATGCTGTCTCACGCGCACACCGTGGGCCTTGCCTCAGCTCTGTGTCATCATCACCGTCACTCATGGCTCCGATACTCACAATGCATGTGGAAATGAATCCACTTGGCAACTTCATTTTTATTAAAGCACTTCATTTTTAACTAAAGCAAATATTGAATAAATTTAATTCAATAAATGTAATAGTTATTTAAAAAATGTAGTTATACACCAGTAATTTGATTTTTGTTTTATTGCTTACGTATGAATTGCACAGTGAATTTTTACATTTCAAAAAAACTTATTCATTACATTTACTACATATATCAGCGTCAATAAGACAAATCAGTTCCATTTTCAGAAGGCAAAGGAGAAACATTTTGGGGAGGGGGAAGTTAACTCCTGGTACAATGTAGTATTATTAAATATTAAGGAAATATGTATGTATATTTGTGCGTGTGTGTGTATTCAGATAAACTCCAATGACAAACTCTATACAAGCAGTCACATACAACACATACAGAAGGAACATTTAAAAATGTTAACTATTCAATGCTAAGAAAAAAAATGATACAAGCAACTGTATACAGCAAAAGAGAGAACGATCGACAGTTTATTAGTTTTCAATAGATATGGAAAGAAAGCAATACAGTGAACTTCAACAAATCCACAACTTTCAAAATCCAAACAGGCTACAGTACAGTATGCATACCTCTTACCTGCAGAATCTCTTGCATCCATGTAAGGGAGAAGGCAAAGGAAAGATCCATTTCTCAAGAATCACAGTTAACAAGACCAGTTCAGTCATCCAGGATATATAGAAGTCTACTGTGATTGAAGGCAAACAAATCAAAAAGACCCCCACACAACTCAAACCACCAGTTTACAAAGAGACCAAGAGAAAGGTGTGGTACACAGTTAATTACAATGGCTTTCCTTTACATGCAATACATGCGTTTTTAAATCTCAGAGAAACAAGAAAATTCTGTAGAGGAAAGTTTGTGTTTCACATGAGTGCAAACGAATATATATCTTCTTTTCTTATGCTATTAAATTATTTATATTTTTGTCATACAAAAGCACACAGTGTTAATCTATAAAACGACATCCAAGTGGATGATGATTGGTTTTGCATGTCCCCCTGTATATATTTTTTTTCAAATTAACAGTTGAAAATTAATATCCTTCTTTAAAAACGGAAGAAAAAAAGAGAAAGTAAAAAAAAAAATAAAAATAAAACTTGGTCTATTAAGTGGTGAAACATTTTACCCGATCGGGGGTGAAGTCAGGTGACCGCTGCTCTATGCTGCCAACCCCCAAGTGGGGACGGCACTGTCACTCTGAACACAAGATGGTGTTTATCTACATTTAACCAACAGTCCAGGATGTGTCACTGTCATTTCACAGAATTAAGTGACTAGACTCTCTTTCAAGATGTTTCCAGAGAACAGGGTACTCTGGTTTAAGTATTCAAAACTTCTTTTGAGCACGCCTGTTCTATTATCACTTTCCTATGTTTTTGTTTCTACTAAACATACCACATAATCATAAACAGAGCTGTTAACATCCTATTCTTTAATGCGATTTTCCAAACAAAAACAAAAGCCAAAAATGAACTGGTTTTTTAGCTATCATGTGTTATGTTTATTATTGTTTTATGAAAAGAGAAATCTAATTTGAAAAGGTAGGATTATAAACAGGTTGTCTTTATAAAAATGTCTTAAGAGATTTTATAAGTTGCAAAGGAAGTTAATTTTTACTGTGCCATGAAATTCACATACTTTTAAGAAAACACTATAGGTCTGTCAGTGCAGGTTTAAAATCTATACATAATCTGTAGCTTAAATCGGCTGCAGTTTAATTGACCATCCTTAGGCAAACTTGACTGCTAAAACCATAGGCACTCTTTTCAAATGTGACATAATGAATCCTAAACAGAGATGCATACAGGTTACTGTCAAATCTTACAAACTACAGGTCCATTTGGGGAAGTTTTTGATTATAAGGATTTAAAACAATGCCAGCTGTTAAAATGTAAATTAATGTGCTCTTAGTAAAAATAGAAATGTGCAGACTCTTCACAGGTGAACAAGTAGCTGTTTTAAAATGTCTTTTTCTTTTCTATACTAAATATATATCTCATTTACCTAATGGAGCCACAGCAAAATACGACTATAATTTCAAAGCATAGCCTGTAAACTAATACATCTTATGATGTAAAAAATATTGCACAGTTCGGTACTCCAAGAGTAAGCTCTAAGCCTCTCAAGTAGAATAGTCAAATGCTCGGCAGGAAACACAGTATTAGAAGAACTAGATGATTTAACGTACAGTGATTTTTAGAGTCATATTCAAGGAATACTAATTCAATAGATGTCTTATTACCAGAAACAAGTTTAGGGATGCCTATCACGTATTACTGCAGTAAATACACAGAGGGAGGCTAATCACAACTTGTCTAACGCCTGGGGACAGAAGCCACGAGTTCTGCAGTCCCAGGATTTGGAGGATACTTGTACGCACTTGCTTTTGCAGATGACCAAAAAAGCAATTCTACGTCTAAGCAGTTGTGTAGACATTTAAGAAACACAGTAGTCACTTCATATATTTTTTAATCTTCTGAAGGCTTATGTTTTTTTAAAAAATTACGTTTGTGAAAAGTTTAAAATATACTGTTTAACGATGGAATACTGTAAGACCAATATATGTTCAACTTTAAAAACCAACTGGTACCTCAAAAGAAATTAACACGGCATAAATGTATTCTTCAGAAGCACTCTAAATAATACATAGTTTCACAATTTCTAATATGGTATGCCAAGCATTTGGTTAGATAAGTTCCATCATTATTTTCAAGAAGTCTGTTCATATGCATTAAACAAACCCTGAAAACTCAGCTTGGCCTTAACTTTTAGGCTTTAAAATACTATGGTCTTCTCAAGCCACTCAGTACACACACAGATCTGGAAACTTCATCTCATAAACTGGGACAGACTGGTATTGGGCATGTCCAGAAGTAATGGTCAGTGTTCCTGATGGACTTGGAGGAGGGCTGTAAAAGAAGAACAAGACACTGTCAACAGGTATGTTTAAAACCTGTTCATTTCACACAACATTCTACCTACTATCTACCAACAGCAAAGTAAGGCCCACTAATTGCAGTGATCAATGTGATGTTGTTGCTGTCCAGATACACAGCTGTATGGGAAATAGATCATTGGTTGTCGTGAGGTGCCATAGAGTCGGTTCCAACTCATAGCGACCCTCTGTACAACAGAATGAAACAGTGCCCGGTCCTGTGCCATCCTCACAATCGTAGCTGTTTGAGCCCACTGTTGCAGTCACTGTATTAATCCACCTCGTCAAGGGTCTTCCTCTTTTTCGCTCACCCTCTACTTCACCAAGCACAATATCTTTCTCCAGGGACTGATCCTTCCTCATAACATTTCCAAAGTATGTGAGACGAAGTCTTGCCATTCTTGCTTCCAAGAAGCACTCTGGCTGTACTTCTTCTAAGACAGATTTGTTCAGTCTTCTGGCAGTCGATGGTATATTCAATATTCTTCACCAACACCACAATTCAAAGGCATCAATTCTTCTTTACTCCTCCTTATTCACCGCCCACCTTTTGCATGCATATGAGGCGACAGAAAGTATCATGGCTTGGGCCAGGTGCATGTTAGTCCTCAAGGTGACACCTTTGTTTTTTAATACTTCAAAGCGGTCTTTTGCAGTAGATTTGTTCAATGCTGTATGTTGTTTGATTTCCTGACTGCTGCTTCCATGGGCGCTGATTGTGGATCCAAGTAAAATGAAATCCTTGACAACTTCAATCTTTTCTCTACTTATCATGATATTGGTTACTGAACCACTTGTGAGGATTTCTGTTTTCTTTATGTTGAAGTATAATCCATATTGAAGCTGTAGTCTTTGATTTTCAGCATTAAGTGCTTCAAGTCCTCTTCGCTTTCAGCAAGCAAGGCTGTGTCATCTGCATGTCGCAGGTTGTTAATGAGCCTTCCTCCAATTCTGATGCCCCTTTCTTCTTCATATAGTCCAGCTTCTTGTATCATCTGCTCAGCATACATACTGAGTAAGTACGGTGAAAGGATACAACCCGGACACACACCTTTCCTGATATTAAACCACACAGCATCCCTCAGTCTGTCAGTCTAGAAGCTCCACAGAGACCTGTCCACCATGGGTGACCCTGCTGGTATTTGACATACTGGTGGCAGAGCTTCCAGCATCACACCCAACACACAAGCCACCACAGTACAAAAAACTGACAGACACATGGTGGAAATAGATCATAGTAGTTATGAATATGTCAAGCTGTTTTTAAGTCTAAAACAGACATTTCCCTATGAATATATGTATACAATATACCCATTCTTGTAAGCTGCTCTGTTCCACTAGTAAAATAAACCTTTAATAATACTTATCTATTATCCTTTTTGATACCATCACGGTATTTGATTTTATGGATATAGCATAAATGATTTAATCTTCCCCAGTGATTTAATCCTGTGGGTAAATTCAGGTTAGTTCCTATTTTTCTTTATTATAAATAATGCTCACAAGTCTATTCTTATACATAATTTTATCCTGACAGACTGTCTCCTTGGTTTATATAGTTTTACAAGTAGAATTTCTATGTCAAAGTGTATTCACAATTTCAACCTTGGTACATATTGCCAGAATACCTGCAATTTATATTTTCAGCATTTGAGTGCTTTCTTATACACTTATAAATATTGGGTATAATCAAATTATTATAATTTTTTTAATCTTTGCCAAAGAATAAACCTCTTTCAAACCTGTGTTTTGGCCACTCCAGGTACTCTGCATTTCCATATAAATTATAGAATCAATTCATCAACTTCTACAAAAAACGTTTGGTGAGATTTTGATTGAGATTCTGTTAAAGCTATAGATCAGTTTGGTGAGAAACAGCATGTAAACAATATTTAATCTTTCAATTCATGAATATGGTATATTTTTTCTTTATTTACATCTTTCTTTTAGTAATTGTCTTAGTCATCCAGTGCTGCTACAACAGAAATACCACAAGTGGATGGCTTTAACAAAGAGACATTTATTTCCTTTCCAAATTCAGGGCATCAGCTCCAGGGGAAGGCTTTTTCTCTGTCGGCCTTCTCTTTGGTGTTCCCCAGGACTAGGAGCTTCTCTGCACAGAGACCCCCAGTCCAAAGGACGCAGTCTGCTCCTGGCACTGCTTTCTTGATGGTATGAGGTCCCCCTGTCTCTCTGCTCACTTCTGTCTTTTATATCTCAAAAGATTGCCTCAGGACACAATCCAATCTTGTAGATTGAGTCCTACCTTACTAACACAACTGCCACCCATCCTCCCTCATTAACATCATAGAGGCAGGATTTACAACATATAGGAAAATCACACAGTACCAGAAATCATGGCCCAGCCAAACTGACACACATTTTGGGGGACATAATTCAATCCATGACAGCAATGTTTCGTATTTATAATAGAGGTAGCACACAGTTAAATTTATGGTTAATGTTTTACTTTTTTATGCTACAGTATAGTTGTTGTTGCTGTTAGGTGCTGTTAAGTTGGTTCCGACTCATACTGACCCCATGTACAACAGAATGAAACAGTGCCAGGTCCTACCTGCGCCATACTCACAATCGTTGTTATGCTTGAGCCCATTATTGCAGCCACTGTGTCAATCCATCTCTTTGAGGGTTTTCCTCTTTTTCGCTGACTCTCTACTTTGCCAAGCATGATGTCCTTCTCCAGTGACTGATCCTTCCTGATAACATGCCCAAAGTATGTGGGACATAGTTTCGCCATTCTTCCTTCTAAGGAGCATTCTGGTTGTACTTCTTCCAAGAAAGATTTGTTCATTCTTTTAGTAGTCCACGGTGTATTCAATATTCTTCACCAATACCACAATTCAAAGGCATCAATTCTTCAGTCTTCCTTACTCATCATCCAGCTTTCACAGGCATATGAGGTGACTGAAAACACTATGGCTTGGGTCAGGTGCACCTTAGTTTTCAAGGTGACATCTTTGCTTTTCAACACTTTAAAGAGGTCTTTTGAAATAGATTTGCTCAATGCAGTGTGTCTTTTGATTTCTTGACTGCTGCTTCCATGGGTGTTGACCGTGGATCCAAGTAAAATGAAATCCTTGACAACCCCAATCTTTTCTCCATTTATGATGATGTTGCTCTTTGGTCCAGTTGTGAGGATTTTTGTTTTCTTTATGTTGAGCTGTAATCCATACTGAAGGCTGTGGTCTTTGATCTTCATCAGTAAGTGCTTCAAGTCCTCTTCACTTTCAGCAAGCAAGGTTGTGTCATCAGCATAACACAGGTTGCTAATCAGTCTTCCTCCAATCCTGATGCCCTGTTCTTCATAGAGTCCAGCTTCTCCGATTATCTGCTCAGCATACAGATTGAACAGGTGAGGTAAAAGAATACAACCCTGACACACACCTTTCCTGTTTAAACCACGCAGAATCCCCTTGTTCTGTTCAAATGACTGCCTCTTGATCCGTATACAGGTTCCCCATGAGCACAATTAAGTGTTCTGGAATTCCCATTCTTTGCAATGTTATCCATAACTTGTTATGATCCACACAGCTGAGTGCCTCTGTATAGTCAGTAAAACACAGGTAAACATCTTTCTGGTATTCTCTGCTTTTAGCCAGGATCCATCTGACATAAGCAATGATATCCCTGGTTCCATGTCTGCTTCTGAATCCAGCTTGAATTTCTGGCAGCTCCCTGTTGATGTACTGCTGCTGCCACTTTTGAATGATCTTCAACAAAATTTTATTTGCGTGTGATATTAATGATATTGTTCGATAATTTATGCATTTGGTTGGATCATCTTTCCTGGGAACAGGCATAAATATGGATCTCTTCCAGTTGGCTGTCCAGGTAGCCATCTTCCAAATTTCTTGGTATAGATGGGTGAGTACTTCCAGGGCTACATCCGTTTGCTGAAACATCTCAGTTGATATTCCGTCAATTCCTGGAGCTCTGTTTTTCGCCAATGCCTTCAATGCAGATCAGACTTCTTCCTTCAGTACCACTGGTTCCTGATCATATGATACCTCCTGAAATGGCTGAATGTCAATCAATTCTTTTTGGTATAGTGACTCTCTGTATTCCTTCCATCTTCTTTTGATGCTTCCTGCATCGTTTAATATTTTCCCTGTAGAATCCTTCACTATTGCAACTCGAGGCTTGAATTTTTTTTCAGTTCTTTCAGCTTGAGAAATGTCGAGTGTGTTCTTCCCTTTTGGTTTTCTATCTCCAGGTCTTTGCACATGTCATTATAATACTTTACTTTGTCTTCTTGAGCTGCCCTTGGAAATCTTCTGTTCAACTCGTTTACTTCATCATTTCTTCCTTTCGCTTTAGCTACTCAACATTCAAAAGCAAGTTTCAGAGTCTCTTCTGACACCCATTTTGGTCTTTTCTTTCTCTCCTGTCGTTTTAATGACCTCTTGCTTTCTTCATGTATGATGTCATTCCACAACTCGTCTGGTCTTTGGTCATTAGTGTTCAAGACATCAAATCTATTCCTGACATGGTCTCTAAATTCAGGTGGGATATACTCAAGGTTGTACTTTGGCTCTTGTGGACTTGTTCTAATTTTCTTCAGTTTCAACTTGAACTTGCATATGAGCAATTGATGGCCTGTTCCGCAGTCAGCCCCTGGCCTTGTTCTGACGGATGATATTGAGCTTTTCCATTGTCTCTTTCCACAGATGTAGTCAATTTAATTCTTGTGTATTCCATCTGGTGAGGTCCACATGTATAGTCACTGTTTATGTTGGTGAAAAAAAGTATTTGCAATGAAGAAGTCGTTGGTCTTGAAAAATTCTATCATGCGATCTCTGGCACTGTGTCTATCACCAAGGCCATATTTTCCAACTACCTATCCTTCTTTGTTTCCAACTTTTGCATTCCAATCACCAGTAATTATCAATGCATCCCGATTGCACGTTTGATCAATTTCTGACAGGAGAAGTTGGTAAAAACCTTCAATTTCTTCATCTTTGGCCTTAGTGGATGATGCATAAATTTGAATAACAGTCATATTAACTGGTCTTCCTTGTAGGTGTATGGATATTATCCTATCACTGACAGAGTTGTACTTCAGGATAGATCTTGAAATGTTCTTTTTGATGATGAATGCAATACCATTCCTCTTCAAGCTGTCATTCCCAGCAAAGTAGACCATATGACTGTCCGATTCAAACTGGCCAATACCAGTCCACTTCAGCTCACTAATGCCTAGGGTATCGATATTTATGCATTCCATTTCATTTCTGATGATTTCCAATTTTCCTAGATTCATACTTTATACATTCCACATTCTAATTATTAATGGAATTTTGCAGCTGTTTCTTCTGATTTTGAGTCATGCCACATCAGCAAATGAAGGTCCCGAAAGCTTGACTCCATCCCCACAACATTAAGGTCGACTCTACTTTGAGGAGGCAGCTCTTCTGCAGTCATATTTTGAATGCCTTCCAACCTGAGGAGCTCATCTTCCGGCACTCTATCAGTGTTCCGCTGCTATTCATGAGGTTTCCACTGGCTAATTCTTTTCTGAAGTAGACTGCCGGTCCTTCTTCCTAGTCTGTCTTAGTCTGGAAGCTCAGCTGAAACCTGTTCTCCATGGGTGACCCTGCTGGTATTGGAATACCGGTGGCACAGCTTCCAGCATCACAGCAACATGCAAGCCCCCACAGTACAACAAACTGACAAGACACATGGGGGACAGTACAGTATGTTTTCAAATTCCATCTCCAATTATTTGTTGCTAACAAGAAGAAATATAACTGAGTTTTGGATACTGATCCTGAATCCTGTGACTGTGCTAATTTCACTTATTCTAGTAGGTTACTTTTTTTAGGAGGGGGGAGGGTAGATTCCTTAGGATTCTCATATACACAATCATGTCACTTATGAAAAGGTAGTTTTATTTCTTCATTTCCAATCTTTACATTTTTATTCTTCTTCCTGCCTTACTGTACAGGCTAGGACTTCCAATACAAAGCTGAACAGAAACGGTTACAGTGGACATGCTTGCCTTGTTCCTGATTTTAGTTCGCAAGTGTCAGGAGGTTAAACCACATTAAACTGTAGTTTTTGCAAGTAAAAATGGTCAAATATGGGCAATTTCCTGGTTAAACATAATATTAGCATGTGGGTCTTCAAATTACCCAGGCTTCCTTATAGGATCATTATGAAGGAATGAACACTCTAAAGAGAGAAGCTAGAAAAGTAAAAGATACCTGGTCAAGAAACGGTACCAGAATCCACCCAGTAAACAGAATGACTACTGAGATACAGACATAATTATATAATCTTCTGTTTATGTACCATACGGTTAAACAAAAAGCACAATCACTTATAATCAGCCACAACTTTACAGGAGTCTAACATTTTCTATTTTGTTATTGTGTATTACTGCTGTTATAGTAACAAAACCCTTACCGTATGGTGAGTTCCAATATTTGAGCAAGCCTATCATGGAGCAAATTTGCCTGCAAAGGAGAAAAAAAAAGTGTTATGGATTGAACTTGTCCCCCAAAAATATCTGTTGTAAATCCTAACCTCTATGCCTATGGTTATAATCCCATTTGGGAGTGGGCTGTCTTTGTTATATTAATGAGGCAGGATCAGTGGAGGGTGTATCTTGAATCTCTTTGGAAATATAAAAGAGATTAAATGCAAGTTAGCTAGCAGAGACTGGGGAAGAGAGATGACAAGCTACTCGAAGGTCGCCCAGGAAAAGCAGCTCAAAAAGACAAGGACCTTCATCTAGAGCCGACGGAGACAGAAAGCCTTCCCCTAGAGCCAGGTGCCCTGAATTCAAACTTCTTTCTAAACTGTGAGAAAATAAATTTCTGTTTGTTAAAGCCACCCATTTGTGGTATTTGTTATAGCAGCACTAGATAACTAAGACATTGAGAAATGATTTATTATTTTCCAAATACTTACATGTAATAATATAAATATAATTTAAAGGAGAAGATATAACTAACTCTTAAGCTGATAATACAGAATGCTTTAATATTTTGGCTTTATCAGCCTCATATTGGAACTTATATTTCTCTTTTGTTCTCTCCTAGAGTCTCACTGCTTTACAAAGAAACAAACACACAGAATAAAATACCCACAACAAAACCACTGCAAAAAAAATCACGGCAGCAGTAGCCATCAATATTTAGTTTTAAAAAAAAAAGCATCACCGTCGAGTCGATTCCGACTCATTGGGATCTGCCATTTTCAACAGCTTACATTTCACAAAGGAAGTATTCAAGCTTCATAGCTACAGCTTCAGAGAGTTCGGTCCCTGTGTGACACATTTCCTAGTGTTCTTTTAATTTGCCTAAAGCTTGGAACCTACCAACCGATTACCAAGAAAGAGTTTCCACAAAATTGAACTCCACCTCCAACTCCATCACCATTGTCCACTTACTTTGGATTCACACTGTGCTGCTATTTCTTCAAAAGGTGCTTTCTGGAATTTCTCGATTACAAGACGTCTCTTTTCCTTTTCCTGTTCTTCTATTCCATTGGTATCTATGTAAGTGTTTATAAAGACACATTAAAAGGAATACATAACTGTATAAAAGTCTGCCAATGATCATAAAAGCAAATATTCTAAAATCAAAAACCAGGGCAATTTATAGGACTACTTTTTTGAGGTAAAAAAGTAAAAGGTATAATAACATCCTTGAAGTGTCTTACTTAAGGCCAGAAAGTGCACGTGCGTGCGTGCGCGCGCACACACACACCATTCTAACAGGGTTAGAACGACACAGCACAAGACCCTCCTTCAGGGATGGCCTTTGTGTCTCTTACCAAAAAAGCACACACATAATTTCCTGTAAGTCAAACAACTTCAAGGTCCTTCCTGAAGGATGATTCTTTTACTAAAAATGGTGCCCTTGCACTTTTGATGTATTAAGTAAGTGTTTGCTAAACTGAACCTTGTCAGTGAATGAAAGAACTGAAGTACAGAAAAAGTCATTTGGAACCATGCTGTCTTAATCTTTGCAATTTATACACCACGGTTTGAAAAACCATTTTTTAGATTAAGATGATGTGTGGTCTGGCCAAAGTTTGTGAGACAGTAAAATAATCTTTCTGATGCCACTGACGCAGTAACTGTTTATGGTCACTAAATAACACCGAAAGGAGGCTAACTCATGGCTTATCTATTGACAGTCTACGGTTAACAACTCAGTGACTTTTTCAAGTTTGTTTTTTTTTTTCCTAGTTGTGAATTTCAAAGGATGAAGTATATTACATTCAAGGTTCTTTAAACCAAGTTGCTTTTCAGGAAGATAAACTATAGATAACAAGAAGTTAGTTTTAAGATGTGGAAACAGCAGGTAGAAAGGAAATGGGCATTATATTTTTTTCTTTCTCCTTAAAACTGTGGTAGACTAACATAGCTGAAGACTTGATATGCTTGTGAATGATTATAATACAAAACTATGTTCACTTCTCCACTGTTCACCAGACCATGGTGTATAGCTCAAATGCGCCGGGGTCAGGCAGGAAACAGACAATTAAATCAGGCCAGGTCAAAGCAGCCACAAGTAGGGGATGTGGGCAAGCTGACGCATACATCCCCGATCTGTCAGTACTCAGATGCTGAAAACAATGCTTCCACCTAAGCTGGCTGCAGGGAGCAAGTCTGCTTTCTGTCCAACAGACCATTAGGTTCTCAAACTTTCTAGTTTCAGGACTCCTTTACACTTGTAAAAATTCCTGGGAAAAGCAAAGAGTGTTTGTTTTTGTGTGATTTATCTCTCAGTATTTCCCACATTAGAATGTGGTGTTGTCAGTTACCGTCAAGTTGGCCCCCAACTCACGGCGACTCCATGTCATACACAACGGGATCAGACTGCTGTGAGCCAGAGGGTTTTCACTGGCTGATGTTCAAAGTAGATCCCAGGCCCTTCTTCCTAGTCCATCTTAGTCTGGAAGTTCCGCTGAAACCTGTTCAGCATCATAGCAACACACAAGCCTCCACTACCACACGAGTGGTGGCTGCGTCTGAGGTACACTCGTCAGGAATCAAACCTGGGTCTCCAATATGGAAGGCGAGAATTCTACTACGGAACCACTACTGCTCTCACTGAGAAACTTTAACAACTATTAACTCATTAAAATACGAACCCATTAAATGTTAACATAAATATTTGTTCAATGGAAAAACACAGAATGAAAAATTTACTGAAAGACTAGCACTGTTCTATATTTTTGCAAGCGTCTTTACTGTCTGGTTTAATAGGAAGCAGATGGACTCTCCTATGTGCAAATGCACTCAATTTGAATGCAACAGTTTATTTTAATTGAAGAACACCTACACCTCATTTATCGACTATCTTGTTATCCAATATTTCACATTTATGATGACAGTAAAAAATCTATTATCCGACTACTTTGTGCAGTAACGAACACCGAGGTGTGAGGTGAGAGTAATTCTGGCTGAGAACGGTTAACATTATGTGTCAACTTGGCTGAGCCATGATTGTCAGTGGTGTGGCAGTTACATAATGATATAATTTGGCAGTTATATAATGATGTAGTCACCCTCCATTTTGTCATCTGATGTGGTCATCCTCTATTTTTGCATAATGGTGATTTTCGCATAATGGTCTGGTCTTTGGAACCTAACTGTGTCAGTAAGTGAGGAGTGGGTGTATATAAAGAAAACTCAGCTTAAGAAAGATATGTACTGGAAAAGGAAAAAGTATTTTAATAGCCTTTTCGCATAATTGTGAATATTCTTCTTTGATATTACAACAAAACTCGACAAGTGGTAGTTCTAAAAAGTTAGTTGTATTATGGAATCTGAGGCCTTATTAATGAACTTTTTGTATTCTGTTACATTAGAACCCATTAGTCCCTTCCACCCTTTGTATAGATCTTTCACTCATGCATGATTCTGTAACATTATGCACTGGTTATCTGGAACACTGGTTTGCTGATTTAATACAGATTTTCCAAACGTAGATACATTTTATTATAAAATATATTTAAAAAAATCACATCTGTTAGTATCACCACTCATCTCATTAGAAAAGTCTAAATATTGGGGAGCTATTAAAGTGGTAGACCAAAACCAAAAACCAAACCCACTGCCATCGAGTCAATCCCAACTCACAGCGACCCTAGAGGACAGAGTAGAACTGCCCCATAGGGTTTCCAGGAGTACCTGGTGGATTTGAACTGCCAACCTTTTGGTTAGCAGCTGTAGCTCTTAACTACTATGCCACCGAGGTTTCCAAAGTGGCAGATACAAGTCCTAAAATTCCAAAGTGCTAATTTTATCATGGGCAGCAAACACGGTTTTTTTTTTCCTTGAAATGACACTCACTTTACTTCTTTTTGAGGAAGTGTCTGCCAAATACCAAAGGCTTTTTGTCAGTCCTTTTTTTTTTTTTAAAAGTAAAAACGGTGTTCCATGTAGAAAAGGCAAGTTCAGCTTGCAACTTAACTCTCAGAAGTGTTTTAAGTGTACTTCCCATTTCATCACACAGAAGACGTCATGTGCTCATGGGCTGAGATTTAGTCAAATTAATAATTTATACTGCTTCATCACAGACATTCTTAAGTAAATTTTGCTTTTGCTTTTTTTTAATTGCGAGTGTACGGTACTGAGGAATATGATGACCATTAGCATAGTTTGGTGCCACTGCTTTAATTCATTAACACTTTAAATGGGCAAAGAATGTCTCAATATTATGATGAAAATAATCTCAAGGATCCCTTGAAGAGTCTCCTCCAGGCCCTCCAGGGGTCCACAGACCACAGTATGAGGACCACTGCTTTAGGCTGTAAACTCCTCAACATCTTATTAATCCTTGAATCCCTCAAAGTATCTTGCACATCAGAGTATTTGAAAATGCTTACTGAATTAATTTTATTCTGGCATATTTGATATTGTGTCATAATAGCAAAATATCCTCTAATGGATGAAGCTAAAAACACTTGGCAAGAAAGGTCAGGTTTTTTTGCATGTGCATATATAATTAGAAAAAGTGCTACGTATGCTGGGGTAGCATAGACTTCACTTCTTTAGCTGCCAGCTAACAATCTCAGCTTCTTTCTCTTACCCCCTTACAAACAAATGTCTAATTATACTACTCTGTGCCTGCTAAAAACCAGTATATTTAGTTTTCTCAGAGTTCTCATTTCCACAGCTCTCCTACAAAAGACACTGTGTAGACTACTTCTCACAAGTCTTTTTTATTTCCTTCCAGATTCATACAGCCTATAAAGTCAAGATTACCAGAATTCTGGCCACCAAAGAAGGGCACCACCAAGAGAGACTGTGATTATGCTTTCATAGCTCTAATCCAGCCAGGCTCTCTGGAGGAAAAGAGTTATCTATGATGTGATAAGGCAATTAGAAGTCTAAAGAACATAGCCAAATCAATTATATATTTATAAAGAAACCAACAGTATTTATTTTGCTTTGCTGCCTCTATATATCCTGGCATCTAAACAAGCACCATGATAAAGATGAGCTAGGAAAATGTTAGAAGAGCTAGTAAGTACAAAAAATCTCACCAATTGCTTTCTTCAATGCTTCAAAGGTGATTTCTTCAGTGTTACTAACCTAGAGAAAAGTGATTTTAAGTAAAATAAAGAATTAAGAAAGGTCAATATAAAGAATACCTTCAGCTAGTTACAAGTAATCTGAGAACTTTACAATTTAAATTTTCTCCTTTGTTTTGGCTTGATTTGTGGTAATACTCCACAGTAACAAATAATTTCCACTTTGTCACTGGTTGTAACAATGGCCTACTGCAGTGGTTTCCAAATATGCATCTGAACATCAGTGTTCAGCTGGGTGAGTGAACGAGCATCCACTGGGCAGCCCAACCCTTGAATGACAGAACTCAACCTCCAGGAATCTGATGTGCAACCAGGCTGAGTTCCACTGGTTGAACTACTCTTCACAAATGAACAATGCTTTGAGATATTCAGGGCAGAGATTATATATAAATACATTTTTAGCCACATGAGAAATGAGAATTAAGTACTCTACAGTCTCTATAATTTTGGTACCACGTGTAGTTTACAAATAAAAAATAAAATAAGACTTTAAATGATTTAAAAGAATCACCGCTTTGGGAAGTGTTCAATAAGTATAGTTAATCAACATCTTAAAATAGGCATATTTTAGATCTTGTAAGGCCAACCACCAAGTTTTATTCTTCCAGAAATAGTCTTCAACATGGGTCCCTCAAATTTTTCTCTTGCTTTTAGGTATGCTAAAGGTATAAAATAAACTGCTTTAAGGTGGGGGAAAAAAAAAAAAAAAAGTCAATAATAGACTTTGTGGCACCAGCACATTTTCAGAAGGATTAATATATCCATTCACTACAGTATCCCTGAGAAAATTAAGAAATGATACATGAGTACTTGCCTGGGACTCTGGTCATCCCTACTTTTAGCCCATGGACTTCTTTGGCTAAGTCTAAGGCAGCAAGACTAATGAAAGCAAAATACTTCATGCTCTGCACCTTAGCTTCTCTGTAATACAAAGGCTTTAGCTGGAAATCAAGCGGCAAGAGTTCCACTACCTCAGTGTTTCTACTGAGGGTTCATATTTTTAGTTGAAGTCAGATTACACTTGGGAATCTTCAGTTGCTTTGTTCTAGATATTTGGAGCAGACATACAAGATTAGGCTCTAGCTGGTCAATTATTTGTACCTAGAAGAAATCTAATATTTCAATGAAAAGACAACCCACCATTCTTCTTAGAACTGGGTAAGAGCTTTAGACTTTTGAAAGACAATTACAACACAGGAGAAAGAACACAGAAGAAGTTAGGGCCAGCATTCTTGTTATGTAGAATTTTCACTTATTACCGGTTTACTCCCAGAGGAGTAAAAAGCTAAAGTTCCTTACCCTACAAATTCTTCCTATTTATTCTTGTTTTTCATAATTGGGTAATTATGATACATTCTTCCAGCTTCTGTCTGCCTCCCCCCACCCTCCTGTAACCCTTTTCTAACCTCAGTAAGTCTCTTATTGGTCCTATCCACTCCACCTCCATAACACTCCTCCTCTCTTGTCCCTCTTCCTCATCTCCAGCCTGGCTACTCTCACTCAGGTCCTTGCCATCTAAGTGTGGACTATTACCAGCATCTCTTAACCATCCTCTCTACCTCCAGTCACTACATTCCAATTCAGCCTGGCCACACTTGCTAGAGATCCTTTTATGAAAGCATACCTCTGATAATGACTTTGCCCGAATGTCAGTGGTTCTCCACTTCCTACCAAATCATACACTAAGTCCTCAGCCTGTGATAAAAACCTTCTCTATAATTTGGCTCCGATCTTGTCTCCCACTCTTCCCTTCTGTGAATCTTATTTAAGGGGGGAGGGAAAAAAGGCCAAAAAAATTGCTTTATACTAACGTTCAATGATTCATATTTTTCATACAATGTAGCTGCTAAATGCAAGCCACTTATTTCATTTGGTGCTCCACCAAACTACAGTCTGTTCCAACTCCAGGGGAAAAACTATTTGTGTTGGACATATGGAGAAATGGTGCATTGGTCTCTAATGAGGTACCTTCCTAAAAAAAAACTTCAAAGTTTATTTTAGTATTTGTGACTTATGTATGATCCATAACTCTAACATAAGACAGTATAATGCCCCTGGGCCTGCATAAAATCTGCTGTTCATCTTTTTCCAATCAGAGTCGTTGTTATGTCAGACCTTAGTAGTTTTACAGCATCTAGCACAGCAGGTTCTGATTAATACGGACTTAATGCTAGATTCTTTGTTTTGTTAGCATATATACAGATTTCTTCAGTTGTATTTAGGAAAGGGGAAGGAATATGTATAAAACAAAGATTTGCTATTTGGCCTAGAATAAAAAATAATTCTTTTTAGCCAACTAGTTAACTTAAATTTGTACAAAGAAAAATTTAATAAGTACTCAAAATTTAATACATGTAATTCTCATCAATTCCCCATAAAAGCTGGGCTGCTAAACAAAAGCTCAGCAGTTCAAACACCACTGGTTGCTCTTTGGAAACCCTATGGGGCAGTTCTACTCTGTCCTATAGGGTCGCTATGAATTGGAACCGACTTCATGGCACCTAACAACAACAACATGACCTTCTAGAGAAAATTACTGAGTGGTGATAAAAGGTTTCACCCATATCTATTATGCATATACAGGTAGTCCCCAACTTACAATATATTTGAGTTACAATGAACTGCACTTATGACTGTTTGTTCTGTACATTTTATCGTTAGTAATATGTACTACACACAATGCTGCAGTGCATAATTTGCTGGTGTTATCATTCTCAAATGTTCACTTGCAAATGTTCAATTTTATGATTTACTGATCAAAATACTGCTGAATAGCAGCCTATGGCCTGGTCTACAATGAAGTTGGCGACAGCGTCAATGTTGGTGTTGGAAGTCGTAACAAACAAAGTTGGGCAACGTTCAACTCTAACGACATATGACAACTGAACTGCGCACGCGCCCGACAGTCATTACAACTCCGACTTCACTGTTATGACACCGATGCTGACAAAGATCAGATTATAAAGATACTGATAACAAAAGGCAATAATAACAAAAACTTAAAAAAAAAAAAAAAAGAGGTATTTGACTTACGTCAGAACTGACTTACAACAGAGTCGGGGACTGCCTGTATAAGAGATCAAAGAATCACACGCAAAATGCTTTCTTCTATTAGTCAACCTGATAATTTTAACTCAGGAATCAAAGAAAAGTCTCTATTCTATTTTAGTTATTTATGTTTTTGAATATCTTAATTTAATTTAGACAACTTTATCTACCATATTTGTACACAAATAACTTGCATCTTCTACGTTTGTTTGCCAATCGTGCCCTCCTCCAGAGAGATATTTTCACAAGCGCCACTATGTCAATTTTTTTTACATGTTGCTGTAAAAAAAACTAGCATAGTGTGCTTACAAAAATACCTTGAGAGGGGAGGTGCGGTTGGCAAACAAAGATAGCAAGTGTGCACTATTTTCATATAAATACGGTATCTATCTATCTATATATGGTAACACTTAGAAAAAGTTCACTAAGTGATTCATGGTGGGCTAAGGTTTAAATTGCAAATGTTAGAACCAACACATTTCAAGTGGAGCAAGAAATTCAATAGACTATGCTAAGAATCTGAGTTATATCTAAGGAAAATAGAAGTTTGGTATGGTCTCCATTTAAACACCTTTCTGGCTATTTTTTTTTTTTTTAATTACACTCTAAAAATCAGATATATCTGAAGACAAACTGGGATTATGTATATAAAATTTCAAATAATTCTGACCAGATACAAGAGCAATGCTTCTTTTTGAATAAGTGATTTTCTTACCTAATTCACTGTTAAAAAAATACCATTCAGATTCTGATAGTTTGTTATACTATTAACTGGTAAACACCTAACTGATGGCACTTTCTGCTGTCCATGCTATGAAATTAATTAATTAATTAGTTTTAAGCTAGAAGGTAATGTTATCCTGCCTTCTGGCATTTGAGCAAACATGTCTAATAAGTATGTGCTGATTCCATACTGGTAAATGAGGCTGAAACTCCAATGTGCTCAGCTAAATCCGGTATCAGAGTAACTTAACTTTTCAGATACTCATTGTGAGCCACATTCGACTGAAGACTTATAAGTATAACCAACGGAAAACAATTAATTGGACTTTAAAAAAGTTAACAAATATATTAATGAACTTTTAATGTAATACTCATGTTCAAGGATCTTCCTCCTACATTAAGGTTTTATATGTTTTTTCAGTTCACTTTACCAAAACAGACTGATTCTGTGCAACAATGGTAAATGCAGTATAAATATTTTTGAAAGAAACAAAAATAGTTAACAAAAGGAGAATGGAATCATGCCAATAAAATATATTGCACGCTTGAAAAAATAAAAGTCTATAAACTTAGGCTTTGGAAGTATTTCTTCCCACAAATAATACATAATCATTAAAAGACATACCCTCTTACTAAAAAAAAAAAAAAAATCAAACCTATTGCCATTGAGTTGATTCGGACTCATAGCGACCATACAGAGACCCTGTAAGGAGTGTATAAACTGAAATGGCTTTGAAGGAAGAGGTGAATTTAGGGAAGACAGATGATTGTTCTTGAGCCTTATATTGGTACAAAACATCAAACCAGCCTTATAATCTAACTTACAGCCCCAAGCTTCACAATGAACACTGTCTGTTCAAGTACACATGGTGTTCTGCTGGTAATCTCTTAATAAACTGATTAATTTTACATAACAGAGAGTTGAGCATCACAGAAAATGTCAGCTGTAACCCTGGCCAGCAAATAGTTTTAATTCCTGAAGACAAATTAACAGGTAGAGACGGGAAGGGGAAAACAGGCCGAGAAAGTATGAATTCAGACAACTTCCTTCCCTTTTCTTACATGGATATTCTATTAATTATTTCTACTGTACCAATGAGAAATAATGAAATACCTAGGAAGGCAAACAACAGATAAAGCACAAGGAGGAGGCTGACTTGACTGGCTGGCATTTCGGCATTTTTATTTGACTATCAAAAAAGTCTCTGGTGATTTGTGTGGAGTAAGTCTTAGAGAATACTGGCTGCTTTCTCTTCCTATAACTCAGGAGGGTACACTCTTGTGCTCTATTGAAACAGGAGGAGAGCATTAAATCTATGATGCTTCAAGTAAGTCACAGTCCTTAAAAAGCACATAGTTCACTGATACAGCCTAAGCTGCACTGAATTCATTATATTTAGTACCCAAATTGATAAAATCATCCCGCATAGGTGAAGTTTGAAAACGTTCTCAAATCAGGGATGAGTTTTTGGCTTCATGTGAGAGGATATAATTCCATTTACTCCCATAATTTATGCTTCAGGAAGTCTTAAAAATAAATTTAACAACATACCTTTTGTAACATTTCTTACTTACAAATCTCACTTAGTAGTTGATTTATAGTTCCTTTGACAAGGTTTCCCCACTGAATTACAGCATGAAATCTAACAATATTACAACATACAACATCAAGCTTACGAATCTTTATAGATAGCCAAAAGGAGTTCAGTAAAATAAATTATAAATAAGTTCAAGACTAAACTCATTATTTTCAATTAAAAACTTAATTAATTATAGGATAACTCAGGACTTATGACTTTCCTGTTTGAAAGTGTGGAGGAGCAAAAACATTTTTTAAATGATGTCTACCTCAAGGCAATACTCCTACTCCATAAACTTTCCACAACTTACCACATCATCAGAAGGGACGCTGTTGGGTAAGATATCCACCTGAATGGATACAGTGTCCACAATACTTTTTCTTCTAGAAAGTCGATCTTCATCTAAAATAAAAATTTTTTTTCTCCTGTTATCTGCTAGTTAGAAACAGTATACTGATTTTCATTTCTAAACTCTACATACTTCAGATTTCAAAAATTTCAGAAAATTAAGGCAGTTTGTCTTTTTGCTCTAAATATATAAAGCAATGTGTTGTCAGACTTTTAAATTTCATGATGCAGACTGCAAAATAAAACTGATGGAGGGAACCGAAATAAGGTTGACAAAAGGACATTTAGAACAGCAACATCAGTAACTGTTAAGTAATAGTTTAATACGCACGCGCACGCGCACACACACACACACACACACACACATACACACAAACACCGATAAGTCCCAAAATGCTTACAATTATAATCCTACCCTCAATCACTGTTCTGACAGGGCTTTTTCATAAAACTCCACTCTCCTCCACATCACTAAATTCATCTTTGTCTTCACACTGCCCTATTCATTTTCAAGAGTGCCATCACTGAAAAATCTTCATTATTTCTTATCGAGGCGCTTAGGATAGCTTCCTAACTCATCCTCCTAATACAGCTCTCCCTTCCAATCTAGCTTCCACACTGCAACTAGAGTTATTTCTAAAATAAATCATTTTTTGTTCTAATTATAATTTTTAAAGAGTCCACTGACAAACACAGAGCTTCCCAAGCTTTTTCACATCATGGCGCATATATAAAATGATCATACATGCATGGTACACAGAGCTAAATGGAAAAGGCTGCTCACGCTGCAGGCTCTCACTGCCCCGGCCCTGTCTAGCTACCTGAAGAGCTAAGGAACTCGATATCAAGACACACCTGTAATGTTCCCAACAGGTGGTAAGCTTAGGTCTAGAATCTTAGTCTAGCAGCACTAAACCACTTTATAATCTGGCAACACATCATCTTTCCAATCCCATATTGTATACACTATGATGTTATGCTACTGAAGAGGTAAAGACTGCGGAACTAAAAGAAGCCTGACATTTAGATAAAGAAACTGGTTTCTCTCTTACTCACTTCTCCTCTAGTCCAAAGTAGCCCTCCCTGAGAATAATCAATGCTGTTCATCAAACATTGTACTTTTCTCCCTTTCTGGGCAATTGGTAGGATTGTAATTCCTCGTCCCTTTGTGGAAGCAGGGTCTACGTAACTAGTTCTGGCCAATAAAGAATGAGCAATCCTCCAGACAGTGGTTGCTCCGGCAGCTTGGACTCCAGAATACAGACAATATGAAGCGGAACCTCCAGTCAACTCCCAATGCACGGGCAGAGTGAGCAAAAAAGAAATCTTTACTGTCATGGCCACTAAGAATCTGGGATTGTTACCATGGCATAACCTAGTCCAGGATTCCTAAACGCAGGCACTGCTGCGTTTTGGGCCAGATAATTCTTGCTGTGGAGGGTTATCTTGTGCATTGCAGGCTGTTTAGCAGCATCCCTGGCCTCTACCAGCTGGATGCTAGTAGCACCCCTCGCCCTCTGCCCCAGTTGTGACAACTAAAAGTGCAAAGATGTCTCCAGACACTGTCAAATGTTTACACAGAGGGGGCGAAATCACCACCGGTTGAGAACCACTGGACTCTGCCCATCCTGACTGATGATACACCTTTCTACAATTTTCCCTGTGCCTCCATCCAATTTTCCCTATATACCTCCAACAAATTAAGCTTCTCAAAACTTCCACATTACTCCCCAAATCCAATGCTCCCCACTGCTTTCTAAACTAAAAAGGTCAGATCCTACCACAGTAATTTCACCCGCTCCCTAACTTATCCAGTGCTCACATCCAATATGCCCAGTCTCCAATCTCTGAGCATACTTTGGCACACCTGTCTTCCATGCTTTCCTGCAAACAGGGCCCTCCACTGCAACACTTCCCTTAACCTTCCCTTCTTTACCCCCACCCCCCAATAACAGTCTTATCTTTCAAGGCCTGCTGGAACATTATACTGCTTCCTTAAAATCTTAACTATTACTCCAATTATTTCTACTTATCCTTCTTTCTTTTGCGCTACAGAAATTTACGACCAGTTGTGACTGAGCTTCCATCATATCAGCCTTAAGCATTTACAGGGTCTTGTACTACTGTCATGTAAATTAACGTGCTATCTCTCCAGCCACACAGAAATTCAGTGACTGTGCACCACCCAGCGGGAGCCACTTAGCTTCTACTGCAGGAAGGCTGGAGGGACAGAACACACATACTCAGCTATGACGAATTACTGCATGCTGTTTTGCTAGAGTTTTCAGGTTGAAAATATCTGATCTTCTGCATGTGGTTCTTCCTGAGTTAATCTGTTGTTGCTGTGTGCCAGTGAGTCGATTCTGACTCACAGAGACCCTACAGGACGGAGGAGAACCGCCCCATACGGTTTCCTAGGCTGTCATCTTTACAGGACCAGATCGCCAGGTCTTTCTCCTACTAAGCCGCTGGTGGGTTTGAACCGCCTACCTCTCGGTGACCAGCTGAGCACTTAACCATTGCATCACCAGGGCACCTCTGAGGTAACTCAGACACTGTATTTTGTTTTTCCTTTGTGATCACATGATTTGATATAAATTACCAAACACAATGGCATCAATGGAACTGCTACAAGATAGTATGTCCATCACTGCTGCCCTGCCTTCAGCCTCTAAGCAGGTTCAAGGTCTCCTAAGAACTCAAAATGAGGAATAAGTAATACCATGCTTCTTATAAAGAATTTCTGGAGTAATATACAAAGGGTTGCCGAGAAGAGTCAAACTGAAGCCTGAGATAGAAATAAAGAGAGATGTATGGGATGGGAGATTTTGCTGAGCGGCAAAATCAGTGGGAGAAAAGAAAGGAAGCAGAGTAGGTAAAGAAGAACTATAAGGTTTGAGAAGAAACATTACACATTCTAAAAGGTCAGAAAATAAAATTCACTGGAAATTCTACCACTATATTCTCAGAATGTTTTTCTCTTCTGACCTATATAATCACGTGCTTATGGGTGACTGCAGAAAAGCCCAGCACACCTATAATCAGACGCCTTGTACAGATACACAGAAGTTAAGTTCTAACACAGCTCTTACAGAAGGCAACACCACAGCTCCCACTGGCCAGTTCCGTCGTTCCTGAGCTGCCTCTCCAAGTCTACTGAAATGTGGCATCGGGGCAGCCTGAGACTGCACTGTCATGTGGCTCTGGAGCATCCCACATCATCATCTCTCGGACTGTCTGATGCGCACAGCCCTGGGAGGCCCCTGTCTTAGTAAGGCCACTCTTGTCTGGGCTAGGAGTCTTCACCTTACTCTTCCGTTTTCTCACCGCCGTATCTCTCTGCCACCACGTGTCTGTCTGTCGTACTATGGTGGCTTGCGTGTTGCTGTGATACTGGAAGCTCTGCTGACTCGACGGCACCTAACAACGTAACTCTCTGCTTCTTATATGTGTTGTTCACAATGGTGATTATCACTTCTTTTTTTTGTTTTTAACTATACACAAGGACCTGAATTTTAGAAGCAACAGTGCTATGCCTAACTTCCTTCCATGACATTCTGCTGCCACCTGGTGTATCTGTATATAATGCATATACCCACTGCATTCCGGTGGCTAAAGAAGAGAGAAAACAGTCTGAACGCAAGTACGGCACAGAGCTACAGTAGATGAGTCCCAACATAATTTTATACGGTTATATAAGGAAATAAGATATAGAGACTGACTTAATTGTATGTAAGAAAACGTAAGTGCATTTGGAGTTATTAAAAACCTAACTGGGAGACTGTGAAACCTCACAGGTTATTTATCTCCACACAAAACTCACAGTGTCATAGCTGAATTCTTATACTACTCATACGGATAAGCTTTTTTGCTCCTATAGAAAAAAAAACAAAATTCCACCTTGAATTAAATGCATATTTACAGAATGAAAACAAACAAAAAATCATTTGCACTAGAATATGGAACAAAAATTCAGGGTAATATTAAAGACAATATTTTTCTTTAAAACAAATTTTAAAACGAACAGAACCTCTACCACCACCCCCTCCAAAAAAGGAGAGATCGGATATATACATGAAAATATCTTATAGCAAGGATTGGATGGAAAGCACTGGAGGCTTTGATAAAGCAAATAAAGGTTTCCATGTTATTATAAGTGCTTTTAACCTATAGGACAAATCAACAAAACTAAAGAAGATGACTGGAAAATTAAAACACTGAAATAAATACCATTCTTATATTTCTATGGTATTCTGCAGTTTTCAAAGGGCTTTCACATATACATTCATCCCACTGGAGCAAATGGCTTAGGTGAGAGTCCCTGCTTTACATGTGGGGACTACGAATCCCTGAGAGCTAAGCAGCAGGCCCAGTCACAAAGCTGGAGTTGAGCCAAGATCATAACAAATTTCTGACTCCAAGCCAACTTAGACGTTTTTTGTTTCCTGGCTCAGACAACAACTGACAGTTGTACTATCAATACCTCTGTCAAAGCATACCGACTCACCTGCTGCAACTGGTCTGCAATGGCAGCGAACGGTTGGTTTGGAGAAGACCTGCAAATGACTAGGTTTTTAAAATCTAAGTAAATTTTTGCCTATTATTTGTATTAATTTATGGGGTTTGCCCTGTTCTGAGTTCACTGTAAAAGACACACACACATTTGCACGTGGGCATGTGCTCTGTGTCCTCTGTTAGCAATCTTTTCAAAGACTGGGCTACGTCACTGTCTCCACTCTTCCTCAAGGACAAAAAGAGCAAAACCCAAACAAAGTACAACTATAATGCTGCAATTCCTTCCCATCAAAGCTGCCGTCTCAAAGGTCATCAATTATCACTTTCTAGGAAAACCCAAAGGCCTTAATGGATTCTCAACCTCCATGAACTTCAGCCATTTGTAACAAATTCCTGAGTCTAAATAAATGGCCCATGAAAAATAGTTAGCAAAATCAAATAATTTATTGAGCACCTAACTGAAGATCGGTTCTAAACTATCAAAGTCATTGCAAGTCAGAAAAATCTTATTCTTATCAAGGGATTTCTATGCAATGATAGATAAAAAGTGTATACTGAAATGTTCAGAATTCTCCCAGTCAATAACAGATAGGGATTAAGAAAGGGAATAAAACATCTTTTTTAGGGATGGGAAGAAATGAGAAAGAGCAAATCACCTAAGGTTAAAAAAAAAAAAAAAGTGCTAGAAATTTCTTTAAAATTTGTTAAGGGTTACAGAAACAGGGTAAAAGGGACTAACAAAGGGGTAAAAATAAACTCCAGCTATGGGGAAGGGAGACTAAAAATAAAACTAAAGCTGTAACTACATAAAATGTACAGGCTATCGGTTACATTTTCTAAAGGGAAACTTTCTGAAGTGATTTTCCTACAGGAAAGGTGAGGGAAAAGGCAGGCCAAACTGACCCTGGGATTTACCTTTGTGCTTCTGTCTGGGTTTAGGAGGTTTTTTGCTTGAAGGAAAGAGAGCTAAATCCAAATTATAAGAATAAAATTTTTAAAAAGTGATTCAAAAATTCCCTTTAAGTTATAAAGCTCTACCAATGTTTTGTTCTTAGCACATTTCTCCAAGGAATTCATGAAGAATAGAGCTTTTCATAGTATAGAACTGAAATGAAAATACAAACACATTCACAACATCTTAGACTACTAAGAGGAACTATCATTAAATAAGTGACTATATTTTAGATCCACATTATAACGAAGAAAAGACAATGTAAAATGATGGGACCACTTGGAGTGATTACCCAGCAAATCATCTAACTGAAACCAAAGAGTTCCCTTATAGAAATACTATCTAAGCATAAATTTCTATATATTAAACTGTTCTAAGGCATACTGCCCAGAGAATTAGACATTAAAACATTATGTTCTAAACTTTACAGAAGAAAATCAAGGCAAACATTTAAGTAAAAGCGAAGACAGGAACTGGATAGTATTTAACATGCTGACATGTTAAGTGGGTTCAGGAAGACTAAACCCTGTGTAACACGTTTGGGCCACGATTTTTTTCTGTATGATTAAAGATGGACAACAACAACAACGAGAAAAACTTCATCAAAGAGTTAAATAAAATATTATCACCCAAATTTTCTTGTCTGATCAAGGGCCCTTATGCAGTCAGCTCTGTGGACAGAGGTATCCCCAAAAGAACTAGCTCTGCCATTTTTGGTGTTTATGTTGTTGGGTGCCGTCGAGTTGATTTTCAACACAGAGTGACCCCATGTGACAGGGCAGAACTGTTCCATATGGTTTCCCAGGCTGTAATCTTTACATGAGCAGATTGCCAGGTCTTTCTTCCGTGGAGCTGCTGGCTGGGTTCAAACCACCAATGTTTTGGTTAGCAGCTGAGCACTTAACAATTGTTCCACAAGAGCCTTTGTCATTTGGAAGAGTACTGACTGTTTGTTATGTAAACAACCCTGCAAACTTTTTAAGTTAGGAATATTTTTTTCCTTCTCTGAGTACTACATAATTCCTTCTGTTCTGTCCATTGCCTGAAATTATTCTTTTGTACTTCAATGCAAACCTCTATGGTGCCTTGCATTAAGTTTTTACTTAAATAAATAAAAATCAAAGAATTTGTTGTACTGGGGTGGCCCGCGTGTTGCTGTGATGCTGGAAGCTACGCCGCCGGTATTTAAAAAATGAGCAGGGTCATCCATGGTGGACAGGTTTCAGCAGAGCTTTCAGACTAAGACAGACTAGGAGGAAGGACCTGGTGGTCTAATTAAAAAAAACTGGCTAGTGAAAATCATATGAAGAGCAGCAGAATACTGACTGGAATACTACCGGAAGATAAGCCCCTCAGGTTGGAAGGCACTCAAAATACAACTGGGGAAGAGCTGCCTCCTCAAAGTAGAGTTGACCTTAATGATGTAGTCAAGCTTTCGGGACCTTCATTTGCTGAAGGGACACAACTCAAAATGAGAAGAAACAGCTGCAAACATCCATTAATAATGGGAACGTGGATTGTACAAAGCATGACTCTAGGAAAATTGGAAGTCGTTCAAAATGAAATGGACCATGTAAAGATTGATATCCTAGGCATTACTGAGCTGAAATGGACAGGTATTGGCCAGTCTGAATCGGACAATCATATGGTCTACTATGCCAGGAATGACAAACTGAAGAGGAACAGCGTCGCAATCATAGACCAAAAGAACATTTCAGGATCTATCCTGAAGTACAATGCTGTCAGTGATAGGATAATACCCATACACCTACGAGGAAGACCAATTAACACAACTATTACTCAAATTTACAAACCAACCACTAATGCCAAAGATGAGGAAATTAAAGACTTTTACCAACTTCTGCAGTCTGAAATTGATCAAACATGCAATCAAGATGCACTGATAATCACTAGTGACTGGAATGTGAAAGTAGGAAACAAACAAGTAACAGTAGTTGGAAAATATGGCCTTGGTGATAGAAGCAATGCTGGAGATCGCATAATAAGAATTTTGCAAGACCGGCAACATACTCATTGCAAAGATCTTTTCTCAACAACATATAGGGTGACTATACACATGGACCTCGCCAGATGGAATACACAGGAATCAAATCAATCACATCTCTGAAAACGGACAATGGAAAAGCTCAATAGCATCAGTCAGAACTAGACCACGGGTAGAATGCGGAACAGACCATCAATTGCTGATACTCAAATTGAAGCTGAGGAAAATCAGAACAAGTCCATGAAAGCCAAAGCACGATCCTGAGTATATCCCACAGGAATTTTCAGCCTACCTCAAGAATAGATTTGACATATTGAACACTAATGACCAAAGACCATATGAGTTGTGGGATGACATCAAGGACATCATATATGAAGAAAGCAAGAGGCCATTAAAAAGATAGGAAAGAAAGAAAAGACCAAAATGGATGTCAGAAGAGACTCTAAAACTTGCTCTTGAATGTCGAGTAGCTGAAGTGAATGGAAGAAATGATGAAGTAAAAGAGCTGAACAGAAGATTTCAAAGGGTGGCTTGAGAAGACAAAGTGAAGTCTTATAATGACATCTGCAAAGATCTGGAGTTAGAAAACAAATGGGAAGACATGCTCAGCATTTCTCAAGCTGAAAGAACTGAAGAAAAAATTCAAGCCTTGAGTTGCAATTCTGAAGGATTCTTTGGGCAAAATACTGAATGACATAGGAAGCATCAAAAAAAGACGGAAGGAACATACACTCACCCTACCAAAAAGAACTCGCCAACTTTCAGTCATTTCAGGAGGTAGCATGTGATCAAGAACCAACAGTACTGAAGGAAGAAGCCCAAGCTACAGGCATCAGTGAAAAACAAGGCTCCAGGAACTGACAGAATACAAATTGAGATGTTTAACAAATGGATGCAGCGCTGGAAGTGCTCATTTGTCTATGCCAAGAAATTTGGAACACAGCTACCTGGCCAACTGACTGGAAGAGATCCATATTTGTGCCCATTCCAAAAAAAGGTTATCCAACAGAATGCGGACATTATCCAACAATATCATTAATATCACACGCAAGTAAAATTTTGCTGAAGATCATTCAAAAGCGGCTGCAGCAGTACATTGACAGGGTACTGCCAGAAATTCAAACCAGATTCAGAAGAGGAGGTGGAATGAGGGATATCACTGTTGATATCGGATGGATCTTGGCTGAAAGCAAATACCAGAAAGATGTTTACCTGTGTTTTACTGACCATGCAAAGGCATCTGACTGTGTGGATCATAACAAATTATGGATAACACTGCAAAGAACAGGAATTCCAGAACACCTAATTGTGCTCATAAGGAACCTGTACATACACCAAGAGGCAATCGTTCCGACAGAGCAAGGTGATACTGCATGGCTTAAAATCAGGAAAGGTGTGCATCAGGGTTGTATCCTTTCACCATACTTATTCAATCTCTGTGCTGAGCAAATAATACGAAAGGCTAGGCTATATGAAGAAGAAAGCAGCATCAGGATTGGAGGATGACTCATTAACAATTTGTGATATGCAGATGACACAATCCTGCTTGCAGGAATCGAGGAGGACTTGAAGCACTTACTGATGGAGATGAAAGACTCAGCCTTCAGTGTGGATTATACCTCAACATAAAGAAAACAAAAATCCTCACAACTGGACCAATAAGCAACATCACTATCAATGGAAAAAATACTGAAGTTGTCAACGATTTTATTTTACTTGGATCCACAATCAATGCACTTGGAAGCAGCAGTCAAGAAATCAAGCGACATACTGCAGTGGGCAAATCTGCTGTAAAAGACCTCTTTAAAAGTATTGAAAATCAAAGATGTCACCTTGAGGACTATGGTGCGCCTGACCCAAGCCATAGTATTTTTAATTGACTCATACATGCGAAAGCTGGGCAATGAATAAGGAAGATAGGAGAAGAATTGATGTATCTGAATTATGGTGTTTGTGAAGAATACTGAGTATACCACGGACTGCCAGAAAAACGAACAAATCTGTCTTGTAGGGAGTACAGCCAGAATTCTCCTTAGAAGTGAGGATGGGGAGACTATATCTCACGTACTTTGGACATGTTATCAGCAGGGACCAGTTCCAGAAGAAGGACATCATGCACTCCAACTACTGATCCTTCTTCTTTGTTTCCAACTTTCATATTCTAAATCACTAGTAATTTTTAATGCATCTTGACTGCATGTTTGATCAATTTCAGATTGCAGAAGTTGGTAAAAATCTTTAATTTCTTCATCTTTGGCATTCGTGGTTGGTACGTAAATTTGAATGATAGTTGTATATTAACTGGTCTTCCTTGTAGTCATATGGATATCATGCTATCACTGACAGCGTTGTACTTCAGGATAGATCTTGAAATGTTTTTGGACGACGAATGTGATGTCATTTGAATCTGTCATTCCTGGCATAGTAGACCATATGATTATCCAATTCAAAATGGCCAATACCAGTCCATTTCAGCTTACTAATGCCTAGGATATCAATCTTTATGCTTTCCATTTTATTTCTGACAACTTCTAATTTTCCTAGATTCATACTTCATATATTCCATGTTCCGATTAACTAATGGATGTTTGCAGCTGTTTCTTCTCATTTTGAGTCATGCCACATCAGCAAATGAATGCTTGATTCCAACCATGTCAATTAAAGCAACTCTACTTTAAGGAGGCAGCTCTTCCCCAGTCATGTATTGAGAGCCTCCCAATCTGAGAAGCTCATCTTTCAGCACTATACCAGACAATGTTCTGCTGCTATTCATAAACTTTTCCTTGGCCAATTTTTTTTAGAAGTAGATCACCAGGTCCTTCTTCCTAGTCCATCTTAGTCTGGAAGTTCCACTGAAATCTGTCCACCATAGGTGACCCTGCTGGTATTTTAAATATCGGTGGCATAGCTTACAGCGTCACAGCAACATGCAAGCCATCACACTATGACAACCTGACAGAGGAGTGGTGGAATATATATATTAAGTATAATAATAAAAACTGACTCAAGGACGCGATTTGCTAATCACATAAACATCTTCAGTGATTTACTATAGGTTTTCAAGGGCAAACTTTAGAAATGGAAGTGAGCACACTGTTAAGCATTTGAAAAAAGCTGTGATATAGCAAGTATACATATCAGAATTAATTTTCATTGCTAATCTGGTGACATAAAAATTACTGAAACATAATCAATCACTAGCATAAGAGTTCTAATCACCCTCCTCTTACCTTTTACTTGTGGTACATATGGCACGGACAATCTCTCAACACTGTATCCACTTCCACCTAGTGACTCGGCAATCTTATTGGTCAGAAAATACAAATTTTTGTCATGCTTCTCTAAAGACTTTGGAAGCCTGTCAGGTTGATCAAAACAACAATTATTCAGTATTATTTAAATTACTGGACAAAAGTACATTAATTGCAAAACATTCTACAGCAAAAACTCCCACATTCTAAATTTAAACAACTTATACTGTAATTTTTTAGGAGACTAATTTGAGCTATTTAAACACACATGGTAAGTGGTCCCTTATGTTAACCATTCTGCTTTTGTCCCGCAATGACGTTGTTCCAATAGTGAATTCAGCCTTAGATTACTCTGTTGGTATTCACACATTAAATGATGAAGGACACTAAATTCAGCTCTAACTTTCATGCTAATTAGAAAGTCACTGAGAGAAGAAACTAAAAATGTAGCTCACTGATTGTTCATGAAAAATATATTAGCCAGCTAAGTGACAGGAAGCACTTGTCCAACCACGTAAGATTTTACTTTCTTTTCAAACTGCCTGATACTATTTTATGCTGGTTTCTTCTATACCAAACTGTTTTCAGAGCCAAAAAGTTTGAATAAAGCATTATTCACAGATTTTTTAAACATTTTCCTTAGTATATCCTTCTCCCACAGTTTTATGAGTATTGCTATTATTATTGAAAGTCTTCAACGGGATACTGTATTCTCTTAAAGGAGTGTCCATTTACATATGCCAACATAAAAAATGCTATGTTTAAGAAATGTATCTCTGTAATTTAAAAAGGTTTATTTTTTAAATTATTTATTTTTTAAATTGAAGACTGACACCATGTGTGCATGAGTCTACATTTATAATGTTAAAGAGAAAGAAGCTAGATGAATTAAATGACAGATACACAAAACAGTGATTATTACAAGCACAGAAAATCATTATAACAATAGTAAATTCCTAAATAATCATTACTGATCGGTTTCTCGAGTCAGTGCCCCTTTCTTAAAATGTAAAGAGTTAACATACGTGTACTTATCTCTGAAAATATGCTCTGGCAGAAAATAAGGGGCTTCCATAGTTCGAATTTCAATAACCTGAAAAACAGCCAAAAACAAAACAAAACAAAAATAAAAACCTCACCTCTCATGACCTTACTATGAAATTTTGGAAAAAAAAAAAAAAAATTTAAACATTTATAAGAAATATATTTATTTTATTTTGGAATTAGTCTAAGTTAGAACCAAAACGCAGACTCCATTTTGTTTTCACATTCATTATTTAAAAAAATGTAGCAATAACAAAATCATGATAATTTAACTAAATAACCAAACCCCTTGTCACTGAGTTGATTCTGACTCCTAGTGACCCTATAGGATAGAGCAGGGTTTCCAAGGCTGTAATCCTTACGGAAGCAGACTGCCACATCTTTCTCCTGCAGTGTGGCTGGTGGGTTCAAACTACTGACCTTCTGGTTAGCAGCCAAGCGCTAAACCACTGCACCACCAGGGCTCCTTATTACATGTAGTAAAAACAATGACACTAGCACCTTGTATTACATGTGGCTAAAGATACTGCGAAGGGATAGGAAACCCACAGCCCAGGGCACGAGGCCCTCACCTCCTCCGCCTTCTGTACTCCCTCTGGCAGCAGATGCAGGAGGGCGCCATGTTCTGGTGAGGTCTGGCTTTGTACTGGGGTGCTCTGCCTTTGCCATATTTGTATCTCTAATCGCTGGCATTAAATATGCACTGAAATGTTTATTTAATGAACGAGTTTTATTTCTTAGGATGCACTAAAAACTTACCTTTAGCAAAGACTGCCAACTTCATAAAAATGAGGTTCACCCTGACAGATGTCTTTAAGGAATAAAAATTTCAGTGTACTTTTTCTGCCTGGCATGTTAGGGGCTTTTAAATGTATATTAAATTACACAAGTAATTATTTAATGAGTTATTAGTGAAAAAAGCTAAATACAGTTAGATGACATCAGACAATTCTCTGAGAGGCACATTAATTATTCAACTTGTGAGATCTGCATCGAGTAGATTGATTAAAACAGTAAGAACAAGAAAACACGATATAATTTAAGAAAATTTAGATTCACACTGGCTCAAAAGGAAAAAATATATCTATGAGGAAATCACATGAAATTCAAGAAATTAAGAAAATCATGTATTTCAAAAGAGGAAAATACAGAACAAAATTTCAAATTCTCACGGAATCTATACTTTCTGGAGCCACTGAGGCTGGATGAACCACCAAACCACTGCCCTGAGATAATCTTTAAACCTAAAATCAAAAATACTCCCTGAAGTCTTCTTTAAACCAAGCAATAGTTTAACACAATTAGTAAAGAATGTCCTGAGTATTGTGCTCTTTTAAAGAACTATCTATATACCAGGAAACCCTGGTGGTGTAGTGGTTAAGAGCTACAGCTGCTAACCAAAAGGTCAGCAGTTCAAATCCACCAGACACTCCTTGGAAACTCTATGGGGCAGTTCTACCCTGACCTATAGGGTCACTATGAGTTGGAATCAGCTTGACAGCAATGGCTTTGGTTTGGGTTTTTATCTATACGGTGTGGTGGTTAAGTACTCGGCTGAGAACCTAAAGCTTGGTGATTTGAACCCACAGGCCACTCCACAGAAGAAAGATGTGGCAGTCTGCTTCTGTAAAGATTTACAACCTTGGAAACCCTATGGGGCAGTTCTACTCTGTCCCACAGGGTCCCTAAGAGTCAGAATTGACTCGATGGCAAGTTTTTTTTTTTTAAAAATCTATGTGGGATCAAACTGACAACATCAATTCAAAAGGTTAAACAGGAAGTTTAGGGGACAGTGAGTTTATGTTAATGGGGGAGGAACAATTCAGAAAAGGAGGGTGAGAACAGATGCACAACTTGAAGCGGAAATCCAATGTCATTGAGTGAACAGTGCGTGTGGAAACTGTTGCGCTGATGTATATTTTGCTGTGTGTATTTTCAACAACAACAAAATTATTTTTTAAAAAAACCCATGTATTCCATTCAAACACTACATAAAAAAATTCTGATAAAATAACAGGAATCAAGGAAAATATATGAAAACATTAGGTGTAGTTTTAGCTGTAGATCCAACTTAATCACTGCATATTTTATGGAATTATTTTAATAACTTGATAGTCACCAAAATTAAAAATAATCATCACTAGAAAAAATTAGCCATTTTTTTGGGTAAAAATCAAGTTCAAGGACTTTTGTACATATATTACCTTGCTAACATGCTGGCAAAATGCAGGGACAGCTATCATCTGACTGACGAAGTTGAGGTATGCTGCAACCAGCGCCATGATTCCGCAGCGCTGGAACATTGGCAAATTATCCTCGTTGATAATCACACTGTCCTTTAACGAGAAACACACACATCCAATGGTTCAAGGTCTTATGCTCCATTAGAGTTTTCTCTTTGATTATACTGGAACACTGCGTGTAGTCTGGAATGCTAACCAAAATGTCACCTTATAAGAAGTTATTTTTTAGAGGTATACTGAAAGGAGAACACATGGCCATTTACAGGAGTTAAATCGCTCACAGTAAATGTCTCTTCCTTAGGAAAGCCTTTCCTGTTCTCTGTTATATGCACGTGTCCACTGCATACTGTCCTTTTATTAAATAGCACTTTCACAGCTCCAACTGAACAACTGAATATATGTAATTACTAATGAATGACTATCTTCCTCACTAGACTGAAAGGAGAATGGGCCTAGGAACCATGGCTGTCTTTTTCATCACAACACTGAGCACATAGGTAGTGCTCATTCAATATTTTTTAAAAGAATAAATGAATGTGATCATAGTCGAGTAGTTTAGATTGACAACTTGCTACCTCTCTAAAAATCCATGTCCTTGGATAAAGGCAACAACACTTTAAAAATGGTGGCTGCTTCATAAAAATTTTTCTTCAATGAGAAGGTTATGAAATCATTACCTGTAAAGCAATCACTAATCGAATGAGATCAATAACCACTTCTTCATTGGCCAGTTCAATAGTTATAAGAGCAAGAGAAGTATAAAGTAGCTCGTAGTTTTTCTGAACATTGTCTTCCTCTTTACAGCCCAAATATATGTGCCGGTATAGTTGCTGCCCATTCTGAAAAGGGAAATGACAGAGGAAAAAAGACATATTTTGCTTAAAATGTCTTAAGGGCAGACTTCAGATACATACAACTTCCCACCAAGCAGATATCTTCCTACATAACATGGAGGTCAAACTCAAGCTAATGATCAGATGGTTAAATTGTATTCCAATGATTAGAACAAGCACATTAACACACAACTATCAACTAATGTTAGAGCTGAGGAACAAGCCTGAAATAAAAACAGCAAGTAAAAAATAGTTCTTGTATAAACAATGAAAATGTTTCTAGTAATACAGTAAAACCTGTGAAAGCCGGAACCTGTATAAGGCGGAAACCTGTCAGAGAAGGAAAACCCAAATACCTTCCACTAAAATGAGTAATAGAAAAATAGTTAAGACTACACCCTATCAAAGGCGAAACACTTGTGAGACCCAGAAAAACAAGGCAGTCCCATCAACTTCCAGCTCTCACAGGTTTCACTGTAATTTCAAAAAAAAAAAACAAAAGCAAATTACAGATCAATCTGAGAAACAGTGAGTTGCATGGCAGAGCTATGAGACAGTTCTGCAATCCAGCCTTGAGTCTAAACTATTTACCATGCATTTCAATGAGCATTTTAGGTAAGGCTATATGCAACAAAACTACTGAATTACCAAGTGTAATTAACGGGGAAAGGCACCAGGTGGGCATTGTTATCTGTTAGGGAACAAATGGTCTCCTGTGAGGTGGGTAAAGAGCACTTGCAGGTTCGGACGCCTTGGCACGGAGCACACAAAGGCAAGTCCAGAGCCTGTATGTAGCGGAGAGGTTAGGGAAACACCCCAGGGACTGCACAGGGGTTTTTGCCTAAACCAGACTAATCTAAGTGTGTTGGTAAGGACACAATACCCTTTTCTATCGAAAGTATTCCTGGGTCTAGGTCCAACTGCCAAGTGAGAGACTACAGAAATAAAAGGACATTTCCTAACTCAAACCACTATGCAGTAGTTAACTTGTTGCACTGGTTCTCAACCCTAGCTGTAAACCAAGATCACGGGGAGGGAGACTGGAATGACGACCACGCTCCTGCCTACCCCACACCTCACTGCTGCTGCCACTGCCCACCTCCCCATTGCCAATACGATTTAACTGGCCCATGGTGAAGCTCAAGCACCAGCATTTTAAAGCATAAAGCTCTCTAAGTGATCCTAACATCAGGGTTAAGAACACTAGCTAGAGGACTGCGAGTTCCCATGTGAAGGGACTTCAGCTTCACACTCCTGGCCTCTTTCTCAGCAGGTTCATCTGACTGATCAACTTAGGACAAGCAGCTGAGTAAAAACAGCTCAGACTCTTTGAAGCCAGCCTGTTGGTGAAAAACATGCATTCTGGTCTGTTCTCTAACAAGCAAGAAGGTCCCTCCCCTGGAAGGGGGGCCTGCAACTCCGCTGCTATGCCAGGACTGGATGGTCAAGAAGGTTTAAATCTGCGGTAAGGTGTTATAGCAAGCCTTTTTGGGCTACACATATAAAGCTATGCTCGTCTATCTGATACCTTTATTTCTGAGGTTGGCATATTGGTTTCTACCTTTCTGAATCCAGAGTCGGACTGCCTCGCTCTCAAATGGTTCCATATTTGGTGGGAAAGGTCTTTGGTATTGGGCCCTCTCAAACCCTAAGTGTACTCCTGAATCCTATGATCCCTGAACATCATTAACAAACACTAAAGCAGCGCTTACACATATGGGAGTGTGGGTTCCCTTAAGTGCTATGACGCAGTGGTTAAGAGCTTGACTGCTAACCAAAAGGTTGGCAGTCTGAATCTACCAACCGCTCCTTAGAAACCCTGTGGGGTAGTTCTACTCTTTCTTATAGGGTCGCTGTGAGTTGGTATCAACTCGACGGCGACAGGTTTTTTTTTTTCCTTAAGTCCTTAAGATATTCAAGTTTATTTTAAAAAAATTACCTACTACATACCCACCACATTAGATAAAACTGAAACCTAACAATATGTACCTTAACAACGTAGTATACATAGCTATAACCACTTTGGAAAGTGGTTTGGCATGACCTAGTAGATTTGAAGACTACATAACCTATGACTCAGCAATTCCTTTCCTAGGTATAAACCCTGGAGAAATGGGTATCATATACGTATACCATGACACATATACCAAAAATGTTAGCATTCACAACAACCCCAAAGTGGAAATGATTCAAATGTCCGTCAACAGAGAATGAGTAACTTGTGTTACATGAATATCATGGAACACTATAAGCATTTTTATATGGATGAAAGGGTAAATTTTACCAAAATTCATGGTATAAAATTTACCAAAATAGAGCTGAGTGAAATAAACAAAACATAAAAGAACCCATTATTCCTTTTAAACAAAATATAAACATAAAAACTGGAAAAACTAAACTATATTGTTTAGGGATGTACTGACATATATTTAGGTGGCAAAACTATAGAAAAAGAAACAATGTCTACAAAAGCCAGGAGAGTGAGTACCTGGAGGGGAGAGAATGGAGCTGTAAATAAGATGAGGCATGTGGGATGCTTTTGGTTATACTGTTGTTCACTTTAAAACAATTCAACAATGTTGGTGTATTTTATGTTTCATAATAAAGGGCACTTTTTGCTCCATAATTCCTTGACTTTATAGAACAGGAATGAGACCTAGCCCTTTCATATGGCGATATTCTTTCAGAAATGTATCTCTAGGAGAACAGCCCTGTCAGGCCAGGTAGATACACTGAGACTGAGTGGGAGCATCTGTTTTCTCCGATCTGGAAGTACAAGTTTTATCAGGGAATTAGAGATGAAGAGGCATCTCTTAACATAAATTGTAAGGAAGAAAACATAGCCTAGCAAAGAGCCAAAAAAAATAACACGGATTGTAAGGGGCTGAATCTATCTTCCTGTGGAACCCTAAGACTATCATTCTCTGAACCTATAAGGCTCAGGGCCCATTTAGCCAACAAGACAGTAAACATCTTGAGAGCAGTTAGCATGAGTGTCTGGAAAATACTAAGTATTCAAGCTTTGGATGAGTAATAACTGCAGAGAAAGTTTCCTCAGTATGCTAAATAACTTTAACCCATTGCATCAAGTCGATTCCCACTCACAGCAACCCTACAGGTCAGAGTAGAACTGCCCCACAGGGTTTCCAAGGCTGTAATCTTTCTGGGGGCAGGCTGTCACATCTTTCTCCTGTGGAGTGCTGGTGAGTTCAAACTGCCAATCTTCTGGTTAGCAGGCATCACTAAACCAGTCTACCTCCAGGGCTCCTCCAATAACTTTAGATATCATGATTTTGTAAATTAAGCTATTTGCCAATAGAACCTACAACATTTACATGATCATAATAAAGATCAAGCTACATACCACTTACTAAGGGCAGAGATCCTGCCTAGTTCACCTTTATATCCTAAACACTGCATAGAACAATGCCTAATAATAGTAAACACTCACTATATGTTTATTTAATGTGGATAGCTGTTTTAAAAAAAAGCTCTCTACATTAAAGAGGCATTACACAGGGAATCGGTATGTGTGTTTGGGGGGCGGGGGAGGTGAAGAATTATAGGGCAAGAATTAGAGGGGTCATTTTTACTCAAAGGAAAACATTCAGAATGATAAGAACAGTCCAACAACCCAGGCTGGAAGAGACACCATCAGGAACGTTGTGGTGATGTGGGGAGGCTGAAGACGGCGGCTTGAGGTCTTGTCAACTCAAAATTATATGGCTTCATTTTAAGGTTAGAGATCAATATATAAGTACGTAAAAATTCATGTGGTTATTATAACTTATATCATGCATTATTTTTCAGAAGATGATCTTACCTTTTTCATAAAACTTGCATCTTGTCTACAAATTTTTTCTCTTTTTATCTTTAGGTCAGCTACATCTGGTATTATTCTAGAAACAATCAATGTATCATTTTTAATGAACAGTATATTTAATTATAACACTTTACACAGGAAATCATACTTAGGAGTTTGAACTATCTAACATTCATTTTCAATGAACATTTTAAATAAGCCTCTATGTAATGAGATTACTGAGTCACTGAATTTAATTACAGTGAATTGCATAAAGTAATCTTGCCCTAATGCCATTCCTAAATTTAAATCATCCAAAATAAAATTCATGCATCTAATCACTACTACTAGACGAGATGATGGGAAGAGTACACTGAAAATCTCTCAAATATTTGCTATCTTAAACTACATTAATAATTAAATCATATCAATACTAATTAAATAAGACTCTAAATTAACAGAATCTGAAAGCCTTAGATTTTAAAAAAAAACACAATAAACACATTAATTTATAAATCAAAAAAAATTATCATTAAGCACATTTTAAAATGGCACATTACCTGATCCCTCGAAGCTTTGCCCTATTATCATGGCGATCCATAAGATTGTGCATGACTTCCAAGACTAACTGCCTTAGTTCATAGTCTTCCATGAGAGATGGCGATAACAAAGGATCCAGAAAGGACCCAGGCAGTGCCGTAACCATAGTCTTGGCTTTGTATCCAGAGGTTACCTGGTTATAGGGAGGATAAACAGCCAAAAAAAATCTTTGTCAGGATTGCTTCTTTAGGGTTAAATTCTGAAATTGTTTTATAAGAACCATAAACTTAAGGAAAAAAAGTATGGGCATAAAACCTGAAGGAAAAACTTAAAGGAAATTTGTAGGTGATGAAGAATTTTACTGAAGTTACAAAAATATCATTCATAAGGAAAATAAAATTAATAATGGCACATATTTACTGAACGCTCACCATTGTACACATACAGTATTAATTTCATCCTTACCATATTTCTGTGAAGTAGGTGCTAGGTTCAGAGAGGTTAAGAATATTTGGGTAGGTGAAGATGAATCAATGATGAATACGATCACTACAAAATAATACAAGACCTCACATTTTGGGTTTGCTTTTCCTTTTCAGCTCTTTATAGCCACCCCGCATTCAGAATGAAAATGTTGCATTTTTCAGAATTATTTTCCAAACAAGGAGCAATTTGGTGACTATGTGAAAGAAATAGCGTGACATGTATAATAAATACTGGATTTCAAGTCCAAGTTCTATTCTTTAGCTCTGTGACCTTGGGGAGACTCCCAACTCCTCACGTGGAGAGTCTCTTGAGCCCATCTTCTTCATCTAAAAATGGCAATGGTTTCTGTCCTCTGTACGTTTCATCATGATGAGAATCAAGTAAAATAATAGAAGTGAGGAATGAACAGTAAGAAGCAGAAGATCAAAATGAAATTGAAGAGCATAATACTTCTATATACAAAAAATATCAACCACAATAAAAGTAAGCATACACAGTATATTCATGACGTAAGGACATTAAGCTGACAATGTGAAGCTATTCTTTTAACCTTTCAAAAAAATTAAGATCGGTATGTCCTTCACTTGCCTTACATGCCTTACCATAAGTAAAGATCTCAGCAACATTATCTGAATTCGCCTTGTTCCCAAATCCCTAAAATATATAAAATGCTATTATTATTATTAGTAGTAGTAGTAGGACTAATATGTTAGTACTAATTTACATTTACATTACTTCATTTACTTATGCTATTATTTACTGATTTTACAACTCTATTCTTATTAGCTAAATAGATTTTAACAGTTAAAGTCACAGGTCACTTTGTACTCTAAGTAAATTTCATGTCAATTAAAGAGTTAAGTGTAAAAAAAAAAGATCATATTCAAACAAGAAGAAAAAAAAATTCAAGAGTATTGATTCTCAAAGCAAACAGACCTATGTATGGGACTATATGAGCATAAAATCATATGAAAGCGTAACTAAATAGTCCAAATTAAAAGAAAATACTTAGGGCAAATATTACTAACAAATTTAACATCTAGTTAACACATGTAAATACACAGGACAGACAATTCAAACAAGAATTAACAAATGGAAAAGGGGTTATTAATTAATGGTCATATAAATTAAAGAATAAGACATTATACTTCCTGATTAAATTAGCAAAACACACAAAAATATTCACAAACTAAAGCTTTGGCATGTTGTAAAATCAGATAAAATCTGTAAAATGAGGGGTCAAGAAGAGCAGATCTTTAATTAGTCCACAGGACTAATGGACCACAACTACCATGGCCACTGCCAGACTGAGTCCAGTACAACTAGAAGGTGCCCAGCTACCACCACTGACTGCTCGACTGGGATCACTACAGAGGGTCCCAGACAGAACTGGAGAAAAACACAGAACAAAATTCTAATTCACAAAAAAAAGACCAGACTTACTGGCCTGAGAGAGACTGGAGAAACCCTGAGAGCATGGCCCATGGACACCCTTTTAGTTCAGTAATGAAGTCACTCCCGAGGTTCACCCTTTAGCCAAAGATTAGGCAGCTCCATAAAACAAAATGAGACTAACGGGGCACAACAGTCCAGGGGCAAGGACTAGAAGGCGGGAGGGGACAGGAAAGCTGGTAATAGGGAACCCAAGGTTGAGAAGGGACAGTGTTGACATGTCGTGGGGTTGTTAACCAATGTCATAAAATAATATGTGTACTGTTTAATGACAAATTATTTGTTCTGTAAACCTTCATCTAAAGTACAATGAAGAAAAAAAAAAGCTGATCTTTAGAATTACTTTCAGTTCTAGAATTCTAAGAATAACTCCACATATTTACTATTCTAACATTAATTTAAAAAAATTTTACAGGAAACTTGAAGCTTCAGCCTAAATGTGTAGGTGTGCATAAAATGCCAAACAAACCTTTCACGTGGTCCACATAAGATGGTCCTTCATAAGACATAAAAAGTCTGAGAATTTATGATGCACCAAAAACTGCTGCCAAAAGCATGCAAATGTTGTTGACTCAACTGCTTAGTAACTTACAGCAATAAATACCAACTGCTTTCTGTAGGACTTCTATTATCAATAATTAAAAGACATAACTAACATTTTCTAGATTTCCTTAACATGAAATTTAACCCAAGATTAAGTTCAAATTTATATTTTGAGAACACAGGGAAACTGCATACCCTAGTTGACTGATATCCAAATTATGGGTAGTTGTTCCAAAAACGGGCACTTTTCCCATAATGAACATCATGATTTCTGACCTCTGATAATCTGGCAGGTTACTTCCAAAAAATCCTGTAATAAATATTAAGATAAATGTTACAAACTGAAAAAGTTTATTTTTCAATATAATAGTTTTAACCAAAACTCTCAGTATTTGTTAACATTATAATTACATTTGTCCAAAATCATTTAATCATGTACAATATAAGAGGTATATAATGGACTCATTTTTAGATAAAATAATAAATGTCTGAAACAGTATTCTGCATACATTCTACAGTGGCAAACCATCAATTTGAGCTGACTGGAGTTTCAGAAAAGAAGAAAAAAAAAAGGCTTTTGGTAGTATTTCTGATGAAAGAGTTGTTCATATATTATAAGCCTAAATTCCTGTCCTGGTAAAGTCAGTAATTAGCCCACCATCTTGGATTCCTCAAATTGAATTGGATTGCTCAAATGTTTTAGAATGTCATTTATAACAAGCCAGGTTTACAGTTTAACCTCATGGTTTAACTCAACAAACATAATTTAAATGATGTAAAAAAAAAAAAAAAAACAAAAAACCCACTTATTTACTTGTTATTTTCTCACACTCTTAAGTTGTGAGGATTTTTTAAATTTATCTGCTGTTGCTTTTGATGATTTACCTGCTGGTCATAAAAGCAGATTTACAACATTTAATTACCATCTACTCAAACTTCACACTTTCTCATTTCTTTTGAGGGATCAGAACAGGTATCAAATCTTGGCTGCTTTTGTTCATTTCTTAAAATGCAGCATAACCATTACAGAAACCTTTTACATTTTCAATATTTCTTTAAGAATAAATTCGGTGATCAATTTAACACTTCAGTTGTTATTACCAGAGTTAATAATCTATTTATACAAACCCAAACTGTTCTATGCACCATTTTGATTGAGCCTAGAGGTAAAATCATCTCCCATTATCACATACGTTTCCTACCTTCAATCAAAAAACCCATGAACATAACATTGCTTAATCTGCATAAAGTATGACTAGTCTAACTAACACGGATCACATAGTTATGGGCTAAGAAAGTAATTTGCACATATTATCTCTGGATCCTCACAACAATCTTATGATCCTAGAAGCTATTATTAGCCTCAGTTTCCTCTTGCATAGAACTCACACAAGAAAGTACACAACTAATACTAAGGCTTGAAGAAAGGGCTATTTATTTTATTTCCAAAGCCTATACTAGTTTTACTCTATACACCCCCATATAAGTGATTTTTAACTTTCCAAGCACCCAGTTAGACATGTTCCTAACCACTCACAAAACTGGATGTTAATTTTCTGTTCCAAGCAATTATTACTACAAGAACATAAAATAGCATGCACTTTTGTTTAACATAGATATTTAACAGAAGATTGACCAGCTGTAGTGTTACAAGCTTAGAGAGTTAACAAGCACCATTATACTTCCCTGTGTTCAACAACACTCGGATCATTAATTGATGATTATTTCTCCTGCTTCTCTAAAGTGTGGAATAGTTTCTGCAATCCAATGGTTCCCAAAATCTGCTGCACATTAGAATCATCTGGTGAGATTTTAAACTCCTGATGGCAAGGCTGCATTCCAAACCAATTAAATCAGAATATCTGGAGGTGGAAGCCCAAGCGTCAGTATTTTTTAAATACTGCCAGGTAATTTCAATGTGTAGCAAAGTTTGGGAACCATGGTCCTAAGGAAACTTTTATTTTCTCTCCCAAGTTATATGATCAACTGAATCCAGCTCAGCAGATGCTAAGTAATGATAAGACTTAAAAAAAACTAAGGATAATCACAGGAGGACAGACATGCAACTAATTTATGCTTTAAAATTTATTGTTTCAAATTTAAAACTAGACAGAAGTGTCCAACAGGATCAACAGTGAAGACACAGTCTTTAAAAAAAGCAGCTTACTCTCTATACCCTTTGTTATTTGGAACTGCTGAAACAAATACTCATGACCCAAAAAAAAAAACATAGCCGGAATCTACATGTTCTTAAAAGGAAGAAGGACTTGGCCAACAGCCTCATAATGTAAAGTGCAAAAGCTACAGTTGTCCCCGTCTATGGTCCACCAGCAGGAACAGCGACACAGTCTAATAACTACCAGAATACAGTGAACTTCTTGAAGATTAAGGAAATCAGAAGTGTGATTAAAAAACACCTTACACACTGTGCCACACTGCATTTCTTTTCTCTCATGTGTTAATTCTCACATGTTCTTCTGAATGTGTTGTGTCACAGAAAGACTGCTGGAGTCTGCTAAATATACATTTTATAATAAAATACTCAAGAAACAGTAAATATTCTACAGTGAAACAGTAACACTGAACTAATTAGAAGTCACTAAAGCAATTTAAATTAATTCTGTGAAAATCAAATCAGCTGATTTGGTATATCATCTTAGAATATCACAGACAATCCACAAATAATCCAAATAAACTTGAGTCATCACAGAACCTAGGTTCACTATACTAGCACTGTTTTTAACAATAACGAGACTGTCTCTTTTTTGAGATTCATGGTAATATTGAATTTTATTATACTTTTGTCTTTTCAATCAATCCAAAAATCTTTCTTAAGCACCTACTGTGTGTTAGGAAGTGTATTAAACAAGACACACCTGGGCCTTTGCCCACCTGAGGACAATTTCTATGTGCCTGGTAGGCTATAACTAGATGAAGTGGTGGTACTGCACTGAGCAGATCACCCAAAGTCTCCACAGGTGACAGCCCCTTGCATCCTGAAGTCCTTACACACCGTGACAGTATTGTCAATAAAAAGGTGCTGAACAGAGATTCATACACGTATGCATGCACATACAGCAAAGCTTAGAAACAAGACGATCGAGAGAAAATTTGTATTAAATATCCCTATTATGAACAAGTAGCCAACAAGTGGGAAAATTATCCATATAAAAGGCATAAACCAAGCTCCAGGATAAATTTATATGACTTTACTATTAAAGAAACTACTAGTAACCTTAGAAATTAGGAACTAAACCCCAGAAACACAATCCAATTTTGAAATTATCATAGCAATCATGTAGTGACATTAAAATATGATCTGGCTATTCTAAAGAAGATATAGGGGGTAGTGTTTAAACTAGAAAAACAGTTTGCTTGCTTCACACAAATATATACAAACATGCTTGTTTATTTTCAAAAAGTCCTTTTAAAAGTCTAACCTATCATTCATCTTTGACAGATGTACTCTAAGAGTCAAGTACCTTACGTCATAGCTTTTTCAAAAATCACGGTTTTACCTAATAGGTTTGAAAAGTGAAATTTACTCACCTATTGTTTGAATGATAGCGTTCTGCACGATCTTCTCATCACTGTCTTTGGAACTTGTGCTTAATGCGGTACTGCAGGCAGAGCTCCCCTGTAAATCACTGGCTTCAAAGTCAACACTGAGACGCAGGTGTTTCAGTAAGGTGTTAAAGACTTCCAGGACGGTGGGGCCTGTAAGAAACCCCGAGCAGAGACACTTTTCCAATATTATGTACTCGAAATCAATTCTCGTACTTCTCAACAGAGATTGTTAGTATCTTCTAAATAATCAGATATAACTATTTATGAACTAATCCGTTTGGAGGACAAAAAGTAAATGAGAAATATCTAAATAAGAAAGTCTCCTAGCTATGCTGTTGTTAGGTGGCTTCAAGTCAGCTCCAACGCACAGCAACCCTATGTACAACAGAATGAAACGTTGCCTGGTCCTGCACTAGCTATACCAACGAATATTTTCTGGGCATTACGAGCAACTCACTGTTTGAATCTCTGGTAGTAACCACACAAAATGTGTCTATGCATATAAAGATTAACAAAAACTTTCTACCTATCTAACCTTGCCTACACTAAACAATGTGTACTGGGTCCATATTTAACTTGACTGCTGGGTCAGAATCCATAAAGTTATGATAATATAGTTCACTGTAGCATAGAAGACTTATTTGTCATCTTTTGAGACTGAAAAAGGAAGACTCTGCCTCAATAATTAGAAACTAACTGATTTATCAGATTCACGTAAACTGAATTTGCTCTGCTTTTAGTTCTATAAATCCTCTGCACATGTTTCCATCAGTACATCTATCATACTATATTTTAATGAGTGATTTTTATCTTTGCCTCCTACTCTCAACTCTGAGCTCCTCCAGGACAAGTATCCACGCTCAAATGCTTCTTTGAATGCAAAGGCCCTAGCAGAGCACCTAACACATAGTAGATATTCAGTAAGTGTCATGATTGAATATATTATCTGTATTGCATTTCATATTTCCCAAATTAAGTAATTTTCCTATTAAATAATGTGCTTCTGTCTCTTTAAGTTAAAAGATAAATAATGGAAAGTCCATACCCAAAATACCCATTCTTATTTGACACTGTGTTATCTATAAACATCATGATGGGTCAAAAGAAAGCTAGTACATATTTTTTAGCTGACATATTTCCACTTTGATTTTGAAGGAAAGAAATCATAACTAGATTCTCCTTCTAACTTTATATGTATGTAAGGGACCCTTTCATTCTTCTAATCCCAAGTAGGTGAAATGCCATGACCACTAACCTGTCCTCTCTCCCTGTTCCCCCTACTATCAGTCAGTTATCAAATCCTGTTGATTTACATTCCCATTTCTACTGCTGCCATCCAATGTCAAGTTCTTTCCCTCATGCTTAAATGATGACAGCCAGCTGTTATCTCTAACTCTTCCTACATTTTGTTGCCAGGTGAATTTTCCTATAGCATATCTCTAGGAAAGATTTGTTGTTGTTGGGTGCTGTTGAGTCGATTTTCAACTCACAGCGTCCCCATGATACAGAGCAGTACTCCCTGACAGTGTTTCCTAGGCTGCAGTCTTCATGGGAGCAGACTGCCAGGTCTTTTCATCCACGGAGCTGCTGGGTGGGTTCAAACCACCAACCTTGGGTTAGCAGTCAAATACTTAGCCACCAGGGCTCCTTTGAAAACGATTAGAGGAAACCTTTGAAAGCTGCCAATCAACTGTAGAACTATGTTTCTACTCTGGTGCAACTTAAAGCCACTTCTCTGCCTTCTACACCAACACCACACACGTTCCAGTCAAAGTAGACTACATAACCGTTTCTCACACTAACCCATTTTCCCTTCCCTCTCTGAACCCTGGTTTTCTCGTGATCAAATTCTGCCTTGCATTATAGTATTAGACAGAGTTGTCTAACCCCAAGTCAACTATAAGTTTCTCGTATCTGTATTCTCCCAAATGTTTAACACATAATTAGTATACAAAACCTGTATTAAAAGGAGGAAATGAAGGAGAAGCTGATTTGAAGGAAAACGCTGAACTGTGCATTAAAGATGTCTGAGAATAATCCTATGAAACCAAAATTTCCAGAGAAATTATAGCACATTAAACAATATGTAGAAGTATTCTCAGAGAAGAGTTTTCCATACACTGCTATTACTCTACTGAAATAGATGCACGCACTGAGTGAGTTTGTTACTGGTACTCACCTATGGAACCTTTAGCGGCAATGGCGACAGCCTCTAACAGAACCTGGATAATACCTGCTCGAACACGTGGAGAATCTTTTTTACGAGCATCAAGGTGTCCTAGAATCTCCTGGATCACATGGTGCGAATACTGAGCCTAAAGGCAACAAAACAGTACAAGAATGTAGGGACAAGTACATTCAGCCTGGTGGTATTCATAAGAATAAAAAAAAAGGTGACATTTAAATGTGCAATTATACAGGATTGATTAAATATATTATGGTATTCATGTTATGGGATGATATGTAGCCAATAAAAACCATACTTCTGAGAAATACAGATACTAGAATATATTTACTATACCTTGAGTGAAAAGCGCAAGTTGCAAAATACTATGTTCAATAAAATTCAAAATAGTTTTTAAAAAGTATATAAGACTAGAATTACATATAACTAAAGAATAACACTGTTTACCTCTGAGAGGGGATTTATGAGTAATTTTTATTCTCTTTCTATTAATCTGTGATTTCTAATTCTTCACAACAAACATTTATATACTCTTGTAATTTGATAATAGGAAAAAGTTGTTAAAAAAATAAACAGATTATGACATTTACAGTACTTCCTCCTTATCCAAGCTAGATGAATATTATTTCTTATGTGGACACCTAACAATGCTAAACAGTCAAAAATCTTATCTAATAAAGAGCCACTATCAAAATGAAAATCTTACCAATGTGTACCTGACACAATTTCAAAAATATCAGAAGACTTGTAGTTTATAAGCACAATTTTATCACAGATAAATGAATCTGGTCAATCACAGTGAATGATATCAGCACTAAATTAAAAAAACACAGCCAGAAAAAAGTTTAACTCTACTGAATATTTTTTTTTGTTTTTTTTTTGACAGAGTAGCAAGGTTTTCTTTAAACCTACCCATATACCCATGAGTCATGAGTGGGTCTACCACTCTGCGCCAAGCTGCAAAAAGAATGTGCCTGTGGCTCTGAATCTCCGTGTTTGCCTTCACACAGCCCCACAGCCTTATGTTCAGACTGGTTATACCTGAGTGTTCTTGAGCAAGTTACTTAACATCTCTAAAGGTCAGTTTTCTGACTTGTAAAATGAGGTAATATCTATCTTAAAGGCTTCCAAACCAAAACCAATCTCACTGCCGTCAAGTCAATTCCGACTCATGGCAACCCTACCGGACAGAGGAGAACTGTCCTACAGTGTTTCCAAGGCTGTAATTTTTACAGAAGCACACTGCCACATCTTCCTCCTCTGGAGCAGCTGGTAGCTTTGAACTGCTGACCTTTTGGTTAGCAGCTGAGCACTTTAACCACTGAGCCACCAGGGCTCCCTCCTCATAGGCTTAGGAGGATTAAATGAGATAAAGTATATAATGTAATTAGCACAGTCATAAGACATAGCTGGTTCTTGATGGATGCAGCTTAATGGTATTTTAATATATAAATTATAATATATACATTTAACATATATGACTTGCCCAAGCTCATATAACTAGTAAACAAACAGCACATCCAGGATGCAAATCCTGGAACTGCCTACATTAAACTCTATGCTGTTTCTTACTACCTTATCTCCTTTCAAACAATGAGTTGTTAGGGCATTAAAATATTTTTCCCATTGCCTTTCAGTCAATTCTGACTCATAGTGACCCTACAGGACACAGGAGAACTGTTCCATAGGGTTTCCAAGGAGCAGCTAGTGGATTCAAATGGCTTACCTTTTGGTTAGCAGCCGAGCTCTTAACCACTGTGCCACCAGGGCTTCATTAAAAATACAGGTGGTGTAAAAAAGACTTGAAATCCCACTTAAATTAAGAGCTAACTGGGTCTGTTCAGGTTTGGAAAAAAAACAAGATGGTCCTCTGCAGTAGATATGAGTATCTTTATCATCAGGTTCTACAAACACCACGCGATTTCATACATGGACTATCACACAGTACATACTCAATGATTTATCAGCTATATGCATCTATAAATATGAATTCCAATACCAGTTTATTATGAAATATAGTTAACACAATAAAGAGCACCATCATAAAATCATCTACTTCTTTTTATTAGGTATATTTCATCTTGGCAAATAAGAAAATAAGTGGTAAATGAGAAGAAATAATACAAAAAGTTAAATTAAGAATATGTTTTATGCCCTACAGTGTTCTATACCTCTGTTTGATGACCTGATATCTATATAGAATAAAAGTTACTTATATAAGTATAAAAGTTAACCAAGACATACCTGAATGGAATACATTATAATTTTAAAGCACTGAACTGCAAATTCATTGGGATCCCATAGTTTGTGATGATCTAAATGCCTGTAAGTAACAATAAAAAATTGCTTTGAGAATTACCTATTTTTATTATGTTTTTCCTCTAGAACCCTCAACTATATGCAAAGCTTAACAGTCAAAAGAATATTAACTAAAAGAAAATCAAGATTTACATTTCCAAAAATATGACACATGCAGCTGATTTTTGTTATTTGAGGTAGTTGTGTTCTATAAAGTCACCACAAACAGAATTAGAGAACACTGACATTCCCCCAAGGGAATAAAAGGTTAGGTTCCCGCGAGCCTCTGGTTATATTTTCATCAACCGATTAATACATACCCTTGTTTAATGTGTCTGTTTAGAGACACCTTATTTAATATACCTTTTGTTGATTCAATAACACTGAACTCGCATGCCTGAGTGAAGTTTATCTAACACGCGTATTCTCTCTGTAAAGCACATCACAGCCTTCTTGTGCTTAGCAACACTAGACAGTACTTCAGCATTACAACTGGGGGCCATTTGCAACAGTAAAATCAACAAAAGGCACAAAAACATGGAAGATGTGCCACTAAACAGAACTTGAAAAGGACACTGATTTCCAGTGTGAGAGCTGAAACAAAGGCAGCAGAGCGTCACCACGCTGACCTCAGCTGGGAACATGTGTGTTGAGCGACTCAGATTTTCTGCCCCTCTGCACATGCCTACAAATGAGTGTAAGTGTTGCAGGTATTGATTCTGGGGTCACAAATCAATTTAGCGAGGAGGCGAATCTGCAAATATGTAACCCATGACTAATGAGGGAGAGTCAACTGTATTTCCCCCAATCGCCAAACTCCGGCATAAAACAACCAAATAGATCAGATTTTTAAATACCAATGTGAGTGAACAAGAAAGGAAAGCCCCTCAGTCCAAATTCCCCAAGAAGTCTTAGCTTCCTAGATTTTCTAAGACCTTTACAGACCGCTGTGCAGTTAGCAAATACATTAAGATAAAAACTGGAATGCTGATGTTGCAGGAGCTGCCTGAACATTAACATGAAAATATGCTCTTAGTTAGATCTGACATGGTTCTGATGATTTCTTAGCAGCATTTCTGTAAGCCCACAGTCTTTAAGCAGTAGATCTCAATTTTTTGGAATCACAGAACCCTTTGAAAATCTAATGATTGATTTCTCGTGTAATTTTGAGGATTACAGACTCTGAAAGCTCTATCCCAAACCCCAGGCTAAGAACATCTACCTTAAGTAAAGCCTTGTAGATGTTACATTTGGACTACTTCAAACATGCTATACAGTCAGAAACACAAAGAACAAGGCAAAGGATAACAAAAGGAAGACTACTAAAATTTACAGAAATTATGCAGAATATTATACAGTAGATCTGTCATCTGATGACTGAGTTAGAACATAAAGGCTTGACAAAAGGGTGGAGAGTTTACGTCTATGTGGAGAAACTCAAAGCTCACAAATATATTCTGCCTAGAGGGTGTAAAGGAGATAAATAATATCCCTGCTCAGATTAGTCACTAGGTACAAACTAAAATTTAGAGAAGTGAACGGCAAATGTGGCCAAAGAACAGAAGCCAGGGAACAGAAGGAACTGACCACAGAAGTTAGGAAAACAAGTATGGCGCATTGGAGTTGGATGCTCTGTTTTAATATTTTGCTGCATATATGCAATTCAAAGTTTGTAAGTGGAAAATCAAGTTAAACGATGCATATGATATTATGTACATTATTATACTTCATTAAGGAGAAAAAAACTAGTTAAACAGTTGAACTAGTACTCAAACATGTGATGTCTGACTCAATCCTGTACTGCTTCTACATGTCACACTGGTTCCATTAATAACCTACTCATACAAGTAAAAAAGTAACAGTCCTCTATAAGTAAATTAACACAGGAAATTAATATTGCAAAACCACAAATTACTGCAAAAGGCCCAACTACTTACGCAAAGACAGGTCTAACAGCATTATTCATATTCCCAAAAGTTGCTCGACCCAGCAGTTCTCTGAAACAGTTTTCTGCCAGCACAGCGGGATTCTCTTCTTTGTCAGCTGTGGAAGGAGAAGCCGGAGGGCCTATTCGACTGAAATAAAACAGAGAGAGTAAAGTAGAAAAACTAATGCAAAAATTCTAATACTAGAATTCAAACAATTCAACAGAGTAGATTTTACTTTTTCAGAAATATTAAAATGACATGTCCTTTTATCCGGAAAGAACTTTTAACCTTAATTCTCCCTTCATGAATTTAACACCACCAATGCCTATCCTATAATCTTTTAAACAGGAAGAAACTAAATTCAGTTGTCTAACTTATTTGTAACTAAAAGAACATCTTTAATGTAGGCAAAGTACTTCAGCAGCTTGTTCTTTTGTTCACTTTCACATAACTTCTCTACATCTAAAGCAAAATTTTAATAATAATAACCATTTTTAGAGAACCCTAGTTTAACTGTAAGTGGGCGAAGATTGTAACTGTAAGTGAAAACCATACGATACAGGCCATGAATAACACACAAATTTTTAACAGCTAATTAGAATGGTTGCAGGCACAGACATCTTCAGTAGATGGTCACATCTAAGGAATTAAACAAACATCCTTGCTCTAATTATCATAAACCTAGATGAACATAAGTGCTCCGCAGAGTTAATTTTCTATTTTCATTTCTTCTAGACCATTTTATTTTTATATTGCACGTATAATCATCAAAGTTATAAGTAAAGCTTAAATTTTAGGACTACAGAATCAAATATCTTTTAAATTTGATTCAGATTTTCCTCTTCAAACTGGAAGAATCACGAAGGCCAGGATAATAAGCCCAGCTGGAGAATCCTGGTTGTGATACGTAATCACACATCACTGCTGTGTGTGGCAACAGAAATGTGGAGGGCAGCATGCTCACAGCACTTGAAAAAGTGGAAGCAGTACAGAATTCTCGGTGTGAATGGATGCTGTGAGGGACAAAAATCAGCATATATCCCCAAACAACATCCCATTCCAAAATATCCTAAAAGAATGAAGCAGAAACGAACAATGTCTAATGTTTTTTTGGAGAAAAAGAAGTAAAATGTACTGAATAACTATTATTATTGTTATCATTGTAGTCATTATTATTACTATTATTTTGGTTAGTTCTACCTCCCTATGAGAAAGTATGCTGGAGCTCTAATGAATAACAGATGTTTAGCTATAATTTCTATTTCTCAGACTTGCAACTTTAAGAAATGTTAATTCAATAGCAACTTCTATGCTCAATAGTAAGTAGCAAATAAAATATAAATTTATTCTAAAACAAAACCTTAAGTTTTTTTTTAATAAAGCCTAATGTGATCACTAAAGATTACTTTTCAGAAAGAACATTTTACACTCACCTAACCTTACAACATTACTATTTAAATAGTAATGACAAACCTTTCTTACTTAGCAAGCACACACACATATATACAAAAGTAATGCAGCCTCAACCCTAACATCTTTTATTCAATACCTGTCCACTTCTTCTATCTTCTGCATGTTAAACAGCAGGGATGGAACAATCTTATCCATATGCTGGGGTTCCCAAATGGTAGCCCGAAGTTCATCATTAACCGTTTTGCGAACCACTCCTTGAATACCCCTTATTCCAGCAATTCGGATTCTAAAAGAGAGAAATAATTTTAGTCATAAAATTATGACTAGCTAAGGGAATGGATACTAAGTGACTACTGTTACCTTAAGTTAATAAAATAAAAATAATACGCAATAAGTCTAAGAAATTAAAATCTCAAAGATCTAAGAGGGACACAGAAATACAGCAGTTGAATATCATCTTTGAAAAATCAGCATTTAAAATTTAAAAAGATTGAAAATAGAGATATAGGAATATCTAGTCTGTGTAATATTTTTCAGTAAAAATAATTTAATCAAAAGCACTGTTATTTCTGTTAGGTTTTCCTAAAGTGATAATAATAACTCAATTATGAGCTAGAGTCTCTCAGTTTCTCGCTGAGAAGTCTCAGAAGCTCAGTGAAAACAGGCTTTCAGTGTGCCAGCACACTCTCAATGCTTCCTTAGACCTTCCCTTCACTGTTCCTCCCTAAGAGCCTCCCACCTCCCTTAGTCCACCAAGACGGAAGCAGCTGGGTCTTTAGAGGTATGACAAATGAGAACCATCACAATGGAGTACAGATAACCTAAGTCAGTCACACACACATCAACACAGTGAGAGAACGTTGCCCAACCATCCCATTCTAATCCATAGCCCCAAACTTCCTCAAGCAAATTCTCGCTCTTCTTTAAAGTAAGCAATCCATAGGTTCAAGAATGGGAAGAAAAGAAGTGCAGAAGCTTATGAAAGCTAAGGAAGAACAGCCTCTCAAGCAGAGCTAAGCTGGTGGTCCATTTACCCCATCTGTCCTTCTAGCCAAATTTGATTGTTTTATACTTCCTTTTTTTCTGATAACTGAAATATTGACCAATAAGAGGTTTGTTCAGGTTACCAAGCATTATCTTCCACAGTCGGTAAATAGGTTTAAAGAATGGAAGATACAGGGAAGAGGATGCTATTGCTTTACAAAGCCGCGGGGAAACAATGCTGGTGTTCAGGAGCAGCAGATGGAGAATGAGATGTGACAGTAATATGACACTGGACAGGTGAGAAAAAGGAATTGGGAGCCATACAGATAGGCACATTTTGCCAATTTCAAGACTATCTATATATCCTGCTTTCTAAAAGGTAAAAAAAAGCAGCACATTCCAGCCATCCTCTCCAGAGGAATTTCCCCGTCAGTAAAAAAGAACAACTGTAGTACCTACCCTGGTGGCATAGTGGTTAAGAGCTTGGCTGCTAACCAAAAGGTTGGCAGTTCAGATCCACCAGCAGCAGCTCCTTGGAAACCCTAGGGAATAGTTCTACTCTGTCCTGTAGGGTGGCTGTAAGTTGGAATTGACTCGATGGCAACGGGTTTTTTTTGTTTGTTTGTTTTTGGTAGTACCTACCAGGGCTTCAGGAAACTCTGCTGGTGCAGTGGTTAAGAGTTTGGCTGCTAACCAAAAGGCTGGCAGTTCAACTCTACCAGGCGCTCCTTGGAAACCCTGTGGGGCAGTTCTACTCTGTCCAACAGGGTTGCTATGAGTCGGAATCCACTCGACAGCAATGGGTTTGGTGAGTTTTTTTTTTTTTTTTAACCAGGGCTTCCAACAGGTTCCTTCTGGTTCAAACCCCTGCTGAGAATTTGCATTTCTAACAAGTTCCCAGGCAATGCTAACACTGCTGGTTAGGGGCCAATTCTGAGTAGAGCTAAAAAAACCAACCAAACCTGTTGCCATCCATCCAGTTAATTCCGACTTACAGCAACCCTATAGGACAGAGCAGAACTGCCCTATATGGTTTCCAAGGAGCGGCTGGTGGATTTGAACTGCCGACCTTTTTGGTTAGCAGCCATAGCTCTTAACCACTATGCCACCAGGGTTTCCCTGAATAGAGCAGTGGTTCTCAAAATGTATTATACATAAGAATCACCTGGGGATCTTGTTAAAATGTAGACTTGGATTCAGTATATCTGGGGTGGAAAGGCAAACTCTCAGCAGGGATTCCAACCAGAATGAACTGGCTCAGAGCCCTGGTACCTACAGCACAGAAATTTGCAAGGACTTAAATGAGTTCATTCATGTCAAGTGCTGAAACAGTAAGTGGCACACAGTAAGCACTCAAGTGTTGGCTGCTCCTACTGTGGTTGTTGTTGATGATGATGATGATTGTTTCCACCAGAGTGGAAGGTTCTTGGAGTTAGAATTTGAGACTAGGGTGCATGACTTTACAAATGGGAATCGTTTTTGCAAGGCAAACGTTTTAAGAAAATCTTGACAGTTATCATCCCTGTCTCCCACCACCCTCCTTCCCATGAATCCTATTTGACAGTGTTTGGCTAAAAATAAAGGGACTAATAATAAGTTTCAAAGGTAGAACCTAAAAACGAAAATAAATGTTATTTTAGGCAAAGTAAGGAAAAAAATCAAACCTTCTAAGTATCCAAAACCATTTGTTTACTCATTTGTTTTGCAGTGTTTCAAATAAGAAAAGTTGGCATTTTGAAATTTCAAATATATCAAAAAGTCCTACAATTGGGTAAAAGTACTAAGACCCCTTGAGTTGGGTATAGAAGATTTCGAGTTTCTTCTTTTTTTAAACAATGAAAGCATTAAGTGAAAGTATGTTCAAAAGACAATGTATTTCACTAGGGGGCACTAAATACCTAAAATTAAGGTATCCTGTATAAAAAAGTTTTAATGTCTTAAATGCATCCTTTCATAAATATTACAGAGATCGTATACACTTTTCACCTACATTGGTTTATATGTGAAACTCACTTTAACCATAAATTGAGAAAATCCTATGTTTAATTTGTTGATTCTTATAATATTAAACAGAAAAGCAAACTACATTCTAGATAATTTTCTGTATTTTAAAAGAAAACAAAAATGTTAAAATCTCAAAAAAAATGCCATTTTCTTTAGCTAATCTTTTTACCTCTTTGCCCCATTGATAACATCTTCTGAGAACAGGGAACAATTTTATAAAACATTTTTTATAATGTCTTTTAGGGAGGAAAAAAGAGGATTGTAATGGTAACTGGAAAATGCAAGAAATTATCATACGGTAATTATACTATCTTGATCACTAAGGCTTTACCGCATCACAATAAAGGACTCTGAAGAGCCTATACTATTCTGCCTTATAAACCAAAAACCAAACCAAACCCATTGCTGTTGAGTTGATTCTGACCCTACAGGATACAGCAGAACTGCCCCATAGAGTTTCCAAGAAGTGGCTGGTGGATTCGAACTGCCGACCTCTTTGTTAGCAGCCAAGCAAGCTCTTAACCACTGCACCATCAGGGCTCCTTCTGTCTTATATTGAGGAAAAAAATACACTAACAGCATCGTAAACAGAAACTAAATCTTGTGTCTGAAAATGACCATTAATCACCACTCAGTTTTCTTTGAGTTAAGTAACTTCTATGCTTGTTTTCTTTTGTGTAAACCGACCACACTCCTACTAAAATCCATTATATTTCTATATATTCCCTTATTTATTTTAAAATAAAAATGACAAAACATGCTAAATCTTGACTATCGAATGTCCACAATGCTCAAATTCCTCAGGGTTTTGTCTATTTTAGATGTACTAATCTCAAAGCACTTTCTAGATTTACCAAGGTCATTTTGACTTTAATTCTTCAAAGTTTCTCATTTCTACATAGATATCACCTTGTAGTTGTGGTTGCAGGTAAGTATTTGATTCCAGATTATTACCAGGATATATCTAGAAAAAAATGTTTTACAATGCCCAAATCATTTGTCATGACAACCTCAGACTGACAGTGATTCAATAATATACATCCATTCATTCAATTTATCTATTTGTGTTCATTCAAAAAGTACTTATTGAGAGCCTACTGTGTGCCAGTCGCTATTCAAAATGCTAACGACAGAGCACAAAGTCATTGCCCTCATAGAGCCCATATTCCCCAGAGGAGAGAGAAGACACAGGAATAGCTCTGGGGAGGTGCTGTGGAGACAACAGATCTGATAAGAGATAAGGAATAACTACAGGTGGGGTGGACAGGTGGGTAGCTATTAAACAAATAAAAGGTAACCAAGGGAGGAGCCTCTTGAAAAGGTGACGTGTGAACAGAAATCTCAACAAAGTGAGATTACAAGCCATGTGGATATCTGGGGAATTGTTCCAGGCAGAGAGAACAATGAGTCCAAAGGCTCGGAGGGAAGAGCACTGTTCTGTTCAAGCAGGAAAGGACTGTTTCACATCAACACGGTGAAACCCATGTGAAACTGTTCACTACAGATTAGGAAGTAAGCACAAGTAAGCCTGTGCTTACCTTGCTTATTGGTCATTCGCCCCGTTAGGGACTGTAAATTTGAAAAGAGGCTTTGATTCTGTAGGAAGCTGCTGTGGGCTTGGGAGAGAGACAGATGCCAGCCAGACCTAGAAGCAGAATCTTCGATGTGGTGAAAAATGTGGAACTGTTCACTACAGATGATCTGGTAAGCAGGGCAAGTGCTGTCCTAGCTGGCCTATTGGATAATCTGCCCCTGTGGTCCAGGAACAGCAAGGAGGTCCATGTGAAAGGAGTTTGGAATGACAGAAGGGCAGGATGTGCACTGAGGCAGGAAAAGCATGAAGGAGCGTTCTAGGCCACTTAAGGCTAGATTTTATTCTGCATGAACTGGTAAACCATGCTCAATTTTGCTATTCTGGTTAGTTGTTACTAACTTATAACAGTAATGGAAAGTCATATTAGGGACAAAGCATGTATTTTCCTGTTTCCCTTGGTAATCATTATGTAGTACAGGTAAGTACAGTATTCATCTCTCTCTGACTATAATCATCAAGTAAAATAATACATACTCTGTTCGTATTTCTGGATCACTGTCACAGGAATGACACATGGCACTGAATCGAGACACAAAAAAGTCATAACGCCTGTGATAGGAGGGTGTGTCCTCTTCAATATTTGCAAATTTGACAAACTAAAAAACAAAAATAACCACATAAATGTTCTATCACCTTTTCAAATTTATGGAACAAACACATTTACTTGCATTCCGTACCTGTCGCATTAACAAGAAATATCCATGTAAGAAGCAACTGAAATATGCTTACCACGTATACAGAATTTCTTAGTAAAGACTTTTAGACAATCAAGGATATAGGTTTATAAACAGTAAACATAACGTCTTAATCTAGTTCCTGATGAGTGAGGGAACCCACTCTCTGGAAGTTCTTACTCTTAAAGCCCATCTACATTCCTACAGGCAGGTGATAATGGTTCACTAACAACCTCAGTTAAGCCACAGCCTCTAGGGAATTTTATTTCTTAATCATGAGAAGGAAATCTCCTTTGACAGCCATTACAAAACACATGAATGAATACTTATGCAAATAAGATGGGACAAAAGAAAGGGACATAGTTCACGTCACATAGTCACATAAACCAGGGCTTTGAACTGGTTCGGTCCGAACCCCTGCTGAGAATTTGCATTTCCACCCCAGATATACTAAATCAGAATCTACATTTTAACACAATTCCCAGGTGATTCTTATGTATACTAAATTTTGACAACCACTGCTCTACTAATGGTTCTCAGAACTGGTCCCTAACCAACAGCATCAGCATTGCCTGGGAAATTGTTAGAAACGCAAATTCTCAGCAGGGGTTTGAAATGGAATGAACCAAAGGAAACATGGCATATACTCAGTAGAAAAGAAAAATAATGAGATGGTAAAATTTATTCCCTGTTCTTTCCAATGATTAAAAAAGAGAGAGAGACTGTGTGTCTAGGAAACTTTAAATACCCTACATGTATTACAGACTGGCCCCTAAGATTCCTTAATGTACAATCTTTTTCTCATTAGTTTTCTTATTTTTTATTCATCTGATGACTTACTATACAAAGCAGCCTAAAACAAGCTACAAACTTGTTAATTTACCTGCA
>NW_004443958.1:18741194-18816338 GCF_000243295.1 Trichechus manatus latirostris | reverse complement strand
ATATATAAATATATATATAAAAACAACTGTCAGGATATAGAAGACTGATGGCTTTGAAAGGTATATCCAAAAGAATTATTTAGCCAAATCTATCGCTACTCTGTTGGAAACACAACTGAAATATGAAAAGAATAAATTTGAAAAAATGAAATAATCATACTAAAAAGATATTCTGAATTGAGCCAGAGCTAAGCCATCTGTTTTAAATTATAGTTTTCTATGATTCATGATTATCTAGACAAGGCCACAAACACTGCACCTGGTTCGGATTAAACTGACATTCATCACCTACTCTGTACCATGCACCATGCTAGGGGTTTTCACAGGGCTTCTTACGTCACCACACCAACAGCCCTGGAAGGAATACGCCATCAGCTCACTTTGCAGACAGGAACACAGAAGTTCAGAAGCTAAGTCACTTGTCCAAAATAACAGTTTCCAAAATGGTGAAACTGGCAGTACCGTCCAGGGTTTTGACGACTCTTTAATTTTCAAGATTCCTATACTACACACACACTAACCATATATATATATATAAACAGATTCTGAAAGTATTAAGCCAGCTAATACTTTTTATAAAAATAAACCTTGAATGACATGGGAAAATGCTTAAAAAACTGTAAATAACAAAACTACACAAAGCTCTGTATACTACAGTCAGTAAAACAGTTGCCAGCCAGTCAATTCTGACTCACTGGTGCCCCCATATGTGTCAGAGTAGCACATGCTACATAAGGTTTTCAATGGCTGCTTTTTTGGAAGTAGACTGCCAGGCCTTTCTTCCAAGGTGCCTCTGGTGAACTCCAACCTCCAACCTTTTGGTTAGCAGACGAGCATGTCAACTGCCTGCACCACCCAGAAACTCCCTATATACAACATGTTCCCAATTTTCTAATATATAAAATAAACAAATCAAAAATATTAAAATGATTACTTCTGAATATTAGATTTATAGGAGACTTCCTGAAAAATGTAAAGACATACTAAGAAGAGAATAATCCTAGATATGCTAATTAAACTTTTAACTCCTAAGAGGATGGTTTTACTCACAGAATTTGTTCCAAGAACTTGAAGCTTTGGTTCCCCCGATTCCAGCAGCTTTGCTACCATACGAAGAAAGCTTTCTACAAATGGTTTGATGCTTTGAGAATGACAAGCCATGAGAAGTTGGTCTAATGCCTCCATAGCAATTAAAACATACCTGATGTGAGAGAAAAATAATGTTAAGGCATTGCTCGCTCTCTTAATTCTCATAAGTGCTTTTCATTAACTGAATTAAGTTTATTTAAATACAAAGAACACAGAAAGGCAAAATTTAGTCACTTCTAAATGAAATCTTAATTTTCACACAGAACTAATGATCTTAAAACCAGTTGCCATCAAGTTGACTCTGACTCGTGGTGACCCTATGTGTGTCAGAGTAGAACTGTGCTCCAAAGGGTTTTCAATGACTGATTTTTTGAAAGTAGATCACCATGCCTTTCTTCTGCAGTACCTACTAATGAACTCCAACCTCCATTATTTCAGTTAGCAGCCAAGCATGTTAACTGTTTACACCATCCATGGACTCCCTAGTGATGTTAGTAGATTATAAAACAGTCCTCATGTTCAAGTATACAAAAACTACACTGTACTGCTTCATTTTCTCCTTCTTACAAAAAACGCTTTCAAAGCTGCTTTAACATCACTGCTGTGTAAATTTTTCTTTGTAAACATGGACATCTTCTATTTTCCAGACTTTTAATCATATTTCTCTATATCTGACCCAAAACAGTTACTATACCCAATGTGCCTAAAATTCCCAGCAGAATCTGCTCATATCAGTAAATCTGAATAGATAAAACAGTATTGGCAACAACAGGATACTCTAAAAAAAAGTTTCATAAATTTTACTTTACAGCCTATCAGATTCTAAGTTGTGTACTGAAAATTAAAATTCAGTTATCAGATAACTTTCTTTCAACAATCAACAATAAAATTATTTCTGCCAAGACAATAAAATGTACTAAGTAGGAAAAAAAAGGTAGGGTAGAGAAAAGTCAATATATCTCTTGGAGAATGGAATACTCTAAGAAACTAGAACTATGAAACAATATGGGAAAATATTTAGAATCCAAACTGCGAGTCATTACTGTTTAAGCACAGACAGTGGATTAAGATGGCAGACCTTTCTTTATAGGCAGGAGTAGAGCCAGCACATTTCCAAATCACCATGCTGACATCTTCTGAATCTTGGTATCTAAGCCTAACACAGTCCTCTCTCATCTTCCCTGATAAATAAAACTATAACTGTGTGAAAATTTGTAAAAATAGTTGGTTAAAAAAATAAAAATTAAAAAAAAAAAGTTGGTTAACAGGATCTTTCTGTTTGTTCTCAGCTTAGAGACTGATTTTAAAATGACAGTATCACATACACTGACAGAAAAAGGGAGTCAATTTCTACTATTCCCCACTGAGAAGCCTCAAAAATTAATGGGTGCTTAAGCTAAAGGCAACTCCATTAACTAACAGGAGCCTATTTGCAAAGCCTAACCACCAGGAAAGGAACAAAGCTACAGCATCTATGCGAATAGAACACACTTGTTCATATAATATTACAATGTAGCTGCCATCTATTATTTTTGCCTGACTAGATGGCAAAATAATTTATAGGATGATTTAGCCTAACAAGGATTTTCCAAAGGCACAATATTAGTAGGCATTATCTCAAAATTAAAATTTCACAATGCTATTTTAAATTACACATTTAAAACAACAACAAAACCAAACCAACTGTTGCTGAGTCCATTCCAACTCATTAAAACAACAAGCAATATATTAATAATGGTCTCGCTTTTGTATCACATTTGATCACATTACAAAGACTGTCACATCCTTCATCAACTCTGACTATACAAGCACGATAAACACTATGGACTATGAAGTCACTGAAAATCCCTACTACAAATTATACAGAAGGAGATTTCTTTGGGATACAGATTTGAGGCATAATTTAAGAATACAAATCATTTAATTTTAAATCATAAGGCTTATGTAAGAGTCAGGATTTTCAAGGTTCTTTTTAAAAATAGTATAAGAATCCAGATATAATTATCCTTCTATTAATAAGATTAGAGTTGCAAAACAATTTTACATTAATAATTAGAAGGTTCACTAGTAGTCTCTAGATAAAAGTATGGATCAAATACCTTCAAGGTCAAGTTAAACCCACTGCAAGCAGACAACTGAAGCTATTTCATAAAGCTCACAAGTTACACTAAAAATACCAGTTCTTGTTGTTGTGTGCCGTCAAGTTGGTTCCGACTGATAGCAACCCCACAGAACAGAGCAGAACTGCCCCATAAGGTTACAAAGGAGTGGCTGGTGGATTCGAACTGCCCTTTTAGTTAACAGCCTGAGCTCTTAACCACTGCACCATCAGGGCTCCAAAAAACACACCAGCTGCACCCCAATTTCTCATATATGCCTCTTCTTGGTCACAGTGAGATAAAAAATTTAAAATAAACAAATGTAAAGTCCTTAAACCAAGGCGGAAAGTAAAGGAAAAATAAACCTACTACGATAAACATCCTTTATTAGCAATTTGTTTCCTTACCCAGAACGATGCCTAACAACATCCCTGCTCAACCTTTCTGCCAGGTAAGAACCAATTCGATCCAGTTTCTCAGGAGCAGATACTGCATAGAATGTCAATTTCTCCATATCAGCTTTAACGAGGCCATCCTACAAAAATATTAATAAGAACAAGATAAATAGGTTACTGATATTTTCATCTCTTTTTTTTTTTTTTGTATTTTTAAGAGTTGCTGCTTCTACATTTCTCCTTTTTGGATTGTGCATACTAACATCCATGTTAAGGTTGAACTTTTCTGCAGACAGACTCCCTAGTGCCAATACTCAAGTACTACATGCACACAGCTTTCAAAAAGTAAAGAAATGTCCCATTTAGGAAAAGCATTTAAATGCATCTTCACAAACACCGAATTAGACTATAACACCATCTTTTATCGAAAAATAGCTGAACTAACTACAGTATGTATGGGAAGGAATGTATTTTGGTGAAAAGAGCTTTTTGAACAGAATGTTTCAATTTCAAAATTTCAAATGTAACAATATTATGCCTATTTTACTCCTTTAGATATACAACAGTAATACAGTGCTTTTTTTTAATGATTCAGAATTTGCTGATATCGTTACAAAGTTTTGTTGTACTTAATGAATGAGAAAGCATTCAGAACTGTATAAATCTATGCTTAGTCAATGTATTGCAAAAGCGAAAACAACAACGGGCCTCGACATGGATTATTTCACTGTCAGCGTCTCTGCCCTCTAAAGGGTGATGTGCAACAAGACTAACAACTCTCCCCACCCTGTGATGACGACTTGACATGAGTCATCATGTCAACCATCACCCTACATTTCCTGGTCATACAGTCCAAGTAACTAAATGCTGCTTAGGACCAGGGCATGGGGAAGGAGGAGGTAGAGAACCCATGTTAGATGATGAATCGACAACCGAAAAAAATTATAAATTTGCATTTTCAACTGCAGCAGGCTCCTCAACGTTCTCCAGCTATTTTGCTGCTTCTCTGGTGGAGCCGCTCCCTCATATTTGGAACCTACTCCCCTCTCCTCAAGCTTGCTACTTTGCCACCTCGCTTCTTGCTCTGACAGCAACTGAACTCTTCGCCGCCTTCTCTAAGAGAAAGCTGTCAGATTAAAATTTACCTGCAAAGCACCCCTACTTTCCCACTGCCCTCTAGGCCAGCAGCTCTCAAACTCCTTTTGTTTTTAAATCTTATTTTGAAGACTGCTATTTAAATAAATTACATGAATCTGGGGCCAAATAAAGACTCCTTCTACAAACGTTCTCTAATTTACCTGTCATAGCATCACTCCCCTGTTCAAGAGTGAGCCAAGCACCCTCACTGCCTACAAGTTAAAGCAGATACAACAAATGCTTGCATATCATTCACGTTCCTCCAGAAGCTGGCCTCCACCTTATCTTCAGCAACCATCTGTCCCAGACTCCTCAGGGAAATCCTGACTTGGCCTATTAAATGACACATCTGAGTTTTCAAATCAGAAATGATGGTCAACATGATTACCACCCGTCATGCTCTATGAGCCTGCAGTTCAAATCGGATGGATCAACTTGCTACTGACCTCAAAAGCATCTCTTTCTTTCCCACGTCCTTTCTCTATCAGGCCAGCCTCACTCTTTCTCTACTTCTCCAGATAGTATACATCCTTCAAAGCTCAGCATATCTGATTTCCAATGACAATACTTTCCAGCCCACAGTGATACCTCCCTGCTTTAAGGACAAAAACTTTACCGTCTCTTTTACTATGTATTTTGCTTACTGATTTCTGCACTGTAATTTAATATTTAGTACGCTTTGCTTTATGCCAGTCAACAGATGTAAAGCTCCTTAAAGGTAGGCACAATATCTTAAGAGTTGTTTATGTGCCACAAAATATCCAGTGAGCTGCCTCCCATACACTTCAGCAGGATACCTGGCAGCCAACACTATGCAATTTACTCATCTCCTCTGTATGTCTGAATGTTTAAATTAGATTTGATTAAAAATATGATATATCAACATTAAATTAATGTTAAGATAACCAAAAGATTTCTACAGTTGGCTATATTTTAAAATAAGACAAATTCTGGAAATCAAACCCTTGTAATTTTTTTTGTTCATATCGTTAATACAGAAAGTTTAAGACAATTTCAAATAATATTATTCAAACCCAGTAGCTTTGAAACTAGTAATATTCCACAATAAAATAACTTCTATAAAAATAAAAAAGCATTTTCTTAAAAAGCATTTAAATAAAAACAGAACAAACTCTGTCTGGAACATTCTGCCTTTACCTCTCAATTCTCTTCTATTTATTCTTTGGATCTTACTTAGATTTCACTTCCTCCAGGCCTTTCTTCTCCCAAGCCCAAAGGAGATGTTACTCAAGTAGCACCTGTACTTCCTTCTCTGACAGCACTGTTTCCCACAGAAGAACAATGACCAATAGCCTTGTCTATGAGCTTGGTGACAGCAGAAAACCATGTCTGTGTTCACAGCTCTATTCTCAGCATTTAGCACAAATAATCTGCACTAGTTAATAACTTTCTGATAAATGAATGCTACTTGAATTCACGCACTGTAGAGACTACAAAAGAATATGATTTAATTGTCTACTGCTCGTCATTCCAGATTTATGCCTAGTCTATGAAAAGACTCTGAAAACTGGACAAGCTAGCTAACATGGATCAGAAAAAAGAGAAAAGGAGACAAGTACAGAACAGTAGTTGCATGCTGAGATTTAGGGGTAAAAGTAGAGAAATGAAATTAGGGAAACCTTATGGAGGTCAGCAGGGGGAAGTATGGGTCAGCAAAGAGAAGGATCAGTAGATGTAGATCAAATTACTTTTGGATCTTCAGGGAATATGTTGTCCACTAGGCGTTTGTAACGAGGACGCAAAGCAGAACAGCAGCAGTATACTCCTGTTTAAAAAAAAACAAAAAGTACAGAGATTATTAATAGGGTAAACTAACCAATAAGTTCAAGTTTCTGAACATTAATGGGCTATTTAAAATAAAGGGAAAAATATCAAACTGCCATAAATAGGAAAAAGCATGCTAATTCAATAACTACTTAAGAAATGAGAAAGTTAAATGTCTTCTCCCATCCTCAAAGACACCAGGTCAAAATGGATACAGTAACAACTTATTCCAAAGTTGTCTGGCACCCCCTACACACACACCCCTTACCAAATTCATCCTATACCTAATCCTATAATTAAAAACCAAAACCAAACCCATTACCAGCAAGTCGATTCCGACTCACAGCGACCCCACAGGACAGAGCAGAACTGCCCCATAGGGTTTTCAAGGAGCAGCCGGTGGGTTCCAACTGCCGACCCTTTGGTTAGCAGCTGAACTCTTATAATCCTATAATTATGTATCCATAATCATAATTCATAATCCTATACATATTATGTATCTATAACACATAATCTGTACCCCCCTTATCTCCTTTCTGATTTCATCTCCAACTACTCCCCCATATCCCCGCCCCTAGCCCAATGCACTCCACTCCAGCCACAATGGCCTCCTTACTAGTCCACATGCCAGGCACCCTCCTGATTTAGGATCTTTGTTCTGTATTCCCTCTCCCTGAAACATGCCCAGGTATCCACTTCACTAACTCCCTCATCTCCTTCAAGTCTTCACTGAAATCTCACCTTCTTAATGAAGCCCACTCTGACCACCCTTAATCTGCTTTTTTCTTTTTCCCATAGCACTTGGCCTATTAAATCATTTACCTATTGTGCTTACTGTTTATCATCTGTCTCCCCTCACCAGGATAGAAGCTCAGATGAAGGCGGGAATCTTTGTTTTGCTCACTGATGAATCCCAAGCAACTGGAATAACACCTGGCACACAGCAGGCATCCAAATATTTGCTGAGTGAATGTACGGATGAATGCATGAGTAAAATCTTGTTTCCATCTCAACAATTTCTTCCTTTCTGTTCCATCTTATCCACTTTTACTAACCTAGCTCAGATTTTATACCTTGTCTATATTTTGTCCATAGCTTCCTAACTGGGTTCTCAGCCTCTTCCTGTGGCTCCTTCATGAGGAGGTATTCACAGCTCATCTTTGGCAGAATTACTACCTTGAGGTTTCCAACAGTTCACTGATATTTACATTAAATGTGTACAAATGACCTGACATAACATCCTTCAAACTTACAACTTTTCTGTGTTAACCTCCTTTTATACTTTACAAAACTAGTATATTCCAAAGTAGCCTTATATTTTAGTGAACATATTCTACTCTGAGAAATCATCATAGAAAAATGTAATAAATCATCTTTAAACAAAAATTACACTGCAAACAAAAGACTGAGGGATCTGCTCTGTAGCAAATATGACAAAAATATCTAAGTGTCTAATTTATAAACCCTTTATTGAAACAAGACCAACAAATAAATGGAAAATGCCATGAAGAAAAAATTATTAAACAGACATATAAAATAGCTACTTAATAAAAATAGTAATTAAAAGAAACTAAAAGGCCCATTTTGCACTTAAGCAATAATGCCAGCACTGGTTAAACCAAAAAAAAAAAACAAAAAACAAATCTGTGTCATGGAATTGATTCTGACCCATAGCAACCCTACAGGACAGAGTACAATTGTCCCATAGGGTTTCTAAGGAGTGGCTAGTGGATTCGAACTGCTGACCTTTTGGTTAGCTGCCAAGCTCTTAACCACTGCGCCAGTAGGGCTCCCAGCACTGGTTAGGAAGCCTTAAAAAGCATATATACTGCAAATGGCTCTATAATTTGGGTAGACTACTTTGGAATGCAATTTAGCGATACATACAAAGGGTCATAAAATATCCCTATCCTTTAGTTGAGTAATTCCACATTTAGAAACTTCAGCTAAAGATTTTAAAACAAAGAGGTCAAAGAGCTATCTATATGCAAGAGGATGTTCCCTTTAGTTGAGTAATTCCACATTTAGAAACTTATTAAAGATTTTAAAACAAAGAGGTCAAAGAGCTCTACGCAAGAGGATGTTCCCTGCAGTGATTATATCTATGTTAAAGACAACAACAACCCAAAGCCTGCAGACTAAAAGCCTACCCACAGCAGAATAAGGCAGAATAGAACACTATGTTGGGTCCATGACACTTTTGTAGCTCAGGCCCTTAGAAGTTACGTGACGCACGGCACCTTAAACTCGCTATACGCCAGACTGTTTACCACATTAATCTACTTACCCTGTATCTCCAGTTCTATCTGACCCTGCGAGGTATGTACTGGTACCTAGTTTACAAATGAAGAAACTGAAGTTCAGAAAGATTAAGAAAGTTCCTTAAGGTCATAAGATCTTAAATCTGCTCCAGAATAACTATCTCTTGGAAAAAAATCTATATTATATATGAGTCAGACACAATGATTTCCAAATAAGAATCAACAAGTGTTTACAGTAAGTCTGAAAATGACTGTCCACTCCTAGCACAGTAATACACATATCTACATGATGTATCATATAAGGAACTACAAGAGAGGGAGAAAAATCTTTAAGTCCAGGAATTTCAAAAGCTGCCTCAAGGCTGTTCTATATATTTTCAGTTCTTGTTATCTTGGAAAAAGCAATGGATTTTGATCTAGAAGGACGGAGTTCATTCCAATTTTCTTTCACTTAAGCGGGTACGTAACCTTGGGTAAGGCACACTGGCTATCTGGAAAGAACTATTCAAGTAGAAGAGATCAGTTTTCTTGTTCTAAAACTCAAAACTTAGCAGTAATGCTGGTCTGGAGCCATTATACAATTATCCCCATGATTTACGAAACTGGGGGTGGGGGTGCATTTGTATGTATTTAGTGACCAAAACATGAGAAAACACTTGAACTAGAAGACAACTTGGTCTTAAGCATCACTTTGCTACCTTACTGAGTAACCTTATTCAAGAAGCAACTTCTCCAGATTCAATTTTCCTCACGAAGTATGCACCATTCATTCACGCGGTCATACACCAGTGTCACTGAGGGCCCAGCACCACGGACCCAACCAAACAAGACTTTGCCTGCAGTCCAGACTCACAGTAGAGTGGAGCCGTTAGTCACTAAAAGCAAGAGAGAGTTAAGATATGTGCAGGACCTTCAGTGATCACACAGCTCTGTGCATACAGTATTTAATCTTGCCAGCAACCCTGTGAGGTGCTATTATCATTACCACTTTACAGGAGCAGGAACTGTGGCAGAATTGATCAAGTAATGAACTCAACAGGAAATAACTAGGCAAAAGGCCAGTGTTTAAAAGTTCATGCTCTGCCCACAACATCTAAATATTAGTGGTCAAATCAAGCAATATCCAAATATTTAATTTGTACCTACTACGTGACTATTAAGGAGCCCTGTTGGCCCAGTGGTTAAAGCGCTCGGCTGCTAACAAAAGGTCAGCAGTTTGAACCCACGAGCCACTCCATAGCAGAAAGATGTGGCAGTCTGCTTCCATAAAGAATTACAGCCTTGGAAATCCTATGGGGCAGTTCTTCTTTTTCCTATAGGGTAGCTATGAGTCAAAATCTACCTGAAGGCAGAGGGTTCGGTTTTGAGCTACTGTCAAAAAAGAATAAGTATTCCAGAATACTTAATTGTGCTCATGAGGAACCTGTACATAGACCAAGGGGCAGTCATTCAAACAGAACAAGGGGGTAATGCGTGGTTTAAAATCAGGAAATGTGTGCATCAGGGGTATATCCATTCACCATTCTTATTCAATCTGTATGCTCAGCAATCAAAGCCCAGAGAAGCAGCAGTCAGGAAATCAAACAGCTTATTGCATTGGGCAAATCTGCTGCAAAAGACCTCTTTAAAGTGTTAAAAACTAAAGATGTCACTTTGAGGACTAGGGTGCACCTGACCCAAGCCATGGTATTTTCAGTCGCCTCATATGCATGCGAAAGCTGGACATTGAATAGGGAAGACCTAAGAAGAACTGATGCCTTTGAATTATGGTGTTGGTGAAGAATACTGAATACACCAGAAGAACAAACAAATGTATCTTGGAAGAAGTGGAGCCAGATGCTTCTTAGAAGCGAGGGTGGTGAGACCTCATCTCACTTACTCTGGACGTGTTATCAGGAGGGACCAGTCCTTGGAGAAGGCCATCATGCTTGGTAAAGTAAAGGGTCAGCTAAAAAGAGGAAGACCCTCAATGAGATGGACTGACACAGTGGCTGCAATGATGGGCTCAAGCATAGCAACGATTGTGAGGATGGTGCAAGACGGGGCAGTGTTTTGTTCTGTTGTACACAGGGTCGCTGTGAGTCGGAAACAATTCGATGGCACCTAACAACAACAATTCAGTAGTATATACTTGGGCAGTATACGCTAATAAAATAAAATGTTATCCATTTTTCAGGATATTTTCTACCTTAATAGAAGAAAAAAATTCCAAAGATTCCACTAGGAGATCGTTCAGATTAAAACACCAAAATACTTGAACTCTGATTTTTAGAGTCCAAAAAACAAAACACAGGTCTGATTACTGAAGAAAAAAAAGAGTGGCAGCCAAATTAACAAAATTCATATTTCTGTATGTACTGGCTATACCTAATATGAAAATACTTCCAATAAATATTAATACTCATGATGAAATAAATTAAAATCATTTATGTATTCACTGGTTCTCATAAATAGGAAACGGAGCTAAGTATTGCAATGATGAAAGAAGCTTGTAACTGGATAAGAAGATTACGGTGAACAGTTTGCTAGCATTAATGCAAGACCAAATATAGTAAATTCAAATTGCTATTATAGCAAAGAGACTGCAAATGGGCTGAAAAACAAGTCCTAATGCTTCAAGTATCCAGTCAGAATGGTAAACTTTGTTATTTTTGATAAGAGAAAATTCTTAATAAACAAGTAAGTTTCACTTACATTATTTGACCCTTTCTGATATCATGCATTGCTTTCATTTTAAAGGGGCTTTAAAAAATGTGAACTTACAATACAAACAACTTTGCATTTTCAGGAAAGCTTAGGTCTACTGGGGGAGACAAAGAAGTCAGAAGACCAAAGTCAAGCAGGTAGCATGGGCAGTGTCGGAGCCCGTGCTTCAGAGTCAGACAGCTCTTGGGGTTGAACCCAAGGTCTCTCACTGTTTGGCTGGGGGAAGCTGGGCCGGTTACTTCATCTTTCTCCATTTATGTTTCCTCATCAGTAAAACAGGTGTAATACTGCCTTCTTCATAATTACAGTAAAAATTCAGTATAATTGTATGTAAAGTTCTCATCAAGGGTCTAACATATTCATTCAATAAATAAAACATTCAGTAAAATGGTAGCTATTATTAGTAATGCAGAAAAGTTAAATACAAGAATGGAGGGAAGCAGAAGGTACACGAAAGCCCTTGAGATAGCACTCCCCACAGTGGGAAAACCTCTGCTGTAGACTAATCATTTAAAAATCACATCGCATTTTATGTATGGTTCATAACAAGCTTTCAACATTAGTACCAGCAGTGGTAACTGCTATTTCTGAACAGGATGTGTGCAGCACTACACTGAGTACTTCAAAGACATCGTTCACCTCCTCCCAGAGCAACTCTATGTGGTGCTTATTATAACCTCCATTCTCTAACTGAGGACGCAGAGGCTCAGAGAGGCACCCCTGCGCAATATCACACAGCTAGTAAGAGGAGCTGAGCTTCCAAGCCCAGACCTGATGACTTCAAGGGGTGACTGCACACTAAAGTCAAGTACCAATTTTTAAGATACTAGCTTTCTACTAACCATGAACCACGGACAAGACCACAGGAATGTTTGTGACACCAGAAGAGGTACACACTACCACAGAGGGAAATAAATGCTTATGGTGACACCCTCCTGACCACTTACTATAAAGGAGAAGCTAACAACTACTGAGAAGACAGATGAAACTAGGTAAACATTTTTCAATTTACTTGGGTTTCTATAAAACAACATACTAAAGGTAATGTAAGGCAATGACAGGGCAGTAATTATCATAAAAGAAATTACTCTGTAAACTATCTTAAATCAGAGAATAGTACACATATAACCATCACAAGAACAAGTGAAATAAAATCATTGGACCTACTCAGGCATAGAAATGTGGTTGACTCCCTTGGTGAAGTAAATTCATAAGGCTTTTCAAGGTCAGCTGCAGGTACTTGAACATAGTCTTTCATGTTGTATGAGAATGTTTTCTAGTTGATCCTCCTGCTTCTAGGTCCTTTTACCTACTGTTTAGGAAGCACCTTGTTCTCTTTACTTGTAATTAATTAGCAGAGGGTTCTAAAGTACTGTAGCTTATCTAACTGGTCACTGACATCAAATATAAAGCTATCAAGAGCTTGATAATATCTGTATCAAATTCTGCTAGCAAGGCCAAATAGCTTAAATAAGGTACTATTAAAGTACTTGTATTGCTAGTTTAATGAAAACAAAACAAAATACATCTTCCTGACTGCTTAAATAAGTTTAAATAAGAAAATATACCTATTTATTCCTTTTTTTCCTTAAAGCATTTAATTCCTCCTCATCCTAGCTTCTGATCCCTTCCAACAAATTTCTCACTTGAGCTCCAATACCATCTATTTTTGACCTCTTCATAATCTTCTCTGTCCCCAAAGAAAAAAAGGAAAGGGCTAAATATATCACAGAAAGCCTCAAGCAACTGGCAAGACTGACCAATATGAGTTCTTCCTTTATGGTTAATTACTTTAGGTACATAAAGGAGAAGGCAATCCATTATTCTCCTCCTAAAGCATGTGGAACTCAGGACCTTGATGATGATACAGTAGGAGGAAGAGAGACAGAAGTCTCGAGTGGGATAACTAACCCATAGGAAAATGGAACTCAAGCACAGTGGAAGACAGAAATTACCACCAAACAAGTTCCAGGCTGCAAATTATAGTAGTGGACAGATAGGCTCGTGGGGCAATCTGCTCAATAAGGTTCTCTGAGTCTTAGTCAGTAAACAGGAAAGTCCTACTACTTACTTCTCAGGGTTAGCAGTACAAAGTAATCAAATAAGAAGTACTCTGAATACAGAAGCTATTGTAAAAACATTTAACATGCTTTTTTTTGGCAAGTTTTACACACTCCTAAATGAACCATTTCTTCTTTAAAGACAATTTCTTCTCCTTCACTCCCCTAACACTATCCTCATGTGGATTACCAACATCTCCTAGTCCACATACAAGAATGAGATAGGCTGACCTCTAGGAGAGGAAACATCCTCAGTCTTTGATGTTGAGGCATCAGAATTTGTTTTTGGTCCATCCTGACTCAGTCATTCATAGAAGGACTTGAGCAGCTGCACTGAGAACCTCACAGCTGAACTGACTGTAGCATGGATCAGACACATGGGCACACAAAGGTGCAAGAATTCTACCCAACGCGAACCAAAAATTCTAAGCGGTTGGTCCACCTGTGAGTACTTTTGGTTTGTCAGGACACTTGCTTTCCTCTGAAATTCTACAAGTTTGGGAACTTGGATAATTTATAAAGACCCCTTTTTAAATAAGTGACACTTTCAACTAATCATATTACCCAAATGATCATTTAAATCTATCTGGAAATATTAATGTCTCTGTTACTGAATTCACCACCACCATGGCACTGGCAACTTGGGAATAGAGCTATCCTCCAAAACTCAACCCACTGCCGTTGAGTTGATTCCGACTCACAGCGACCCTATAGGACAGAGTAGAACTGCCCCACGGAGTTTCCAAGGAGTTCCTGGTGGATTCGAACTGCCAACCTTTTGGTTAGCAGCCCTAGCACCTAACCACTACACCACCAGGGTTTCCATCTCCAAAACTCAAGTGCTACGTTAATAACACTGTCACTGGAGTTGAAGAATGCTTACATCCTATTACAGAAACTGGGTCTATATACTGACTGTATGACTCTGAATTAGGTTTGTTTCATCATCTTTAAAAGGAGAGAATAATGGTATTTATATCAAACCCTGGTGGCGTAGTGGTTAAGAGCTACGGCTGCTAACCAAAAGGTTGGCAGTTTGAATCCACCGGGCACTCCTTAGAAACCATATGGGGCAGTTCTACTCTGTCCTGTAGGGTCGCTATGAGTCGTAATCGACTTGACGGCAACGGGTTTGGTTTTCTCGGTTATGCAGCAACTGGAGCCCTGGCACAGGGTTAAGAGATATGTGGCTGCTAACCAAAAGGTCGGGAGCTCGAATCCACCAGCTGCTTCTTGGAAACTCTATGGGGCAGTTCTACTCTGTCCAACAGGGTCACTATGAGTCAGTTAAACTATTTTATTTAATTTGTATATGTGATGTATCGAGAATCCGTTGACTTATTTATTGTTCACTAAATGTCATACTTTAAAATGGCAGTGGCTTTGATTATTGGAATTTAGTCTTTATGTTACAGCCTCACTGCATATTTCTCTGTATATTTCTATCATGGTACCTGTAACATTTCATTGCACTTCTTTGTATATATGTCTGTCTTTACTGCTAGAATATGAGTCCCTCAAACACAAAGCCCACGTATCTTATTTGTTGTTGTGCATGCCTGACATGTAGCAGGCATTTACAAAAATATCTCTTCACTAAATGAGTGAGGACCCAAAGTTCACTGGTATATGAAATGAGATTAATATCTGCTCTGATAGGTGCTATAAAAGTCAAATAAAATAATGGTAAAGAAAGTATAATGCATACCGCAAAATGCTAAATAAATGCCAGAACAATATGATGTCTCCAACAAACAGATGACAGTGTCAACTGAATCCATTCAAGTTTTATTTTTAGGTCTAGTGGAGGCCACCAGTAATCAAGGTGAAATGACACAGGCTATTTTTCTATTAGAATATTTTAAAAATCTATCACTTTTAGATCTCTAGCTCTGTGGTATCCAAAATCCTTTAAAAGAGTCTGCCTCACATATATTTCCTTCAAGATTAACATTAGAAGTCATGTTATGTATTCAGTTAGCGTCTGAAAGACATTTGTTTCACATAATTAAAAACATTTAGTAATATTACAGTCCCACTCACACAGACCCCTTTTCAAGTACCAAAACACTTTGTACACACAACACACATAAACACACACACATACATACATGGAGTGCATATATATAAATAATGCCTATAATGTAAGTGTTATTCTTGTACTTCAACAAACAAGTACAGAGTACTGTGCTAAGAAGAGCTATAGGGAATTCTACTTGAAAAAACAATGGTTTAAAAATAAAATTATAAAACAAGATTTGGAAAGCACCAGAGGACAAGAGCTATCCACTGACAAATGGACCACACAGCCATAAGGCCCACAGAAGTTCAGGTGGGAAAAAGCACACAGGGCTCAAGTGAAAAGAAGTGGACATAGCACTGAAGTGGGATGGTGAGGGCTCCCTAAGGAATGAGCAGAACTACAAGGATAAACTTGGGTCGGTGAAGGGTAACTGCACTCAAATAGAACAATGCAAGCATCATCGTGGAGGACACATGGAAAAATCAAAATGCATATTCTAATGACCCAGAGTATAGGAAAAAAAGAACGTGGGAGGTGTCATAGGGAGCATCAAATAGGGCTGGTGACTAATTAGATAAGAGGTCAAAAGAAAGGGAATGAAATGGAGTCTTATCTTCAGGAAAGTGTTCCCTCTAAAAGGATTTTAATCCATTAGAGGAGTATTTTATTACACAATTCTTTCCACATGTAATTCTATATGTTCTCTCCTTCCATTCTCAATTTCACTACTTGTTCTTTATCCCCAGGCACATAAACCTTACAGAAAAGAGGACAATAAAGGCAAGCAAAGGGGTTAGAGCTCCAATTTGTTTTAAAAGTTGGGCTTCTCTCTTCATTGCGATACTTTATGCTACAATACACCTAACACAGATAAAACTCTAGCACATTTTTCTGAACTACTTACTTAAGATACTCTGTAGAAAAAGAACGATTTCTGAGTCAACTATTGGTTAACTTATAGTCGACATCTATTCCCCCCCCCCATTATTGCAATGTTTAACAGAAAAAGTATTAATAGAACTTACTCTCGTACTGCTTGCTGTGTGCCACCGAGTCAACTCTGACTCACAGCGACCCTACAAGACAGAGTAGAAGTGCCCCATAGGACTTCCAAGGCTGTAGTCTTTACGAAACCAGGCTGCCACATCTTTCTCCCAAGGAGTGGCTGGTGGATTAGAACTGGCAACCTTTTGTTAGCAGCTGAGCGCTAAACCACATTCTCCTACTTAGAAGTAATTTATAGACTCACATCTAGATTTAACCTTACTATATACTGTCATATTTATCTGAAAAAAATTACTCAGCAGAGTTACCAAGGACAAGGGCAATAACATACACTAGTCCCCCCTTATCCGTGGGGGATACATTCCAAGACCCCCAGTGGATGCCTGAAACTGCAGACAGTACTGAACCCTACATATGCCATGTTCTGTCCCCTACATACATACCTATAATAAAATTTAATTTACAAATCAGGCATAGTAAGAGAGTAATAACAATAACTAATAATACAACAACTATAAGAATATACTATAATAAAAGTTATGTGAACGATGGAGCGGAACGGCGTGAGATTTCATCATGCTACATACTCATTTAACATTTTTGAACTGCAGTTGACTGCGGGCAACTGAAACCGTGGAAAGTGAAACCAAGGGTAAGGTGACTACTGTACAGAATAATCCTGAGTTTTAGAGAACATGATTTGGAACGACTTTGTTCAAAAAGCTTCTGGAACCATCATTTGCTAAAAAAAAAATCCACACATATTAAAATCAGAAAATATAATTTCCTATTCATCTCATCCTGGCTTAGTTTGCAAAACCAGTAAGAGGCGATAACAGCGGATGACACAGAAACCAGAGCTGCGACTAGGAAAGCGCTCAGACTCTGTCATCACTACCCTAGCACATAGCATGTGGTCATCTCTACTTCTAAGACGCTACCCTGGACCCTGCCGTGCCACAGACCTTCTCCAAATGAGCTCAGGTGACAGAGTCTGGGCAAGGGGAGTACACCGCTCCTGTGTTGCAATCTCCAGAGGTAAGTAGTTAAATGAGGCACAATTGAAAACTGAAATAGTACGTGATTTCCTTTTTTAATATATAAAATATTGACTAATATCCTCTACGATAATGACGGCACTGTTAGAATTATAAAAGGAATTATGTTTCTCTATGTGTAATTGTTCTAAAAATAAAACACTATTTGAGCAATTATTTTCCTCTTGAATCCAAACCACAGTACTATCACACTGATATTTGCTTTGCACAACAAATATATTCTGGGGGGAAATTTTTGTACAGGTCTATGATAAAAGTGGAGCCCTGGTGGCACGGCGGTTAAGAGCTTTAACTGCTAACCAAAAGGCTGGCAGTTCAAATCCACCAGCCGCTCCGTGGAAACACTGTGGGCCAGTTCTACTCTGTCCTACTGAGTTGCTGCATCGGAACTGACTCGACAGCAGTGGGTTGGTTTTTTGGTGGTTTAAGATAAAAGTACAGCCAGAATGCTCCTTAGAAGCAAGGACGGCGAGACTTCGTCTCATGTTATTTTGGACACGTTATGAGGAAGGACCGACCAGTCCCTGGACAAAGACATCATGCTTGGAAAAGTAGAGGGTCAGCAAAAAAGAGGAAGACCCTCAACGAGATAGAATGACACAGTGGCTACAACAGTAGGCTCAAGCATAGCAACGATTGTGAGGATGGCGCAGTACCGGGCAGTGTTTTGTTCTGTTGTACACAGGGTTGTACATAGAAATAACATGTTGTACATAGGAATATGAGTCGGAAGCAACTTGATGGCACCTAACAAGAAGATAAATGCTGGGGATAATGATTACGAAGGAAAAGGAAAGGAAAGGTAAATCAGACTTCACAGAATTTATAATAAAAGTGAAAACGCAAAATACTGAGCATTAATGTATCTTAAGAATCCTACTAAAACACAGTCTAACAAAAACTCTAGCAAGCAATAAATAAATAAATAAATAAATCTCTTGTGGAATTTAGTGCCCAGCTAGGGAGCCAGTTGGCAGAGTCATTAAGAGTGCTGACAGTCTCCATTTCTGGACTACACTTCAAAAAAATCAGTATCTTTTGGATCTTTCTACAGGAATTTCCTTCCCACTTCTCAGAGCAAAGTTCGGTAAATACACAAAATTAAAAAGCTACTCAAGAGCCAATACAAGATTATTTTACTTAAAAAAAAAAAAGTTTTCAACAATAATCAAAAACTGAGATCAATGTATATCCAATAGCTGACAGTCCTTCTTTCACTTGAAAAAGGACACAAAATACTGAACTTACAACTTTCTCTTTAGTTATCCTGCTTGTAGGTACAGAATTTTCTGTAAATAACTCTTAAACAACCTGAACAAAATTTCATGGAACACCACAGAATACTGCTTTGTAAGTGTCTTTTTGAAAAGGGAGATTCACATTTATACTTACTGTTTTGTTATAACAATGCCTGGACATAGTTAATGGCCCAGAAATTCTCACCTATTTCAAAACTAGTTTGAAAGGGCAAAAAAGCTTGAGATGGCTGAAACCTTCCATAGTTCAAATATTCCACATACAAAAAGCAAAAATTCTCACCAAAAATAAAGATGCAACTAGCAATACTTGTTAGAAGACACTCAAGCTTGGGGGTCCACGAAATAATCACTTTAGAAATCCAAATACAGAAAGTGCCATCAACATTAATCCAACAAAAGACGAGCTTGTAGAGGCCCTGCCAGGACCCTATGGACAAGTGAAGCCAAGAACTCAATTTAGGAGTCACTGATTTAGACAGTTCCAAGGTCCAAGGGTGCTTATAGAATTTAGCATCTTGAGAGTGACTGAGGGTGCTATTAGTAATTATGCCAGGACCAACAGCATAAACTCTGTCCCAGGCAAACCAGAGCATATGATTATTGTACTTAATTCTCTCTGATTGCTTACTGGGACATGTCTACAGGCATCAAACAAAGTAGTCAAATTTTTGGTTACAGCCACAAAATAAGAACAAGTTGCCAGCCAGGGCAGATAAAAGAGAAAAATAAGGGAAAAAAGAAACATGAAGACTGGTTTAAAGAAAAGAAAAAAAAAAACAAGTTTACTGAGTTTTACTTCTACAAGTATCCAACAACTGCCGTTATTGGTTGCTGTCGAGTCGACTCTGACTCATGGTGACCCCAGTGTGTACAGAGTAGAACTGCTCCATAGTGTTTTCAAAGCTGTGACCTTTCAGAATTGACTCAGAGGCAATGGGTTTGGTTTTGGTTTAAGTGTGCCCTTTGAGCAATCTGAAGCATCTCCTGGAGTACTTCAAAACTGAATATTCTCTGGCCTCAATCTCTGGGTGGGGGGGGGGACCAGAATTCCTATTTCTAAAAAGCATCTCCCCTACCACGGCCCTCATGGACACCCAAGTTTGGGAGCCACTGCTCTCGAGAGCCACACCCCTTATATGATTTAAAGAATTAAGTATATGACATTTACATATCATGTACTTATTTGGGACAATGTCCTTATTTAAGTTGTGCAACAGAGAAGTTACACTACTGGCTCAATCCATACGATCTTATACACTACAATAAATGAATCGTGTATAATACTACATATGACACCAAATGAGTGATAGAAATAATAAATGCCAGGACATTCAGAGAAGACTTAACAGAAGATGCGGCTGTGATAAAGACCTATCCCTGTCAACAATGCGCCAGTATCTGCGGCTGAGATCTCTAGAATTTTGGAATTTTTCTTTTTCCTAAAAGATTCCTCTAGTTGCTTATCTGTATTTCATATCATTGTGTCCTTAAAATTATCATAGTCCCTGAGATTTGTTTAACATACAATGGCTAGAGAAAGGGCTACATTCTTTGGGGGAACTATTCCCCGGTCCCTCTTTTCCTTTGAGAAGACTTATGCTATAGCAGAAAAGGAGGAATGACTTATTTTACCAGTGAGTCTGGAAGATGGAACTGAGCAAGTTCTAAAATGTAGGCGCTAAATTTGTCTTGTCCACCTCTGTATCTTCAGCACCTGCCTAGTGCCCAGCACACAGTAAGTGTTAAATACCTAGGTGCTGAATGAATCAATCAATGAATGAGCCAGAGCTTTGAACTCTCAGCGGTTTCTCTTTCAGATCTGCATTCTGCCAGTCACTTTTTTCCTGCTTCTCTGTGATAGGAATGCTCCTTAGAAGCAAGGATGGAGAGACTTGTTATCAGGAGGGATCAGTTCCTGGAGAAGGACATCATGTTTGGTAAAGTAGAGGGTCAGTGAAAAAGAGGAAGACCTTCAATGAGATGGACTGACACAGTGGCTACAACAATGGGCTCAAGCATAACAACGATTCTGAGGATGGCACAGGACTGGGTAGTGTTTAGTTCTGATGTACACAGGGTCAGTATGAATCAGAACCAACTTGACAGCACCTAACAACAACATGTTATAAACAAATTTGGGTCTGGATTCCTGTCTGTCTGTACTAAGAAGTTTCAGTCCACAGTGCCTCCTTGCAAATTTAACGTACTCTGAAATCATAACAATTTTTATGCAGTTCTCTGGATGTTCTTTGTTTTACATTAGTGGTCAGAAATGGGGTGCAATGCATTATCTGCACACAAAAGCTAAATTGAAAGTTTTGCCCTAATTCATGATTCTGCAAAAATGAACTGCTGTTAAGTTTGACTAATTATAGATGGATTGTGGTACCGTGTATGTGAAGGCTACTAGATGCAACTTGGAGCCCTGGTGGCGCCGTGGTTAAGAGCTTGGCTGCTAACCAAAAGGTCAGCAGTTCAAATCCACGAGCTGCCTTGGAAACCCTACGGGCAGTTCTACTCTGCCCTATACGATTGCTATGAGTCAGAACTGACTCGACGGCATCGGGTTAGATGCAATTTATAATGTTTAAATAAAAAAAAAATCATTCTTTAAGTTAAAAAAACGCTTAGCACAGAATGTGTAACACGGTTTAAGTGTTAAAATATTAGGTTATCATTCAAATATTTAAAGGATGTCATGTAAAAGAGGGATCAGTCTGTGATGTCCTCAAAGGATAGAACTTGGATATTTAAAAAAAAAACCAAACCCACTGCCATTGACTCCAGCCCATAACAACCCTATAGGACAGAGTAGAACTGTCCCATAAGGTTTCCAAGGAGCAGCTGGTGAATTTGAACTGCTGACCTTTTGTTTAGCAGCCGAGCTCTTAACCACTGCACCACCAGGGCTCAGAACTTGGATATAACCAGTCAAAACTATTCAGAGCTCACTGAGAGCTTCCACACAGGACCATCTGTCAGCCGCTGTCAAGACTCTTCCCAGCAAGAGGTGAGATTAAGTGACCTCTTTAAGGTTCACTCTAACTCTAAATGCACATGACATTACAACTCAAATGTAAACATATCAATAAATAACGATTATGCGGAAAACATTCTACAAGGTACTGTGGAAGGCACAAAAAAGACCAGCAATAGAAAATATTTACCAAGGACTCCCATGTTTGAAAGGGTAGAAGACCCACACATAAACCGTATTAACAAAATATAAATGAGAAATTAAATTCTAACTGGAATAGTCTCAAAAAGCTTCTTAGAGGATGTGAAAAATGAGCTTAGCTAAGCATGAACAGAAAATGAGTAGGATAGACAACTTCTTAGAAACTGGAGGGAGGAAGAGCTTTGTGACCTGGGCTGATTAGGAAAAGCTTTTCATTGCTGGAGATCTGAGCTATGAGTCAGCCTTTGGAGAACGGGAAGAAAACGAACAGAGGGGGCAGGGGTATTCCAGGAGGGCCGAGGAAAACAAGGGATGTTCTGGAGCAGTAAACTGACTACCCTGGCTGAACTGGAGATTTAGCTTTGGGCTCTAGAAGGAAAAACAAACAAACAACCCCCCCCGACACACACACCCAGAAAGGTAAATTAGCAGTAGCTGTACAAATGTCTATATTAATATATAGTTCTCTATCCTTGAAATTTTAGAAGATCCTGGGTACATGGATGAGAATTTCAATGTCACTTTGTAGGCAACGTGAATAATTCTCAGTGTTTGAGTAGGGCAGTAGGATGAAGAAAACAATGCAATTATGAGATTAGTATGTTGACTGTTTAAAAAAACTACCTGGTGAAAAATTTAAGATAATCACATTAACAACTATGAGGGAAAACACAGAAGCAAGGACAAAGTAAGGTATGGAGACCTGTCAATTAAAACCCGATTTAGGACAACGATATCGAATGCATTTCATGTACTTAGCACAGCATAAAGAGTAGACTTTTAAAAATATAATCATATTTTTAGATTCTGTTAAAATAGCTGAAGTTTAATTAGATGTTTATTAGTGTTATTTCTGAATACATAAAATTGTTCAGGGGAGTACCTAGAAATGATTCCTATGGTATGAAAAACAAATAATCATATTTTGGTAATAACTTCTATGCTGGTCCTTAATTTTCACGAGAAACAATCCAATAAAGATCATTTTTTATGACCTAAAAGGGGAGATCTGAATAGCAACTGTTGGCATTAGTAGGAAATAGCAATTACAGTAAAGTAAACCAAGAGGGATTTAGAACACAAGTTAAATGTCAAAAATGCTAACTGCTGTTCTGCAGAATTTGATATTTTTTTTCTTTTTATTGTACTTTAGGTGAAGGTTTACAGAACAAATAGTTTCTCATTAAATAGTCAGTACACATATTGTTTTATGACATTAGTTAACAACCCCACAATATGTCAACATTCTCTTCTTTTTTTTTGGTGAAAATATACATAGTCAAAGATACACCATTTGAAAAAAGAATTTGAATTTTTAACTACTCAAAGAAAGATTTGTTTGTTTCCAAATGCCGTCAAGTTGATCTGACTCACGGCGACCCCACGTGTGTCAGAGCAGGACTGTGCTCCATAGGGTTTTCAATGGCTGATTTTTCAGCAGTAGATCACCAGGTCTTTTTCCTGGGGCCTTTGGATAGGCTTGAACCTCCAAACTCTCAGTTAGCAGCTGAGTGTGTTAACCACTCAGGAGCTCCCAAAGAAAGAATAAACTTACTAAATCTACCAAAGTCAATTTCAAAATCTATTTTATTTATCTATATTTCTATTAATACTTTTGTAAGTCAAAGAACACTGCTTTGTAAGCAAAGCTGAGGTGAAGGCACTGAAGATTTGTAAGAAGTTCTTCCCACTGCACACTGGCGAAGAAGGTTACATAGGAGTTGTTACCTAGTTAGCTAATGTGGCTTTTCATTTTTTTCTCATTTTTATGCTTTAATACCCCCTCCTTCTGAATCAACTCATCATGCAGGTGACAAAAAAGTCTACTGAAGTTCTCGGTATAGAAAACACTTCATACTAAAACCAGATTAATCCTTAAAGTTCAAGTCTAGACTGACAATAACAGCCTTTTATTCTTCCTTGGAAAGAGTCTGAATATGGTATTTCCAATTTCCCAAAGTAAAAACAAAAAAAAAGAAAGCCTGACATTTTCCCAGATGCCTCTGAAAAATCTGTGAAGTTTATATAAGATAAAAAGAACACACTAGAAGGAATATAAGTACTAAACATTTTATTGTATGCCGCAAATACATTAAAAATGTAATGGAAAAGGTTATTAATATGGTATCCACAATTACACAATTTAAAAGATAGTCCATTCAGAGTACATTTATAAAAATTTAAATCACTTATTTTAAAAAACGTACGATTAATAATTTTTAGACTTACACGGACATAAACACACATATATTTAAAAATTAGAAAAATGATGTAGTTATACTTTGACAAAATTAAAATCTTTCCAATTTATGTCTCACTGATAAGCTCAGCCTTACATCCTCCACATTAGAAACGGAACACTCACAGCTCTCAAATCAAGCCCCCAATTTTTTCATTCTAATGCATTTGCTCATACCATTTTATGTGCACAGAATACCTGTGCCTTAAAAAAAAATGGTATGGATAACATAAATTCTGTAGTGAGATAATACGCACTCCAATTACAAAAAGCTTCTGGGGGCGAAATCTATTTTAAGTTGTAGAACAGAAGGTTTAACAATTTAAAACATAACTCATAACAGTGAATGGGCAAAAAAAAAAGAGAAAAAGCAAGAAGCAAAAGGAACTTAAAAGAAAATTTACAACAAACTGTTGAAGAAGAAAGACAAAGAGTCTAAAATTAAGCATAATTTTTTTTCTGGAAAACCAAGGCAAATGTTGACAATCAGGGCAGGTGGGAGAGTTCTAAGTTGTTAAGCTCAGGTATATTAATTTGTGGTACCAAAGTTATCCATTTATCCATTTATTAGAATAAATGGAGGACTAAAGCCAGATGTTAAGATAATTTTTTAAAAACAATGGACAAGTGTTGTGGGTTAAATTGTGTCTCCCAAAAAGATATATTGAAGTCATAACTGCCCCCACCTATAAATGTGATCTTACTTGGAAATAGGGTCTTTGTAGATGTAATCAAGTTAAAATGAGGTCATAGTGAATATTGGGGTACGCGCCGAATTCAATTGACTGGTGTCCTTATAAGAAAAGAGAGATTTGGAGACATGGAGGGAAGAAGGATTGTGCAGACAGAGGTGGAGATTGGGTTTATGCTGCCCGAAGCCAAGGAATGCCAAGGATTGCCAGAAAACACCAGAAGCTAGAAGAGACTGGGTAAGATTCTACCCTAGACTCCTCAGAGGGAACACAGCCCTGCTGACACCCTGATTTCGGACTTTCAGCCTCCAGAACTGTGAAAATAAATTCCTGCTGTTTTAAGGCACCCAGTTTGTGGTACTTTGCTGTGGCAGCCCTAGCAAACGAATACAAGTAAGATTTCATATATCATGTAGTCCAGTATATTCTAAACTGAGTAGATACGTACCATTCCTGAACTCATGTCAAACGTCAGAATGACTCCAAGTCAGCTCTCAGACAATTTAATTGACCCCTTGACAGTCTAATCACTCAAACTCAAACATTCCTTCCCGATTCCAATGGTAGAACACAAAATAACTAAGACAAAGAAAGAAGGAATTTTTGCTCAATTCCACCAATTTTCTTCAAGTTTAGGTAAATGAATGTTTAGTCTTAGGAAAAGAAAAAGTGAGTATACAATCAGTTTACATTAAATTTTAATAAATTTTATGATTTTAAAAAATAGAAACATGTTGTATAAGTAAAAAATCTGGTTCACTTTCATTTCAAATACATTGAATAATAAATGCAAGTATCCATAAGCACAAACTCTAGTTTCACAGATGCAGTGCAAAATACAGCAGAAAATCTCTAGTTCCTTGCATAGTGCCTGGGGTCTTAAGAGCTTGCAAGCAGCCATCCAAGGCACAACAATTGGCCTCTATTCGCCTGCAGCAGCAGAGGAAGAGAAAGAGTTAGGAATAGGGGGAAATAGAATGGCGATGAACAAATGCCTCCTTTGCCATGAGACCAGAAGATCGGGATGGTGCCTGAATACCATTACTGAAAATGGGATCAAAGATTCTCTAGAAGAATCCTAATCAAAAGAGGGTAAAATGTGGAACAGAATTTCAAATTTTCAAGGAATCCAGACTTCTGGAGCCATTGAGGCTGGATGAACCCCCCAAACTCTTGTCCTAAGACAATCTTTAAGCCTTAAACCAAAAATATCCCCTGAAGTCCTCTTTAAACAGAACAATAAGTTAGCTTATTTAGTAAAGAATGTTTGCCTTAAACATCGTGCTCTTCTGAAGAACTACCTATATGGATCAAATTGACAACAGCAACTCAAAAGGTCAGACAGAAGCTTAGCGGGCAATGAGTTCATGTCAATGGGGAAGAACAATTTGGAAAACGAGGGCAACAATGGCTGCACAACTTGAATGTAATCAATGCCACTGAACTGTATATGTAGAAATTGTTGAACTGGTTCATGTTTCAGCGATACTGATATATATACATATATATATAGAGAGAGGGAGTCCTGGTGCACATATCAGTCAGAATCAACTTGACAGCAACAGGTTTGATTTGCTGTATATATATGTGTGTGTGTGTATATATATATATATAAATTTTAAAAAATATATAACACACACATATATATACACACACATACACTAACAAGAAAAAAATCAGAAGACCTAATAAAATGGTGACCCCACAGGACAGAGCAGAACTGCCCCACAGGGTTTCCAAGGAGCAGCTGGAAGATTCGAACTGCTGATCTTCAAGTTAGGAGCCAAGCCCTCAACCACTGAGCCACCAGAGTTCCAATAAAATACCTACAGGGCTTGATCTACCCCAAAAACTCTGATTTTACCTATTCATCATCTGCCAGTCTGATTCTTTTAGAATGTATTCAACAAATTTCTGAGTGCTACTATATTCCAGATTTTATCTTACTTAATCCTCATAATATTCCTATCAGGTAAGTATCAGCATTTACACTTTATAAAGAGGGAATCAGAAGGTAAAAGTAATGTGCCCAAGGTTACACAGCAGAAGTGATGTATTCAGTTAAGAGCCTGTGCTCGTAACAGCTTATATATGACACTGCATTTCTAAGATGGTTGCTTTTTTTTTTTTTTTTTAAATAATCTGAACTATTTAACTTGGAGACTGAAACAACGTAGTCAAAATATTTTGCAGCTGCCAAAATATTGTACGATTGTTACTCCAGTTCTCCAAAGGTACAAAAATCAACTCAGATGGTGGAGAATGGAGAAGTGACACCCTAGTCAAGAATTTGTCATATGAGATGGAGAAACAAATCACCAACTTCATATGGAAAGGGAAGAGGCCCCGGATAAGTACTCCTGAAGAAGAAGAACAAAGCGGGAGGCCCATATTACCTGATTTTAGAACCTAATATGCCACCATGGTATTCAAAACAGCCTGGTACTGGTACAACAGATACACAGACCAATGGAACAGAATTGAGAAGCCAGACATAAATTCATCCACCTATGAGCAGCTGATATTTGACAGAGGCCCAAAGTCCATTAATTGGGGGAAAAGACAGTCTCTTTAACAAATGGTGTTGGCATAACTGGATAGCCATCTGCAAAAAAATGAAACAAGACCCATACCTCACACCATGCACAAAAACTAACTCAAAATGGATCAAAGACCTATATATAAAATCTAAAATGATAAAGATCACAAAAGAAAAAATAGGGACAACGCTAGGAGCCCTAATACATGGCATAAACAGAATACAAAGCATTAACAATGCACAAATACCGGAAGAGAAACTAGATAACTGGGAGCTCCTAAAAATCAAACACTTACGCTCATCGAAAGACTTTACCAAAAGAGTAAAAAGACAACCTACAGAGTGGGAAAAATTTTTGGCTACAACAAATCCAATCAGCGTCTAATCTCTAAAATCTACAAGATATTGCAAAACCTCAACAACAAAAAGACAAATAACCCAATTTAAAAATGGGCAAACGATACGAACAGGCACTTCACTAAAGAAGACATCCAGGTGGCTACCAGATACATGAGGAAATGCTTACGCTCATTAGCCATTAGAGAAATGCAAATCAAAACTACAATGAGATACCATCTCACCCCAACAAGGTTAGCATTAATCCAAAAAACACCAAAATAATAAATGTTAGAGAGGCTGTGGAGAGACTGGAACACTTACACACTGTTGGTGGGAATGTAAAATGGTACAACCACTTTGGAAATCTATTTGGCGCTTCCTTAAAATGCTAGAAATAGAAGTACCATACGATCCAGCAGTCCTACTCCTTGGAATATATCCTAGAGAAATAAGAGCTGTCACATGAATAGATACATGCACACCCATGTTCACTGCAGTGCTGTTCACAATAGCAAAAAGATGGAAACAACCTAGGTGCCCATCAACAGATGAATGGATAAATTATGGTATACTCACACAAGGAATACTATGCAATAATAAAGAACAACGATGAATCTGCAAAACATCTCATAACATGGATGAATCTGGAAGGCATTATGCTGAGTGAAATTACTTAGTTGCAAAAAGACAAATATTGTATGCGACCACTATTATAAGAACTCAAGAAATGATTTAAACACAGAAGAAAATATTCTTCAATGGTTATGAGGGTGAGGAGGGAGGGAAATGAGTACTCACTAACTAGATAGTCGATAAGAATTATCTTAGGTGAAGGGAAGGACAACACACAATACAGGGAAAGTCAACACAACTGGACTAAACCAAAAGCTAAGAAGTTTCGTGAATACAACCAAAAACTTAGAGGGACAGAGTAGCTGGGGAAGGGGTTTGGGGATCATGGTTTCAGGGGACATGCAGGTCAACTGACATAAGCAAAGCTTATTAAGAAAATGTTCTGCATCCCTCTTTCATGACTGGCATCTGGGGTCTTAAAAGCTAGTGAGCAGCCATCGAAGATGCATCAACTGGTCCCAACCCACCCAGAGCAAAGGAGAATGAACACCAAAGACACAAGGAAAGTATTAGCCCAAGAGACAGAAAGGGCCACATAAACCAGAGACTTCATCAGCCTGAGAACAGAAGATCTGGATGGTGCCTGGCTACCACCAATGACCGCCCTGACAGGGAACACAACAGAGGTCCCTGACACAGCAGGAGAAAAGTGGGATGCAGAACTCAAATTCTACTAAAAAGACCAGAATTAATTGTCTGACTGAGACTGGAGGGACCCCGGAAGACATGGCCCTTGGACCCTCTGTTAGCTCAGAACTGAAACCATTCCCGAAGCCATCTCTCCAAAGATTAGACTGGGTTACGAAACATAAAATGATACTTGTGAAGAGAGTGCTTTTTAGCTCTCAAGTAGATACATGAGACTAAACAGGCAGCTCCTGTCCGGAGGTGAGATGAGAAGGCAAAAAGGGACAGGAGCTGGCTGAATGGACATGGGAAATCCGGGTGGAAAGGAGGAGCGTGTGTGTGTAAATTTTTGTATGAGAAACCGATGTGAACTATAAACTTTCACTTAAAGCACAATGAAAAAATTGTGCATAATGCCTTCCAGGTTCATCCATGTTATGTTTTGCAGATTCATCATTGTTCTTTACTATTGCATAGTATTCATTGTGTGAGTATACCATAATTTGTTTATCCATTCATCTGTTGATGGGCACCTAGGTTGTTTCCATCTTTTTGCTATTGTGAACAAGTGCTGCAGTGAACATGGGTGTGCGTGTATCTATTCATGTGACGACTCTTATTTCTCTACGGTATATTCCAAGGAGTAGGATTGCTGGATCGTATGGTACTTCCACTTCTAGCTTTTTAGGAAGCACCAAATCGATTTCCAAAGTGGTTGTGCCATTTTACATTCCCACCAACAGTGTGTAAGTGTTCCAGTTTCTCCACACCTCTCTAACATTTATTATTTGTCATATGACAAAACTTTCCACTCCTGGAAATTATCTTCTTTTCTGTTATAAGTTATTCTAAGCTCTACAATGTCCCTAAGAATACAAGAACACATATGAAAGAAAAAATGAGAAGTCTTTGCTAAGCTGTTAGATTGCCTCCACAAAAAGTTACTGGTAAATTCCCAGCATGTCAGAACACTAGCAAAAGCTGCACAGAGCACTCACCAACGTTGCTACATCAGATAAAGGGGAAGAGAACTTGGTTCCTTTACAAACCAAAAACCAAAACCAATCCTGCTGCTGTAGATGGATTTCGACACATAGCAACCTTATAGACTCACAGCCAAATGACGGCTGGCTGTGGAGGAGGTCCTAAAGCCTTCACACCCACAGTGCCCTGTCACTTCCAGCTTGCAGCAACAAAAAACCACTAATGAAATACTTCTGTGCAGAAGCGTCCCAAAATGAACAAGGAAAAGAACTGAAGCATTTCTCCACATCTTTCCCAAAATCCCAGCAGCAAAGCCATATTTAAAAAAGCTCAGCTTTGAAGCTAAGGCCATTTTTACTTTGTAACAACAGGTGGGAATTCTCTGCTTTATTATAATTTGAGTAAGCAGTTAATTTCCCCCTCCACAAACTGAAATGCTTGTAATCTGATTATGGTAATCTCATACTGGATGCTTTAAAATTTTAAACCTAAAAATATATTGGGTAAGCTTAAAAATCCTGAAATATCTTCTTTACAATTAACACGTTAAAAAGAACTGGAATTTCAGAATCTTACTACTCATTAGCTTTAATTTTAGCAAGTCTCCTACAATTTATCAAAGTATGGGTCCTAGTGAATCAAAACCTGGGGGAAGCAATTCCACTCCTCAGTATATACCCAAGAGACCTGAAAGCAGAAACTCAAAACACATACACGTGCACCAATGTGCACTGCAGCACTAGTCACAATGGCTACAAAGTGGAAACAACCCCCCATCAGCAGATGAACGGATAAACACAACGTGGTATCGAGATGCAATGGAATATTACTCAGCCACAAAGAGAAATGAAATTCTGAAACAACATGGATGAAACCTTCAAAATGTGATGTTGAGTGAAATCAGTGAGGCACAAAAAGACAAATACTGTATGATCCCACCTACGTGAAGTATCTAGAACGCCACTGTGTGGAGACAAAGGTTGGTAAGTGCTTGCGAGCGGCTGGGGAGGTGGAGGGCATGGAGTTAGTTTCTGTCTGGGGTGACGCAAACTTTCGGAAATGCATAGTGGTGATGGTGGTGTAACGTGGTGAACATGATTAACGTCACTGAAAAATGGTAAACTTTTTGTTACATGTTTTACCACAATAAAACTAAAAAAATAAATAAATCTGGGGCGGGGGGAGGAAAGGTAGGGCATTGGGGAATTCACATTGGTAATGAATGCCCTGGTAATTCTCACATACAAATCAATTCTTTTCATATTCATTCAAACAGGTTGATCTCTCTGGTATGTAAATTATATAGATTAATAAAGCTGTTTAAAAAATCCTTACTTCTGGATTGATGGGAAGCCTAGGGGACACTGAGTTGAAGATAATGGTGATGCAATAATTTGGAAAAGGATAGTGAGAATAGCAGCACAGCTGGAAGAATGTAATCCATGTCACTGAATTGTACATGTAGAAACTTTCAAAATGGTTTAACTTTGGCTATGTATATTTTCACCAAAAAAAAGGCCCTCAAGGTCAAGAAGGGAGAGTGTTGACATGTCGTGGGGTTGTTAACCAATGTCATAAAACAATATGTGTACTGACTGTTTAACGAGAAACTATTTATTCTGTAAACCTTCATCTAAAGTACAATAAAAAAATTTAAAAAGAAAAAAAAAAATCCTTACTTCTGTATAATTATTGTGACCTCAATGTGTGTTTGCAATACCAAGGTTACAGTTTAGAACCCTACAGCTACACTATGGTCCACAACGAAACCTGGGTATGGAAAAAAAAAAAGTGTGTGTGTTGGGGGGGCGGGGGATAAAGGATTTTCTGCAGTCTGAAAGCCAAACTTAAAAAAAAAAAAAAAAAAAAAAAACTTTGACAAATACAATTTCTGCTTTAATAAACTAAGGACTATGCCTTAGGAAAAGAAACTCTTCAATTTATTAATCTGACACCTTTATGAGCATAAATCATCTACCACAGATAATGAAGGACTTGGATCTTAATTGACTAGGATGGTTTGGGTTGTTTTTAATCAAAAACCCTCTTCATATTCACAAGGAAGATATGAGTTATTTCAGGCAAATTCAAAACAGTTTTAAAATTTCCCAACTACCTAAATTTTAACAAAATAAATTTTTATTTCCTCATTAGTCAGAGAGTAACAAAAGTGTTAAATCTGTGGGGGTGTTTTTACTTTCAAAATTATTTTTAGGGAACAAATAAATTTAATATACCAATAGCATTGGTTCTTCTTACAGATTTCACGACACCCACAGCTTCTATGCCATATGTTAACGATTTTCATTTGACTTGAGATGACTACATTTTGATTAAATAGCAACGAAAAAGACAGGTAGCAATCTAACCATCTATCTAAACGTAATCAAGATGCATTGATTAACTACTGGTGACTGGAATACGAAAGGTACAAACAAAGAAGGATCAGTAGTTGGAAAATACAGTCTTGGTGACAGAAACAATGCTGGAGATCACGATAGAATTTTGTGAGACCAACAACTTCTCACTGGGAAATACAGTTTTTCTACAACATAAATGGCAACTATAAACGTGGACCTTGCTGGACGGAATACACAGGAACCAAGTCAACTACATCTGTGGAAAGAGATGATGGAGAAGCTCAATATCATCAGTCAGAACAAGGCCAGGGGCCGACTACAGAACAGACCATCAATTACTCATATGCAAGTTCAAGTTGAAGGTGAAGAAAATTAGAATAAGTCCATAAGAGTCGAAATACAGCCTTGAGTATATCCCATTTGAATTGAGAGACCATCTCAAGAACAGATTTGACTCACTGAACACTAATGACCTAAGACCAGACAAGTTGTGGGATGACATCAAGGACGTCATACATGAAGAAAGCAAATCGTGGTTAAAAAGACAGAAAACAAAAAAGACCAAAATGGATGTCAGCAGAGGCTCTGAAAGTTGCTCTTGAACGTAGAGTAGCTAAAGCAAAAGGAAGAAATGATGAAGTAAAAGAGCTGAACAGAAGATTTCAAAGGGCGGCTCAAGTAGTCAAAGTAAAGTATTATAATGACATTTGCAAAGACCTGGAGTTAGATAGCCAAAACAGAAAACTAAACACGGCATTTCTCAAGCTGAAAGAACTGAAGAAAAAATTCAAGCCTCGAGTTGCAATGCTGAAGGATTCTATGGCCAAAAAATTGAACGACATAGGAAGCATCAAAAGAAGATGGAAGGAATACACAGACTCACTGTACCAAAAAGAACTGGTCAACATTCATCCATTTAGAGGTAGCATATGATCAAGAACCAATGGTACTGAAGGAAGAAGTCCAAGCTGCACTGAAGGCATTGATAAAAAACAAGACTCACTCCAGGAATCGACAGAATACCAATTGAGATGTTTCAATCTGATCTATGCCAAGAAATTTGGAAGACAGCTACCTGGCCAACTGACTGGAAGAGATCTATCCATATCTGTGCCCATCCCAAAGAAGTATGATCCAAAGGAATGCAGAAATTATTTAACAATATCATTAATATCACATATAAATAAAATTATGCTAAAGATAATTAAAAAACGACTGCAGCATTACATAAACAGAGAACTGCCAAAAACTCAAAAAGGGTTCAGAAGAGGATGTGTTATGAGGGATATTACTGCTGATGTCAGATAGATCCTTGCTGAAAGCAGAGAATACCAAAAAGATGTTTACCTGTGTTTTATTGCGTATGCAAAGGCATTCAACTGTGTGGATCGTAAGAGATTATGGAGCAACGGAGCCCTGGCTGCACAGTGGTTACGAGCTCGGCTGCTAACCAAAAGGTCAGCAGTTCAAATCCACCAGCTCTCTTTGGAAACCCTATGGGGCAGTTCTACTGTCCTACAGGGTTGCTAGGAGTCAGAATTGATTCAAAGGCAATGGGTGTGGAACGTGTGGTGTGAGGGCACCTAAAAACAACATCTAAATAGAATGTATATTTTAAGTATTTCTCTTTCCAACATCTGAAGATAGCAAAACAAAACAAAGAACTTGCTGAGCACATCTAGCTAAGTGAAAACTTTAATGAAAAAATTACTAATTCAGACTTTCAAAGTGCAATGCTTGATAGATGCACTCTCCCCAAACTTCCCACTAAAACATAAAAATGGTAAGCATTTTGTATGTACTTACTCCACACATGAGATTTTGGTAAGACAAAGTCAAAAACCCAAGACACCTTTAATTTTTCATGTATTAATTTATTATAAACACATACTATGGTCACAGCTAATATAGACAAAGACAAAGTTCTTAATCAAAACCCTAAGAAAGCAATCTAACCCTTTCTAAATCAATATTTTTAAGTGGATCATAAACCAAATCAGAAGCCCCATAAGATTTCAACGTATTACTAAATTTTCCTCAAGTTCAAAGGTAAGGCTTATAGTAGTGATGACATGAAAAGAAAAGTGACTTTCTGTGGCATTATACTCAAAGAAAGAACCTGGAATCTATATACATTTGTAATATTTATCACTGTAACGATAAAAAAGAAATTTCATTTACTCTTGAAAATTATGAGGGAGCAACAAAAAATTATCTTACTTCTATGCAAATACTCAAGGAGTTTCGCAAGATTACGGTGCAATTTTTAGATTAAAAAATCCCCAAATCCTAGCTATTATGCACTTGCCCTCCCTGTGCAAATGCCCTTCTGGATTCTAGTGTAGCAGACGGTGGGATAATAATTCAAGAACCAAGTATCTTGATCCTGACAATATGCTGATTCAAGTAATATTTTCATAAAGTATTTCTACCTTTAAAGAACAATCACACACTCCATCTAAATATTTCTGTTGTTGTTTGGTGCTGTCCAGTCGGTTCCTACTCATAGCAACCCTATGGACAAGAGAAGGAAACATCGCCCGCCCTGCGCCATCCTCCCAGTCGTTGCTATATTTGAGCTCATTGCTGCAGCCACTGTGCCAACGCATCTCACTGAGGGTCTTCCTCTTTTTCGATGACCCTCTACTTTTCCAAGTATGATGTCCTTCTCCAGGGACTGGTCCCTGCTGATAACATGTCCAAAGTATGTGAGACAAAGTCTCGTCATCCTCGCTTCTAAGAAGCATTCTGGCTCTACTTCTTCCAAGACAGATTTGTTCATTCTTCTGGCAATCCACAGTATATTCAATGTTCTTCACCAACACCTAACTCAAAGGCATCAATTCTTCTTCAGTCTTCCTTATTCACTGTCCAGTTTTCGCATGCATATGAGACGATTGAAAACACGATGGCTTGAGTCAGGTGCACCTCAGTCCTCAAAGTGCCATCTAAATATCCCTAGGAGGTAATATCTTTTTCCATTTAATAGATCAAGTAGCTAATAACAATACTTTTAACTAAATTCATAAAATAAATCAATTTAAGTCAGATGTCATAAACGGACTACCTCTTTGAGCCTCCTTTAGCCCATCACTTTTTTTGAAAAGTTTGCAAGGCCCCAGGAGTTGACAACGGCAAACTTGGACACATTACATTTCATTTTCTCTGCCCAGCAGGAGTAAGATCCATTTAAAGGTAAGTGCAACCACACACAGAGAACTTTGTAGCAAATTTCCAAGACAGCTGTTCAAAAAAACCAATTAAATAGCAGGGGTGTGAGGAACACTTAGTATTATCCAGAAAACTACTGTAGCAAAAACACCCTGGAGTTAAGTAATAAAAGACAAAGGTACAGTTGAATAACTCACCAACTAAGGGGGGAAAAAAAATAGCAGTAAGAGGACAGAGCTCCTCATGAAGACTGAGAGCAAATGGTTTAATGCCTAACTTTAGAACACAACAAACTCACGATTCAGAGGAATAATGAAAAAAAAAAAAACACAAGTAGTGAGTCCTTAAGAAAAATTAGAATTATGCTCTCTAATAATATTAAAGTTAGACAGCAGTAAATAAATATGCAAAAGGGAGAATATGATACCTTACATGGAAAATGGAAAAATAATATTAGCTCCTGTTTGCTTCAGAACATACGCAAGAGCTGGCTCACTTCAAAAATTAAATGAACTTGGCATATACAAATGATGAGAGAATTTGGACAGATTTGACATATTAATCATAGGAGGAATTGCCAACATTCATTCTGTGATCATACTTCCTTAGAATTGTGTTCACTCTGCAGTGCACAATCATTCAAAAAAAAAAAAAAAATCCCACAAACTCCAAAAAACGAAACCCACACAGAATGATTCATCCCAATCTTCATAATTGAAACCACCACTTAATAAAGCCAGAATTATTTCGTCTTCCTGCCAAAAAAAAAAAAATGCCAGAGATAAGAAGAACATTCCATTATTTTACTCCCTATTCAGGAATAACTCAGTCCACCAACTACTGCTCCAAGTCACTGACAGAGTGTTGCATTTCTTAGTATATAACAGCCATTATATAGTAAATGTACTGTTTCCTTGACCACTACTATATACTACCCCCATTGCCCTTAGTCGACTCCGACTCACAGCAACCCTACTGGACAGAGTAGACCTGCCGCATGAGGTTTCCAAGGCTGTAAATCTTCACGAAGCAGAGTGCCACATCTTTCTCCCATAGAGTAGGTGACGGGTTTGAACCGCCGACCTTTAGGTTAGCAGTGGAGCTCTTAACCACTGCACCACCAGGGCTCCTTAACCACTATATACAGTCAACTATTTGATCAGTTACTCAAAATTCTTTCCTACAGGCTAAAGGAAGTACCAGTTCAGCACAATATTGTAATGTTTCATTTCATGTTTTTGAAAAAATTGAAAAATTTATGTTAAAAGTTGTAAAAACATTATACAATTAATATACGCTAACTGCAGAAAATCTGGAAAACATAAATTATAGAGAAGAAATTAAAATAATCCATAACCCCAGCACCAGATGAGTGATGGTTATAGTCCCCCTCTCCTGCGCATATTCTGACATAACGTCAGACATCCTCCTTTGCTTTGAACTGTGCTTCTGGTTAAAGTATACAGTGCAAATCAGTTTCTCATTCAAAAATTTATACACAAATTGTTTTGTGACGTTGCTTGCAATCCCTGCACTGTGTCAGCACTCTCCCTCATTCCCTCTCTACCCTAGACATTCTCCTTTTCACCTACCATTTCTCACAAGTATGTCCCCTGCCACTGAAAACCTTCAGAAATACCATTTTTAATGGTTGCTAAATACTTCACTGTAAGCATATTCTACATTTAACTTCCACCACTTCCCCATTATTGGATACTGTAGTTCCTGAGTTTTCATTATGATAAATATTACTGTGACAGCTATCTTCCTGCAGAAATCTTTATCTATGTTTTCAATCATTTCTAAAGGATAGAGTCCAAAAAGTGAAATTTCTGGTTCAGTGAGTACAAACATTATTAGGGTACTTAACAATATATTGCCAAACTACTTCCTCAAAAAGCTGCAACAATTTAAACTTCTGCCTTTTCTACTGTACCTCATTTTGCTTGTTATTGTGTAGACTGAATAATTTCTCTGATTGCATATAAGATTCAATCATTCATTTCTTCAACATTTACCAAGCACCTATCATGTACCAGGCACAGGGCTAACCACAAGTGACACAGTGTTTATAGAAACTAATAGGATCTGACAACTGTAAGTTCAATGTCTGCCTGGCTCAGAGCAATGTAGTATGGAAAAAAGTCAGGCTGACGTAGTTCCAATTCCAGCTCTACCACTTACTGTCATTAGGCATGTTACTTAACTTCTTGCCTGAATCTCAATCCCTCCACTCTAACATAGGTCAAAGAGAGCCTCCCTCAGAAAGTGAGCATTAAATAAGATAATGCATATAAAGCACAAAGTATACTGCCTGACATACAATCAATATTCAATAATGAATTCCTATTACTAATAATAAACCATTTTTTTAGTTTTATACAGTAACCATTAATTGGAAAGTGCTAATATGCCCATAAAATAGACAGCCATTATCTAACAGCTTGAACATAATTTCAAGTCAAGTTATTTGCTTCTTTTTATGGCATACCAAACCCTTCCAATTGTGGCTCCCATCTCCCTCTCTAGCTTTATCTCCCACCACCTATATAATCTTTAATGTAGCCCTGTGTCCCGAAGAGAAGTCCCTGGGTGGTGTAAATGGTTAACACACTTGGCTGCTAATCGAAAGAAAGGTGGTTTGAGTCCACGCAGATGTGCCTCAGAAGAAAGGTCTGGCAATGCACTGCTGAAAAAAACGGACATTAAAAACCCTATGGAGCACAGTTCTACTATGACACACATGGGGTCGCCGTGAGTTGGAATTCACTTGATTGCAACTGGTGGCTATGTCCCCACGAGCCTGAGTTGAGTCAGAAAGGTGAGATCTGGGCAGCAATGAAAGCACTGTCAAGACAAAGGTCACGGCGGAAAGAAGACTCTTCAGCCGCAACTCTGGCAGGATACACAGATGCTAGGTGAGAATGGAAAGAGAGAGAGCACACAAACACGAACCGACACAGAAAGGCTCAGAAGTCAGTAATACGCATATCTAGGTCAAGTGTTCCTAAGATTGCTCGCAATATGTTTCTAAAAGGAAACACTTCAACCACTGCCACCCTTCACAATTCATCCACATTCTGCATTTCATTCATAAGAATGAACTGCAAATAAGTTAAATATAACCAGCCTGATCAAAGGAAAAACAAACACGGAATGACCACATTACCAGAGCCTAACAAATTTGATGAGATCTCAATGCCAGTATCTAAACGGGAAAAGAAAGCAGTAACCACAATTACTGACAGCATAGTTTAAAAGTAAAGAATGGCTCAGTTTCCATTCCCCCTAGCCATAGTCCTGGTTCTCCTCCATGTGTGACTTTAGCCAAGTCACTGAAACTCAGAGTCTCAGCCTTCTAATATGCAAAATAAAATGACTGGATTAAGAAGCTTTAACATTCACTGCAGCTCGAATTCTGATTCAGAGTTTGAAAATATTTAAGATCAAAATGCTTCTTAATGGTCATTTCAATGGAGGGTGAAAATAAAAGCCTTTAGAGAAATGATGTGTCAAATTATAGGTTTGAAAAAATCATTCCGTGAAACGTTTTGAATCATGCCTAGTGACTGCTGCAAAATATACGCTCAATACAGTGACTTGATCACAAAATTGTCCTAGTATCTGGACAGCTTTCAGCCAGGCATTCTTCCAGGTAGTTGCTTTCTCAGAAAGAGTATTATCTCCAGAATAACTCCAAAGAAGCTGATATGAAATTGATGCTCCTTCAGGCATTTACTATGCTTGATTGGGTTCTACTTATCAACACCAGTTTCAAGGAATGAGTACCAAAATTCCAAATAAGCAAGTATATTTTAAAAACGGCAACAGCGGAATAATTCTATGACTTAGAGCACTGGTCACTTTCAGAATTTTAGAATCTGAGAGACCCTAGTGATCATCTCCAAGCCCTTCATTTTACAGAAAAGCATTACTTTAATTTGGCTAAACCCTTAAGGATTAACTGGCTGAGCTTGTAAATGAGCCTCTCATTTAATTTGACATTTAAAAAATACAACAACAAAACCTCAGCTTATTTAAAGAGGGTTTTCTTCCTAAAAATATTCCTAAAGTAAATAATAATTTTGCAGTTTCTGCTTATGTACCTGACATGTTGGAAATGTATTCTACAAACAGAATTTCTGAGAAGTAGCACTATCCACTGCACCATCCCAGCCATTCTAGCAACTCTGGCTACCAAAGGAGAGAAAAGGCACTATGAATACTCCTGACCTCATATCAGCACCATTGATCGGTACCAGACTTTTATTCAATCATAGAAAATGCAGTATGACAAATATTAGCAATAATAAGGACAGACAACTCAAGCATTGCACTTGCCCTCCAGTCCAGACATGAAATCTGAATTCTTAACTATGGAAAATACACCATGCTTATCCTAGTTAAAGTCATTCTGCAGAGTAAATCATACATTTAAAAAGCAACAAGTTTTCTATATCCACTCAATGAACCTAGATAAGCCAAGAACATAACTAATTTTTTTAAAATGTCATCGGATGGTAATATTGCGTTTTTATCATTAAATTTCATTTGAAACTTTAACTTTCAAGAAATAGGTGTTTATTCCTTTCCCTTTGCTTTCTCAGAAAGATTAATCAGTACATACTAATTTCAAATATTCACTGAATAATGTGAACATGAATTTAGAATAATAAACTGACATTAATCATGATTATGATATTCTTCCAGCCTAGAGGAATAAAATTAAAATATAAACTGTTGACATACTTACTGAACGCAGAGTCCAAGAACATGGAGTTAAGGATACACAGTACTATGTAAAGGAACCAAAGTTCATCCTATCCACACATGTGTAAGAAGTTAAAAGTAATCTTTACATCAAGATTATTTAAAGATTTTTATCAAGATGACTTAAAGATTTTCCACAGCATTACAAAAATCTCTCTAATATCACAAAATAATTCCTCTTTACCCACGAGAAGACAAAACACGCGCTTGAGGCTAACCTGCGAAGTGTCCCATATGTCTACAAAAATAAGGACAATTAAAGGAGTTAATGACGAACTCGAAGAAATATCAGCTAATTAGGAAGACAGTCACACGGGTTTTAAAGATTCTGCAGTATGGAATACTTACTCGAAAGAACCTAAATCAAGAAAAGAATCTCAACTCAAGCACCATCAAGCTTCCTTCTGCGGCCAAGACCAGGAATTTCCCTACTCTGCACATATCCACACGGGATACTGGGTTTAAAGTCACATTGCGAGTATCTGGGTCATTTTAAAATGGGTCATTAGTAGCACTGCTGTACCTCGTTTGTCCAGGATGCAGAAAAAGCCTCCAATACCCTGACCCAGTGATTTTCAAACTTTGGGGTCCATCAGTAACACCTGGGGCGTTGTAAAAATACAGATTCCTGGGCCCAGGCTCCGGAGTCTTATTCCGTAAGTCTAGGGAGGAGCCTTAAACCGGCATTTTTTTACCACATGCCCGGCTGAATGTAAAGCAAGTGGTCCAAGAGCCACACTTTGAGGCATCTATGCCTAACAAGTTCCCAAAAGAGCACCTACTTCAACCACCTCGAACGTGTCACAGGCAGCAAGTCAAGCCTGCGGGGGACTCCGGGGTGTCAGGCGGGAGGACTCTGGGCCGGATTCTGACCCCCTGGGCCGCACTCGGACCCCCTGCGCCGGCGCCTCCCACCTGGGGATACCTGGTCCCAGAGAAAGTGAGCAGGCAAGGACGACCAGACAGCGGCTAGTTTCAGCTTTTCCATAAAGTCCCAGTAAGCTGTGGGAAGGCTACCTCCGGAAAAAAGAGCTTGAACTTTAAAGTCCGACAAATCCAGGTTACCACCAGCTCTACCACTTTACTAGCCGCGCGTCCTCAGCAGTTCCCTTACCGCTTGAGACTCAGTTTCCCCATCCGTGCAACGGGGCTCACGCCACTCCCCCTGAAAGCGACGCCGAAACGAAACTAGATCGGCAGGTCGCGGCCACTTCCTGGCTCTCCCCAGCCCGCCCCGGCTCCGCCAGCCACCCCAGGCGGACGACCCACAGAGGGCGCGCCGAGCCGGCCGCCGCCTCCCAACGCCCCCGGCCGGTTCGACCCTCGGCGGCCACTCACGGGTGGGCATGGTGACCCCGAGCCGCGCTCGCCGCGGCACGGAAGCTCAGCGGGGCCGCGCGAGACGCGCCGATGGCTCCATGACTGGCCGGCTCCGGGCCGCTGAGACCCGGACAAGGCAAAGAGCGAAAGGCGGAGGAACGGACAGCAACACCTCGGCTCACGCCACGAAACGAGCTACACCCGCCACGGCCAGCCCAGCTCTGCGCCGGACGACGACGCGCCGGGCGTCCCCACGCAGTGACGTCACCACGCCGCCGTCCGCGCCCCGCCCCCGAGCGGACGGCAGACCTGGGACCCAGGAACCAACCCTGCAGGCAGGTGGGGGTCGCGTGGGGTGATGGTCAGCCACCTAGGGCAACTTCTGGTTCCGCTGTATTTTCAGACTCCAGTGATTCGAGTGACAGTAGTTTTTACTAATCCCTATGTGGGGCACATTAGTAATACTTGCTTCTTACTACAACTGTGATGTTTGTGACTGTAGCATGATTGCTTTGAGTGCATTGAGTGTCTGGAGGCTTTTCCTTTTTAACCCATTTAACTTGTGGTGCGTTCTGTATACTCTCCGAAGCATGATTTATTCGAGACGCACTGAGGTCATTTGGGGTGATGGCTGCTGCTTTTTCGAGAGGACGGAAAATGTAATTTCCTCTTGCCCTACTGGCGACTTTAGATAGATTTTACGCCTCAAGAGTTAGCCTGCTCCGGAGAAGGCGGTGCTGCCCATTTAGCTGAGCCACTTTTCTTGACTCTCTGGGTACTATTAATAATTGAAGTATCTAATAGTCACCCAGCAGATACTTGGAGCCCAGAGCATTTAGCAACTCACATACTTTCCTGGACACTCTAGGCAGGACATAGGGCTAAAACAGTGTTTCTTAAAGTGGTTCAGCATCCTCTGTGTGTGAATCACTTGGTGGGGGAGGTGTCAAAGTGCAGATTCTTGTGCCTGTGGTACACCTGCCGAATCACATCATGATTCAAATGCATGTTCATATTTGAAGACCTCTGCCCTCCAGAGGAGCCCTGGTGGCTTAGTGGTTCACAGCTATGGCTGCTAACCAAAAGGTCAGCAGTTTGAATCCACCAGCTGCTCCTTGGAAACCCTATGGGGCAGTTCTACTCTGTCCTACAGGGTAGCTATGAGTTGGAATCGACTTAAGGCAGCAGGTTTGCTTTTGGTTTTTGGGCCCTCCAGAGTAAAGGAGCCCTAGTGGCGCAGTGGTTAAAGAGCTCAGCTGCTAACCAAAAGGTCATCAGTTGGCACCTACCTGCTGCTCCATGGGAGAAAGATGTGGCAGTTGTGCTTCCCTAAATAGTACAGCCTTGGAAACACTATGAATTGGAATGGACTCCAGGGCAGTGGGTTTGGGATTTTTGTTGGTTGGGTGGTTGGTTCGTTTGCCCTCCAGAGTAGTACCCAAACCAAAAAAATCCACCCCGTTGCCATCAAGTCAATTCTGACTCATAGTGACTGTCTTAGTCATCTAGTGCTGCTGTAACAGAAATACCACAAGTGGATGGTTTTAATGAAAAGAAGTTTATTTCCTCATAGTCAAAGTAGGCTAAAAGTCCAAATTCAGGGCGTCAGCTCCAGGGGAAGGCTTTTTCTCTCTGTCAGCCTTCTTCTCTTCAGTGTTTTCCTGGAGTAGGAGCTTCTTTGCGCAGGAATCCCGGTCCAAAGGACGCGCTCTGCTCCCAGCGCTGCTTTCTTGATGGTATGAGGTCCCCAACTCTCTGCTTGCTTCCCTTTCCTTTTATCTCTTGAGAGATAAAAGGTGGTGCAGGCCACACCCCAGGGAAACTCCCTTTCCATTGGATCAGGGATGTGACCTGGGTAAGGGTGGTGTTACAATCCCACCCTAATCCTCTTTAACATGAAATTGCAATCACAAAATGGAGGCCAACTACACAATTCTGGGCATCATGGCCCAGCCAAATTGATACACATGTTTTTTGGGGGACATAATCCATGACAGCGACCCTATAGCATAGTGCCAGGGTTCTGGTTAAGAAATGATGTCATTGTGCACCACTGAAAGGAGAAGATAAAAAAGATAAGTGCCAGGAAAGGTTGGGGGAAATTAATCTTCAAGTGGACTTGGAAGGAAGCAGACTTTGAATTAGCAAAGACTAGGAAGCCCTTGAAGAGGGTAGGAGAGGGTAGAGGGTGATTCAGACTGAGTCACAGAAGATGGTGAGAATTCAGTGTGTATGATGGACATGGTGGAGACTGTTCTTTGCTAACGTAAAGGCCAGTGACCAAGTGTGTGGCCAACACTTGCTTCTCCTTAAATACACTGGTGAATATTTTCATCATCTATAAAAACCTTCCCGCTCCCAGTTTTCTCCCATAGACTTTCATGGGAACTTGACTGTAGCACTTTCCACACTGAATTCTAATTAAACTGTAATAAGCACGTGTATTCCACCTCTGGACTACAAGCTTTTCAGAATATGGCAAATACCATATTCCATTCAGATTTACATCTCCCCTGTCTGGGCGCAGCTAGGTGACATGGTGGCATGGTTGTTAAGTGCTCAGCTGCTAACTGAAAGATCAGTGCTTCAAAGCCACCAGCTGCTCCAAGGGAGAAAGATGTGGCAGTCAGCTTCTGTAAAGATTACAGCCTTGGAAACCCTATGGGGCAGTTCTACTGTGTCCTGTAGGGTCACTATGAGTTGGAATCAACTCGATGGCAACGCGTTTTTGGTTTTTGCCTGGACACACAGAATTCATTTAATTACTATGGAAATAAGTACACGTTTATTCAATGAGTATGAAAACAAAACAGGTAAAATAGAACTAGTTAAGGAACAACTTTGCCTGCAGGCTTGGAATTCACCCTTTAAGAACCCATGCTGAGTGTTTTATCAGGACAGTAGCATTGTAGTGTCAGAAACAAGGCTCTGCAGGGCCAACAGCATGTCTGAGAAACCATGGAGGTAAGAAGTTGTTGGATTCCCTGAGTGGTACAACTGATTAATGCGCTCAGCTGCTAAACTAAAGTTGAAGGTTCAAGTCCACCCCGTAGGTACCTCGGAAAAAAGGCCTGGTGATCTACTTCCAAAAAATCAGCCATTGAAAACTCTGCTGAGCACAGTTCTACTCTGATACCCATGGGGTCACCATGATGGCAACTGGTTTGGTGTTTTTGACTTTTAAGGAGCCAATTGGGAGCCCTCAACACTGATACAGAAAGGATCGTTCGGTGCCTAATCTTGATGGGGGATATAGAAAAGGGAAGAGCTAAACCTTAGTGCAGAAAAAGAATCCCTGGGATTTGTCGGCTGCTGGTTCAACAAGAGGCATCTGTTAGTTATGTAACTCCAAGGTTGGAACGAGGAAATCAGTGGGGCTGGGGACGGCAGTAGACGAGTCAGGAGGGAATGCTGTTTCAGGGACGGTGTGAAGAGAGGATGCGAGTTTTTCTTTGACACAGTGAGCTTGAGGTAACACCCAAGAGAGGCAAGCAAGTGAAGAGATGTGAAGGCTGCTGGGCATAGCTGGCTGAAGCTGGCTGAAGCTGGCTGAGGAATCTCAGGATGGGCGATTTGTGAATCATTGACCCGGGGACAGAAGTTGAAGCCGGAGGCAGAGAGAAGCCTGCAAAGGAGGGTGTGTAATATTGCAGAGCACAACGTTAAGGGCTGGACCATTTGCAGGGGGGAAGAAGAGGAGGAGGAGGAGTCAGTGAAGGGACAGTAAAAGACAAAGGAGACCTAGAGAGCACAGTGTCCTGGAAGCCAGGGCAGGATACGGTTCCAGAAGACAGACACCTCTGCTGACGTTTGTCAGAAGAGATGCAACTCTCAAAGCCCCTGAAATAGTTTGGCCTGTAACAGGGTTTTGTTTTGGTTTTTTTAAATCCCCTTGGTTTTTTGATTTTGTATTATTGCCAGAAATAAAATCAGCAGCCAAAGAATCTGAGGAAGGACAGCTGAAAGTCAGGAATATCATAAATTTGGGATCACACATCACACCTCTTTTCCTGGTTTGTACACATAGGATTTTTGGTAACACTGTTGCCAGACAGACTGCCTTTCCCTAACAAATCCTTTGGATCAGAATTCTGTGCAGGCACCACCCCTACCCTGCACCTCTGAGAACACTGATGCAGCTACCGCCTTCTTGGGGATTTGATCTGAGAGTGTTAGCCCCTCCTGGACCACTTTTTCTGTCCTCCCTTAGCTAACGCCCTTCCCTCCCCCTCCACTCTGTGCCAGTGCTCCTCACGTGAAGCCCAATCTGGACTGAGAGAAGCTGAGCTTTGTCCATCCCCATCAGTCCCCACACTCAATGCGCCGCTGGATCCCTCCTTGAGAAAGGACAAGCTGCACAACTATGAGAAGGGTGGTTTCTTGGTGTTTGAGCCAAGGTCAGTGAGGGAGACCAGGCAACGACTGAGCAAGGTGGTGTTATAAGAGCCTGCTCTTTCCATCCGATATGTCAGAGCTCCCTGTTGAGCTGACAGAGGCTTTGTCAGGTCTGCATAGTGGGCTGATGCCCCCCCACCCCAATCCCGCTTCCTCCCCTTTTCTTTCCTAAGTGTTACTGTGGTTACTTGCCCATACTGGATTGACCTTTCTTGTACCCCTCATTCTAGCTAATTTCTGTTCATCCTTCTGAACTCCTTCCACGTGCCTAGTGTAATTGAATATGCCCTATGATCCAGCAATCACCCTCCTGGCTGTAAACCCTGGGGAATTTCACAAGGATCCATAGGGCTAACAGAAAGGTTGACGGTTTGAACCCACTGAGGGACTCCACAGGAGAAAGACCTGCCAATCTGCTCCTGTAAAGATTACAGTTTAGGAAACCCTGTGGGGCAGTTCTGCTCCATCACATGAAGGTGCTATGAGTTGAAATCAACTAGACTCAGCACTCAACAACAAGAACAGCATCATATCTCTGAGGACCCAGGTGGCACAAAGAGTTTGTGTTTGACTACTAACTTAAAGATTGGCAGTTTGAATCCACCCAGTAGCGTCATGGAAGAAAAGCCTGGCAGTCTGTTTCTGTAAAGATTACAGCCAAGGAAACCCTATGGAGCAGTTCTACTCTGTAACCCATGGGATCGCCATGAGTTGGAATTGACTTGACAGCAGTGGGTTTGGTTTAGGATCGTATCTCTGAGAGCCCAGGCTCTCGGGGTGCCTGGCACTTAGCAGGGACAACCAGAAATTAGTGGGGCTGATTCTAAGAAAGGCTCCTGAGGCCTGGCCTGTGCAGGTGAGGTGATGACCTCATTTATACCTACATACAGGCTGGTCAGTCCTGGAACATTGGCTACGTAATGACCAATGTCTGCAATCATTAATAGTCCAAAAAAAAAAAACAAACCCATTGCTGTTGAGTCGATTCTGACTCATAGAGACCCTCTAGGACAGTGTAGAACTGCCCCATAGGATGGTTTCCAAGGAGCAGCTGGTGGATTCAAACTGCTGACGTTTTTGGTTAGCAGCCGTAGCTCTTAACCACGGCGCCACCAGGGCTCCTTGTTAATAATAGTACCTGTTTATTGTGTAAATATTCTAAAAATCAGTGTTGAGTTCAAACAGAGAAAAACACTCACGAGCACCTAAATAGAGGAATACTTTTTTTGTGTATGTTTCCTGGTACAGTTTCAGAATATAAGCTGTTAAAAATAGAAGTTCTTTGTTCCTTGGCGTTTTATTGCGTCCCAGAAAATAATTAAAAATCAAAGCAATATTAGAAGGAGCACTGTCAGCATCCTATTAGAGTGTTATACAGCCCATATTGCCGAAGTTACCTCTGCTACTAGTTTATTCCAGTATTTGTTCCAATTTCTAAGTCATGCAATGAGATGATTCGCTTTTAACTAGTGCACATTTTAATGCTTCAAGGGTAATTGCCAGCAAATTTACAGTTTATAGGAAATAACTATAAAGATATTTGCTTCTCTCAAAATCGTATTCCCAAAAGGTTATAATGATGCAATTGTATTCTCTCATTGCTTAGTTTTATTGCTGTTTTTTCACTAAACATTTATGTCAATAATATCCCCTTTATGTTTTATTTTGTACCACTTGATTTCTGTCATTACTTAATGGAGATGCAGTTCTTTCCAGCTTTTATAAAGCCAAAAACCAAACCCATTGCTATCAGGTCAGCTCCTATTCATAGCGACCCCACAGGATAGAGAAGAATTGCCCCGTAGGGTTTGCATGGCTGTAGTCTTTATGGAAGCACACTGTCATGTCTTTCTACCAATGAGAAAGATTCCAGCTCACAGCGACCCTGTAGGACAGAGTAGAACTGTCCCATAGGGTTTCCAAGGCTGAAATCTTTACAGAAGCAGACTGCCATATCTTTCTCCCGCAGAGCAGCTGGTGGGTTCGAATTACCGACCTTTCAGTACTTAATCAGCTGAGTATCTAACCACTGTACCACTAGAGCTCCTCCTTAGCTCTTATAAAGCATAAAAAGCACAGATTTTACATTTAGAAATCCGTGGTTTGAATCTTGCCTGAGGCTTTACTTGGTCTTTTGATGGTCTTTGACCTCTGTGGACTTAAATTTTCCTCAGTTTCATTATGAAAAGACGCTCCCTTGTGTTGGAATGTTCTGTGGTCTCCTCGAGGCAGTGGTTCTTAACCATAACTGAACTTTCTTTTTTATTTTTTTATTGTACTTTAGATAAAGGTTTACAGAAAAAACTAGCTTCTCATTAAACAATACACGTATTGTTTTGTGACATTGCTTACCAACCCCACGAAATGTCAACACTCTCCCCTTCATGACCTTGGGTTCCCTGTTACCAGCTTTCCTGTCCCTTCCTGCCTCCTAGTCCTTGCCCCTGGGCTAATGTGCCCCATTAGTCTCATTTTGTTTTATGGGCCTGTCTAATCTTTGGCTGAAGGGTGAACCTTGGGAGTGACTTCATTACTGAGCTAAAAGGGTATCCAGGGGCCATACTCTCGGGATTTCTCCAGTCTCTGTCAGGCCAGTAAGTCTGGTCTTTTTTTGAGTTAGAATTTAGTTCTACATTTTTCTCTACCTCTGTCCATGACCCTCTATTGTGATCCCTGTCAGAGCAGTCAATGGTGGTAGCCGGGCACCATCTAGTTGTGCTAGACTCAGTCTGGTGGAGGTTGTGGTAGTTGTGGTCCATTAGTCCTTTGGACTAATCCTTCCCTTGTGTCTTTGATTTTCTTCATTCTCCCTTGCTCCCAAAGGGGTGAGACCAGTGGAGTATCTTAGATGGCCACTCACAAGCTTTTAAGACCCCAGGCGCTACTCATCAAAGTAGAATGTAGAACATTTTCTTTATAAACTATGTACCATAACTAAACTTTAGCTTCACCCGAGGAGCTTTAAAAAAACTGGAAGCCTAGATTCCACTCCCAAAGAGTCCGATGTAGTTGGTCTGCAACACAGCTGGGCAACAGTATAGTTTAAAAGCCCCTCACCCCAGCAGGCGATTCTAATGTGCAGCCACTGCCCCGGGAAAGGTAAGGAGCTCTGGTGGCACAAATGGTTTCCTCTTGGCTACTAACCAAAATGTTGGTAATTCAAACCCATCCAGCAGCACTATGGAAGAAAGGTCTAATGATCTGCTTCCATAAAGATTACAGCCAAGAAAACCTATGGAGCAGCTCTACTCTGTAACACATGAACACCTGGGGTTTGCCATGAATCAAAGTTGACTCTAAGGTAATTTTTTTTCTCTGCTAGGGAAAAGTCAAAGCCAAATGAGGCACTAATTCAGGGCCTGAAACCCCTCTTTAGGCCATTTCTGTTGATGAATAAGCTCCTGTATTTTGAGATCACTTCACCTTGAATAAAGGAAGCCTGGTGGTGTACTGGTTAAGCACTTGGCTGCTAACTGAAAGGTGGTGGTTCGAACCCACCAGCCGCTCCACAGGAGAAAGATGTGGCAGTCGGCTTCCATAGAGATTGCAGCCTTGGAAACCTTATGGGGCAGTTCTCCTCTGTCCTGTGGGGCCGCTGTGAGTCAGAATCAACTCGACAGCAATTTATTTTATTTTTTTAGTGGCATCCTGAATAGGAATCCCTGAGTGGCTCAAATTGTTAAGTACTCAACTAGTAACTTAAAGGTTAGTGGTTCAAATCTGCCGAGGCACCTCGAAAGAAAGTTCGCAGACTTGAAAATGCTATAGAGTGCAGTTCTACTCTGCACATGTGGGGTCGCTGTGACTTGGAATCCACACGATGGCAACTGGTTTGGTTTTTGTTATTGGACTGTGAATTCTAGAGTAATTTTTGTATTCATGTGTAAGGCAAAGGAGTTGGAAATACTCATGAGAACAAATGAAAAGGATAAGCCACTAATCCTGGAGGTCATTACCCAACCCTTTCTGTGCCAACTAGGACACGGTGCTGGCCACACATCCTAGGAGCCAAATGTCACAATCATCTGTGCTTTACTTATAAAGAGAATTGCAAATAGATAGGGAGCGAAATCCTGAGATAATAAGGTTAAGAGATCGTGATTAAATCAGACGAAACAGCTGGAAACCCTTCCTTAGAAACACTATCATTTTAAACAATTAGAGGAAAGCATTCTCTCTCTTGTTATTTACTGAAATGCTAGCTAGCATTTAACACAGGGTGTAATGGAACTGCTCAAAGGGGAGTAAAAGGCTCTTAAATACAGTGGCATTTTAGACAGATTCTTTACAAGACTTTATGAAATTGGGCATCAAATCTTGTTTATTACACTATCTTCTGTACATGGGACATATTAAGTGCTTAGTAAATATTTGAGCAATGAAGGAAGGAAGAGAGAAAGTGAGGCGGAGTGGAAGGGAAGTGATAAACATAAAGTAGCAAAAAAACTCCAAAATCAAACCCGTTGCTGTCAAGTTGATTCTGACTCATAGTGACCCTACAGGACAGAGTAGAACTGCCTCAGTAGTATTTCCAAGGAGCAACTGGTGGATTCGAACTGCCAATGGGACAGTAACAAACATTGTGCAAGCAAAGACTTGGAATGTGTTTGTGAAGAAGCCTGGGCTAGCTTCCTGGAGGAGAGAGGCCCCATTGATCCCAACGATCCCAGATTAGGCTGTCATAAACCTGAGGCCCAGATGACGGTCTAGCTGAGCAAAGATTTCAAGAGTGAGCCTGGTCAAGACCAGCATAAGAACTGCCCAACTGAGACCAGCCCAAACTGTGAACGCATAGGAATATAAGCTATATAAATAATTGTTATTTTAAGCCACTAAATTTGGGAGTGGTTAGTTATGCACCCTCTAATTGCTATTAGTAGTTATCACTCTCACTGTAGCTAACTAATGACTATTGTTTAAAAATAATCACGGGAAGATTTTATCAAGATCTTAGTATGTGCCAAGTACAATGCTAAGTAATTTACATGCTTTTTCTGATGTAATCCTCACAACAACTCTTTAAATGGATAAGTGTAGGTATCCCCATTGTTTTAATATGAAGAAACTAAAGTTTGGAGAGATTAAATAGGTTCCCAAAAGTTACACAATTAAGTACCGTATATCTTTTGCAAATAACGTACATGTTGTATGCTTTTTTGCCAACTGTGCTACCCCCCGTGTGTTATTTTTGTAAGCGTGCTATGCCAATTTTTTTACATGTTGCTGACTTCAGTTGATGCTACCAAAAAAAAAAAAAAAAAAAACTCATTGCTGTGGAGTTGATTCTAACTCATAGCAATCCTACAGGACAGAGTAGAACTGCCCCATAGGGTTTTCAAGGAACAGCTGGTGGATTCAAACTGCCGACCTTTAGGTTGGCAGTCAAGCTCTTAACCACTGCACCACCAGGGCTCCCCATTGACACTAAGAAGACATAATTAAACTATGAAATCAGCAAACCTAACATAACTTAATGGTTTCACTTAAGACAATCTGATAAAGCTTTTACATTCAACAGTTGAGCTAATGAGCTATAATTACCAGCTTAAATTAATAGAAACAAACGCACAGTTTCAATTGTTTATCTTCCAATTACCAGGTGTTATGAATTGAATTAAAGCAAAAAAAAAAACAAATGTGTGTCCACTTAGCTAGGCCATGATTCCTAGTATTGTGTGATTGTCCACCATTTTGTGATCTGATGTGATTTTCCTATGTGTTGTAAATCCTGCCTCTATGATGTTAATGAGGCAGGATTAGAGGCAGTTATATTAATGAGGCAGGACTCAATCTACAAGATTAGGTTGTGTCTTAAATCAGTCTCTTTTGAGATATAAAAGAGAGAAGCAAGCAGAGACAGGGGGACCTCATACCACTAAGAAAGCAGAGCTAGGAGAATAGTGCATCCTTTGGACCAGAGATCCCTGATGCTGAGAAGCTCCCACAGCGGGGGAAGATTGATGACAACGACCTTTCCCCAGAGCTCACACAGAGAGACAGCTTTCCCTTGGAGCTGGCACCCTGATTCGGACTTCTAGCCTTGACTGCGAGAGAATAAATTTCTCTTTGTTAAAGCTATCCACTTGTGGTATTTCTGTTACAGCAGCACTAGATAACTAAGACACCAGGGAACTACCAAACTTAATCCATGACTTCTTGACCATGGTTTATACCCTTATTATACAATTATAATCAAAATTAACACTTGGGACTATTTTTATACACATAAGCAGGTGATTAAAGAAAATGAACAGAACAAAAGAAAATGAACAGAATGATATGATTTACCTGTAATATGGGAGGATAAGTAAATGAGGCCGAAACTCAATTCTGGACATATCATGAGACGTGAGACATGAGCGGTATATGCATGGGTGTGCTATGCCAGACCTGTTTTACTTAATTTCATCATTTCCGTGTGTTACATGCATAGGTGGGTTATTTACATGAGCATGTTCTTTGTGAAAAAATATGTTAGTGGCCCTAGAATTTGAACTCAGGTCAGTCTGCCCCACAACCCAAGCTTTTTAACTAGTGTATAGAAGAACAAGTCAGACTACAGGAGATGAATGTTTAGACTTTGTGAAGTTAGAGGTAATTATTGCCTCTCTTCCAGTTTGTCTCACAGAAAGACAAGCCCTCCAGAGGAAGAATCATGTTTTCTATCTATTTCAAATTCCTCAAAGACTCCCAATAGGTTTTGTATTGATTCCCTTTCTGTAGGCTGGGAGCTGAATTATAATGACCATGTAATTGTTTTTCTCTCACTTGGGAAGAAGATAGAAATAAGAAATTATGGCTGTTGACTGTTGTTTGCAAATAAATTCTTATCTATAATTGATATGCACCTTTCTCAGAAAGATAAATTTTAAAATATCAGTCAGAATTGACTCCACGGCAATAGTTTTTTTTTGTTTTTTGTTTTTTAGGGGAGGAGGGTAGTTAGAAATAAAGCCAGAACACTTTATGCCTTTGAAGTAGAAATTCAGTTGCAACCAAATCCTATTTATACCCAAGGAAGTGAGGGTGAGGGGGTGGCAGTCTTGCTTGAAAATAAGAAAAAAAAAATCTCAAAAGCAGAAGGTGAAACCAGTGTGGCTATAACATGATCTCATCTCCATGGCTACTGCTAACTGAACAAGGGTGTTGCTTATTCATTTCATTCTTGTATCCATTCATTCAAAAAGATATTGAGTACTTACTATATGTCAGGCAGTCCACTAGGAGCTGGGCCACAATCATCACCAATTCATAGTCCCTGCTGTCATGGTGCTGCCAATGTGGTAAGGTAGACAGTAAGCTTAGATTTTGATATTTAAAAAAAAGTGATCTGTTGATTAGTTTTTAACATATGAGATACCTTTATTGAGTTTCTTGTTTTTGCCCCAAAAGACTATTATTAAATCAATAGTGTCTTGCAATGGATGACATTTTACAATTGAGGAAATATAATATAATGCATGGAATGGTATATGTAAAGACATAAGTTTTCTTGAACCAAATGTAAGAAAAGCAAACTTGCCTAATACCTAATTGATTGAATTAACAGATCTTACAATTACTGCTTATTAAATACCTACCTAACACAAGGCAATCTGCTACATTAAAAAAAAATCTATCTAAATCTTTTATTTGCAAGTATCAGAAACCACTTTAAGCTATGTTAAGCACACAAAAAAGAGGGAATTTATTATAAGAATCCACGGACGAGAATGCAGCTAAGCTCAGAAAAGGCTGGAACTGAAAATGGAAATTCATCAAGAATATCTGTGTTTCTCTCTCTGCAGACTGATTATTTTGCTATGCAGTTCACCTACTGAATTTGGTTATACCATGTTGTTGTTAGGTGCTATCAAGTCGGCTCCGAATCCTAGCAACCATATGTACAAGAGATGGTCCTGCGCCATCCTCACAATAGTTATGTTTGAGCCCATTGTTGCAGCCACTGTGTCAGTCCATCTCGTCAAGGGTCTTCCTCTTTCTCGCTGACCCTTTACTTTACCAAGAATGATGTCCTTCTCCAGGGACTGGTCCCTCCCGATAACCATAGCTCATGGTCATACCATAGCTCCCAAATTTTAATATCTACTGTGTTCAGGAGATCAGCCTAGGTTGAACTTTCCTGTCTTAATCCTAGTTTCAAATTCCCAAGAGAGGGAAACTGACTGATGCAGCTTGGTGCATCTTGTTTCAATCAACTGCTGCTAGGCAGGTAATCCTGCATAGCTGGCCACCTTAAAACTCAGGCTGAAAACACAACCATTTATTATTTCTCATGAGTTTATGCATTGGTTGGGTGGTTCTCCCGATCCGGCCCAGGCTTGACTGAACTTGGCTAGACACACTCATGCGTCAGTTGGTGGGTTGCCTGGGAACCGGCTGGTTTAGGATGGTGTCTTTGTTTCCTAGTAACAGAACGATCACAAATGGGTGGTTGAGGTACTTCACTTCTGTGACGCTGCGTGGCATCTTGGAGTTTTCATTTGTGTTTAAAATTTAACACCGGAAATCTTGTACTGAGAGGTGTACTGTTGTTTGGTAAGGGCAATTTTTAATACCATCTTTAAAATTAAAGTATATTCTTTTAAAATTGTTTTAAAACTGAAAAATGAATCAAGACTGTTTAATTATCATTATTATACTCTTATTAGAATATTTTTGTCATATGGGGGGGAAGTGTTAAAAAAAATTATCTATTCCAGGTAATAAGCAAAGTAGATACCACTAGGCCTCTCTGGAATGGGCATATGGCTCAGTAAAAGCTAATCTATAGGCAGTTGTGGAAACCCTGGTGGCGTAGTGGTTAAGAGCTATGGCTGCTAACCAAGAGATCCGCAGTTTGAATCCACCAGGTGCTCCTTGGAAACTGTACGGGGCAGTTCTACTCTGTCCTATACGGTCGCTATGAGTCGGAATTGACTCGACAGCAATGGGTTTGGTTTTGGTTATTGGCAGTTGTAAGGACAAATACAAATAGAAGATAAGAGGTTTTAATTCTCCTTGTCGAAAATAAGGGAAGAGGCTCTCCCTTTCCCCTGTTCTTTCAGAATTCACTTTAGATAATTTGTGATTGTAAATTCTTTCTCCGTCTCTTTGAAAATATATAAATTTAAGGTGTTAACTCAAGGACCTGACAGCCACCTTTTAAAATGGTAACTTCAAGTGATCCTCCCCTACCCTCCAGTCTCCTAAAAGGTGATTAGCATAACCTCAGGTATCCTGCTATGAAGATACTACAAAATTAGCAATTTTATCTTGAATTCATGAATGTAATGGGCTGTATCCACTCAACTATATAAAGGGTAAGATTTCTTTCTGTCTTTGCAATCTCTTTAGCAGATTTCCTGTGATGCATCACATTCTGGTTTAAGCTTTTTCAATAATAAACCTTTTCTTTCTCTTCTATTTTTTGTGGAGAGGTTTTCTGGGTTGGGAGTAGATTTTGTTTTTAATTATATTTCCTCAACACAGTCCAACACCTCCATCCAGAGAAGGACATTGGACAGCACGGCCTAAATCAGTCCACCTCTCCATGCAGAATTTGAGCGGAAGACGCAGGAGAAAGCCAAAAGTTACAGGAACAGAGGTTGACAGCCTTGTGTGAGGTGTGTCATGGTGAAGTAAGGAAAGGATCATGTATTAACGCTTAGCACTGCGTTAACACCCACCTTTTTCACTGTGCTCCCCATCCTGTGATGGTAGGAATAATGAGTAAATGTCTTAGAGGAAGATGGACTTCAAGGGACCAACTTCCCCAGCCTACTTCCATCCCTGCCAGCTTTGAGGTGGTAGCACAAGGAGTAATTAACAAGAATCTCTGAAAGGGGAAGGTGAACCTGACAGACACAGGTGGGGCTGCCAGGCCCAGCTTCCCTTTCCCGGTGAAGTTTTCTCCTTCCATTGTCAACCTCAGGGGAGTTTGCTTCTTTTGAGGAAAATGGGAGTCTTACAAATTTACAGAGGTCTCCAGTGGGGAAAGAGATAGATCCTTGAGTCTGATGATTAAATGATCACTCCTAACAATAGAACAGGACCCCTGCTGGCACAGTGATTAAAGCACTTGGCTGTTAACCAAAAGGTTGGTGGTTCAAACCCACCAGCTGCTCTGCAGGAGAAAGATGTGGCAGTCTGCTTCTGAAAAGATTTACAGCCTTGGAAACCCTATGGGGTAGTTCTACCATGTAGGGTCACTACGAGTTGGAATCCACTCGATGGCAATGGGTTTGGTTTTTTGGGTTTAGTAACAATAGAGGGTCAGAGAAAACAAGGGAACATTCAGTGAGATGGATTGACACAATAGCCACAACAATGCACTCACACACACATTCCAACTATCATGAAGACGGTACAGGGCCGGGTAACTGTCATACGTAAGGTCGCCATGAGTCGGAGCCAAGTCAACGGCAACTAACTACAACAGTAACTATGTTGTCGTTGTTAGGTGCCACTGAGTCGATTCCAACTCGTAGTGACCCTGTAGGACAGAGTAGAACTGCCCCATAGGGTCTCCAGGGAGCGGCTGGTGGATTTGAACTGTCGACCTTTTGGTTAGCAGCCGAGCTCCTAACCACTATGCCACCAGGGCTCCAACAGTAACAATAGAGAGTATTTTTAGTTGAGTGGTTTACAAATAAATGAAGTAGGCACAGGGCAGGAAGGAAAGAAAGCAACAGGGATAAATGCTTAGCAGCAAAATGAAGAGGAATCTACTCTCCCAAAGAACGGGTTAGTTGGCCTAGGGAAACCCAAAAGAGTCATGAAATTTGGCAAATGGAGTTTCCCATTTTGCTCTTCAACTAAATTTCAAATTACTTATCTCAAACCACAGTGACGTTTGCACACTCTTAAAGGGTATCACAAAATGCAAGCTTGGTGGGATGCAGGCATCTGAACATAAGGGACTGCAGACTGACTTGGCTAAACACACACAGCATGAAGATGAGCTGCGGGAGAAAAGGAGAGAGAAATGTCATCCGTGGTCATTGATATGACTGTTCATTCACCATGAAGGCAAAGTAATATAATTTTACATCAGTAGGCAGGTGCCGGAGTTTAGACATTTAATAAGTCAGTTTTATAATTGCTTAATTTAATTGCAGATCTTTTCAGAATAGTTTTCCATCGTGGCTATTTATTCTAATATTCAATAAAATTGTTCTTACTGTAATGTGACCTGCTTTACTTGTTTTACAACTGCACTAATAATAAAGCACGTCTTCCAAATCCTATGAAGACATGTTATGTTGATAAACCAAACCAAAAAACCATACCCACTGCCGTCGAGTCAATTCCGAGTCATTAATAAGGTTAGTATAAGCTCACACAAACCAGCTACAGTTTCCAACTGCTGTTATAATGATGCAGGCTAGTGGAAAATAGGTTTTGATTGCATTAACCAAATATCTTTACAGGTTCCAACGATTCCAGCAGGAGAATAACGTACAATCTGTCTAATGGAAAAGGTATGTTTTCAAAATACATAAATGCCAATGATAGAGAATCTAGAAGATTAAAAACTATATAAAGAAGAAAATACCACTTATGTCTAATTCATCTCACTTTTACTCATTTCCTTCCAATCTAAATACTTATGCTTAAGTATCAGGAGGAAGTAATGTTGTGAACTTCAAGAGACTATAAAAATAAAATCAGCTGCTGTTGAGTCAATTCCAGCTCATGGTAATGTGGAAAAGACAACAGAATCAATATCAATTGTTATTTTCATTATTATTTGATGACTATCTCCCTGTCTAGACTGTAAACTCCATGCAGGTGGGAACCATATCTGCATTTGATCACTTATTTTATCTGTGATATCTAATAGCACCTAGTACAGTGCCTGAGTTCAATTACTATACATTGAATGAATGACGTGTATCCATTAAGGTTCTAAGTTGCAATCAACAGAAGCCAACCCTGGCTGATTTAAGCAGAACATGAATTCATTAAAAAGTGACTGGGTAACTCATAGAATAGTTAAAAGTCAGAGGTTTCAGCTTAGAAGCTACAGCCAGGAACAATGTCCCAGATCACATCAAACTATCCTGGTGAAGCAGCACTTGGGCTGCATCCTGCAACACTGATCCACTGATACCCCATCATCACAGGCCCGATTCCCCAACTCTGGACTTCGCTATGATTGCCTCTGGCAACTGAGGGTGGCGCCTGCGGCTGCCGCTCAGCACCAGCACAGATCCAGGAGGCTCCTGCTGGTTGTGCATTTCCATACCACCTTCCAATCCAAAGTTTGGTGTGGGCACAACTGGTCAGCCGGGTCGAGGTCAAGTACCTCGCTGCAAGAAGGAGTGGAAAAACAAGTTGTCATTGTCGTTGAGTCAATTCCAACTCATGGCACTCCCACATGTGCAGAGGAGAACTTCTCCATACGGTTCTCAAGGTGGTGACCTTTCGGAAGCAGACTGCATGACCTGTCTTCAGAGGTGCCTCTAGGTGGGTTTGAATGTTTCAGCTAGTAGTCAAGTGCTTAACTGTTTGCGCCGCCCAGGGACCCAGGAAAAACAAATAGATGGCATTTTAAGATACTAATGGGAGGAGGGTTTTGTCTTATGAAAGGTGGATTCTTCACACATAGGAGGGGGTTTTAGATGTTGGGAAGACAAAAATAGTGATACATGCCACTAGTTGGCTGCTCTACATCACTATGCTAACTTTGTTTTCCCCACACTTACACTGCCAAAACAAACAAGGAACAACAGCAGCAAAATAAAACGAACCAAATCAACAAAAACCTCACCTAATATAATACAAATATACCTCATAATATGGAAAAGGTTTTCGTCTCCTTCCCCATAAGCATTGCCACAAAGTCATTTCAGTGTCCAAATCCAGCTCCAGGTCTAGGTCTCTGAGTGTCTCTAGCCCTATCACAAGCCTGTCTCAATCTTCCTTATTCTATGCACTAAATGGTGGAGCTCCCTTCTCTAGGAAGGAAACATCTGGGGTGGAGCAGAAATGTTCCCCCTCTAACAATAATGTTGTTGTTAGTTGCTGTTGAGTCGATTCTGACTCATGGCCACCCCAAGTGTGCAGAGTAGAATTGCTCCATATGGTTTTCAAGGTTGTGATCTTTTGGAAGCAGATCATCAGGCCTTACTTCCAAGGCGCCTCTGGGTGAGTTTGAACCATCAAACTTCCAGTTAGTAGTCCAGCACTTAACCATTTATGCCACCCAGGGACTCCTAACAATAATGACCCATTGACTTTGAGTCAATTCCAACTCATAGCGATCCTATAGGACAGAGTAACTGCCCCATAGGGTTTCCAAGGCTGAAATCTTTATGGAAGCAGACTGCCACATCTTTCTCCCGAGGAGTGGCTGGTGGATTTGAACTTCCAACCTTTCAGTTAGTAGCTGGGTGCTTTAACCACCATGCCACCAGGGCTTCTGTCTAACAACTTCTGAATGAGTAGGCAGAAACTACTCAGAGGTTGATGTGCCATGTGTCCTATGGCTTTGTCCAGCCAAATCCTTTACACTGTAAAGCCTATTTCAAGTCTTCTTGATCCACCTCAACAGGAGTTAATTTACTCTGTCTCCTCCAGACAGAACAGCAGCAAAGAACCCCAGCAGCATGGCCATGATGGGTGTTAGGAGCTATTCAGTATCACTGGGCTGGGGAGGAGGGCAAAGCTGAGGTAAAAAATTAAATTTGATTAGTAGCCCAAGAGTAGTGAATTCAAAAGGAGATAAGAAACATAAGAGAACTGGGCAGTTGGGGCCTGAGGCAATCTGAAGGGCGGAAACCTTGCCCAGAAGGGCAGCTGTTACTCAGCTCCAGCCAACTTTTGCCATATGGAGCTGTAAGAGTATAGTTGCCAGATTTTCCCAGTTTTCAAGAGAAGCCAGAAATAGAAATTTTCTGTGAAAACTCCCAATTTTTGAATGTTGCCACCTCACTTCTTTCATAATCATTGGTTTTTAATTTGTCCCACAGGCCATAGGCTTGTGTCCCTTGCTAGACCACAGGAAGTCATCAAGCATTATGACATCCAACCTTAGTTTGTCCTGTGAGGCCTTGACCAATTTCCTCCTCAGTAAAATGTGGTGAGAGGCTCCGCCTCAGAGCTGTTATGAGTATTTAATACAGCGGAACCGTTCCCGACATGTAGTAAGTGGTAAGAGTCACCTCATGAAGTGGCTGGCAGAGTTTAACTGTTGTCCTTCATAGAGGCAGCCATCAATATTGGCAGTTCTCACAGCTCCCGTGAGGCCTCACAGAGCCACTCCATTGGCCGTGCCTATTCCTCTGGGGAAAAGGTCACAGAAGCCACAGAAGTCTGACAGAATCCCATGCTCGCTTTACCAGGATGCATCAGAGGCCCACATGATAGAAAATTAGCGTGGAGTCTTAGAACCCTGTTGTTGTGTGCTGTTGAGTTGGTTCCAACTTATACTGACCCTATAGGACAGAGCAGAACTGCCCCATAGGGTTTTCTGGGCTGTAATCTTTACAGGAACAGATTGCCAGGTCTTTTCTCCTGTAGAACCGCTGGTGGGTTCAAATAACTGACCTTTTGTTTAGCAGTTAAGCGCTTAACAATTGAGAATCTTTAAGCTGCAATAAGTGCATGTTCTAAACAGGTGTTTGTTTCTAGTCTAATCTCTAGATAGGATATGAGTCTCTATTTGGCACAAATGGTTAAGCTACCAACTACTAGCCAAAAAGTTGGTAGTTCAAATCCACTCAAAGGCACCTCAGAAGACAGGTCTAGTGATTGGCTTCTGAAAGGTCACAGCCTTGAAAACTCTACGGAGCAGTTCTACTCTGCACGTGGGAGGTCGCTGTGAGTCGGCGTTGACTGGATGGCAAATAACAAGACAAATCTCTTTCAGAACAATTCTTTCCCTTTAAATGGTCTGCTGATTACTGCCACGGGCAGCTTTCACAAATGCATGAGGGATATCTATATGGGATCAAGGTGACAATAGCAACTTGAAAGATTAGATAGGAAACTTGGGCAGTGGGGGAGGAACAACTCAGAAAAGGAGGGTGAGAATGGATGCACAACTCGAAGAATATAATCAATGTCACTGAATTGTGCATAAAGAAACAGTTGAATTGGTGTATGTTTTGCTGTGTATATGCTCAACCAGAAAACACAACAACAAAAATGCCTGGGTGAAGTGATGGGAAATTGATGCTGGGAGCCCATGGTTCCCAAGCATCTCTGTTGAAGACTAATCTCGTCAGGAAGGGGCCAGATCAACTAAGGAAAGCGGCTGGATGTTTCCAAAGATGAATTTAAATTGCAACTGAAAGGCATTTACCAGTCCTGGAAAACACGGGAAGACAGTGAGTGAATTGCTTTATTTATCTTCAGACTGGCAAGTCAGTAATCTGTCAGGGGGATGGGAAAGTCAAATCGGGAGATAGCACGGGTTTGCAGAAACATAATCCAGTGATTGTTAGCCACACAGACTGACGCTCTAGAGGAGTAAACAATGGGTCCCTCCAGATAGCATTTGTTGGGCCTAGTCACTTGATTTCAGTCTTTGCAGTGTTCCATAGATGCTTATGAAACAGGTCCCTGACGCCCACCAATAGAGAGCTTTTAATTACAGCATTAAAATGGAAAAAGGTAGGCACAGAAATCCCAAATGGTGTCACCTGACGTAAATATAAGAGTGCAATGCCCAGTGACCAAAGGCAGAGCTCAGAAATGGTTTTGATAAAATGAAATGGTTTTGGTACCCCCTGAACATAATTTCATGGGTGTTGACTTTAAGCTGTAGGGAAATTTCTGTGGAGTTTGTAAACAAACAGAAGCAAATGCTTTTTAGAAGTGGTTGCTAGATAAAAATATTCAATTCAGTTCAACTGACATGTATTGCATCCAATTTTTTGTTTTTATTTTTTATTTAAACCCCAATCTGTCTAACGAGATTTAAGAAGGAAAATGTATTAGCAACTACCCTGCAAAAAATAGCACGAGTAGCAAGTGGGGTACTGAGATACGGAAAGGACCTCCATCTCCAGGGACACTCACCACCTAGAAGGAGAGAAAAGGCTATTTGCATCAGTCAGAGTTCTAAGCCGCAAGAATAAAAATCATTTATTTTGGTTATCTGTTGCTGTGTAATGAACCATCCCAAAATTTAGGGGATTAAGATAACAGTTTATGGTTCTTTCTCATGGTTCTGAGGGTTGACTGGGCCCAGCTGGATGGTTCTGGCTTAGTTTCTCATGGTTGGAGACAGGTATTGGCTGGGTATGTAGTCATCTGGGAGTGCCTGGGTGGGGCAAACAGTTACTGTGCTCGGCTGCTAACCAAAAGGTTGGAGGTTCGAGTCCACCCAGAGGCTCTGCAGGAAAATCAGCCATTGAAAACTCTGTGGAGCTCAGTTCTCCTCTGACACACATGGGATCACCCTGAGTCGGATTGACTTGTCGGCAACTGGTTTAGTTTTGGTTTGTTGGTCATCTAAGAGCTTGACTGGGCTGGTTGTCCAGAACGACTCACTCAGGAGGCTGACAGTGGATGCTGGCTGTTGACTGGGATCTAAGCTGAGACTGACAACCTGTGTGCCTACACAGATCCTCTCCATGTGGCTTAGGCTTCTCATAGCATGGCAGCTGGGCTCCAAAAAGGAGCTTCCCAAGAGCAAGTGTGCCAAGAGGCCACAAGGCTTCTTATGACTTAGCCTCGGAAGTCACACACCGTCACCCCACCACATTCCGTTGTGAGCCAGTTATAAGAACAGCCCAGAGTCAAGGCGAGGAGACAAGGCTGTGGATACTAACAAGTGAGGCTCACAGAAAGGCTATCTTTGGAGGCCAGCTACCATACCACTCCAGCAGTTTTAAACAGAAAAAGACTGTGTTAAAGTAAAAGGCAACTTAGAGACACTTGAGGAAAGCAAAGGAGCCAGGCTTGCAGGCTGCGTAGTCAGGGAGAGTGCCCCAACTATAATGCAAGGCTTATCTAGCAGGCACCACTAGGGCATAGACACATGATGCTAACCTCTGTGTGCTTGAACTTCTGCTGCTACTACTCTTGAAAGCCAGACACTTTCACTCCCACCCTCTCTGCAGAAGTGACTCTCAAGTGCGGCTGGCATCCTCTCGTTGCTCACTTTTGAATAGCCATCTTGAACTGGTGCATCAAATTAGTGGAGTATAGGTCACATGGTTGAGTCCCTGCTAAAAAAGAGACAGGGAAAACAAGATCCTAAGTTCTTCCTTGGGCAGGCAGAAGCCAAAAGGTGTTTACTTAGAAATCCAAGCCAGATTCTAGGAAGTCTTCAGCCTCTATCTTCCTCTGCTCCCACATCCACTCTGATGATCAGGTCACATCAATCCTATTGAAAATAAAAGTCTCTGAAAGTCATCCATCTTTTTCAGGCCGACTGCAACAGTCTTGATGCAGGCATGGATGAAACTAGTTTACTGAGTAGGATTGCGAAATTTGTTTTTCTTAATTTTAAAAAATAATATGTTAATTTATTCAAATACCTACAAATAAAAAGGGTTTCTTGCCATGAGGTAGGCCCATCCCATTTATCTCCTACCTTTATACGTTGAACTTGGGCAAACTCTTCTTCGCCTCAATATCTGCATTTGTTGAAAGAAGCACGTGGACTGCATGTCCTCTGAGATTCTTTCCCACTGTTTCAATGAGCAGATTTTCTGGAAATACCAAAGAAGACTGAAAAAACAAGAAAAACCAGGCACTCTGTGTCGCATCCCTACAGACTGGAATGATCATGAACTCTTGCATGCAGAGATTTTGGGCTTTCGTCAAGCACTTCATCCCTTTGTCACAGAGATTGGGACTGGATGCGCTTCAACCCTGCCGCCTGAAGCCATGCCTTTTTTGTGCCCTGCAGTAAATCCGTATCGTCAGAATTTCTGATTACCTTCACCTCCCAAAATAGAAACTCATTCTCCTCTTCCCATTCCAGGCTCAACAAAATAGGGATCTGATTAAAACTTGATAGGAGGGAAAGGGATCCTTTAGCAATTTTTATCTTCCCTTTGCCTTTTACGCTGTTGGTTTTGTTTCTTTTTAATCTTAAAAATTTTTGCACACGTTAGAACTATTTTTTTCTCCTGCACTCCTTAGAAGGAGACTTGCATGTTATGGGAAAAGCTTGGACTATTACAAAGATACTAAAAATCCTTTATTGCCCTAGTGTGCTGCAGGAATTTAACAACACAATGTCTTATAATAATTCACTGAAAGTTGTTGAACACAATGGGAACGTGTTTGTAGAGGTACAAAAGCCTAAGGGCACCTTTTGTCATCAATGTGTTCTCACCTGTCTGTGAATAAGAATAAAGCCTCAATATTGGGAGTCCAACCCTACAGCACTTTTTCTCTCAAGGATATCTCAAAGGATACTCTTGAGAATATCTCTCCAAATCATGTACAAAAATATTTTTAGACTGTCTATATGTCTGTAGATCTTGCCACAACATTATACACAACAAAGATGAAATTTGACCATGGGCCAACAATGGAAACTTCCAAGAATTAAACAAAGAATAAAAAGAGTGTGCAGAGTTTGTTGAGATTTCAGGGATGGATTTTAAATATTTTGTTCTGATTTTTTAAGGGAGTGGTAGAATTGGTGGTGGGGATGAGACTGGTGGAAAGAGGCATCCAGGTCACCCAGAACAATATCAAGTGCCCACATTACAAGATAGGATGTCAATAGATACTCCAGAGTCAGAAAAGCATATGTCCAGGATTTTAATATATTCCCAATAATCACATGCTTTTTTAGCAAAACATATTATCTGGGCCTAATGAGTAGCTCCCTCTGGCTTGTCAAATTCTTCCAGAAAAATGTATTCTCCTTTTACATTTTCTCTGTTGATAAGTATTTATTGAGCACCAGTTATGGTCTAGACAGTGTTCTAGGTGCTGGAGATACAAGAGTAAAGAAAAATAGATATGATCTCTGACTTTAAGGTGTTATAGTCTAGGAATATAATACATAATTCAAAAATAAATGAATAAGATAATATCAGATGCTGATACGCATTACAGAAGAAAAATAGGGATCACCTCCCTAACGTATCTTCATCTGTGAAATGGGGATATAATCCCCAGGAAAGCAAGGTAATGTATGTAGAGCACCTGAACATAATAAAAGAATAAACACAGACAGTGAGTGTGCCATAAATGTGTGTGCACACACGCGCACAAACACACACACACACATTTTATAATAATGAAATTACCTTGGCATGAGATTGAAGCAAAGAGGGGACAAAGTATAAAACTTGTGCAATTCAGTTTTTCTCGCAAGATACAAAGAGCTGTAGTTTATGAAGATTCTGCAACAGAAGCATAAATGGAAGTACTAGAAATGGCCATCGCCCACTGGCATGAGAAAGGCATCCTCATCACACCCTTCACTCACTAGGGGACTGGAGACGCTAGCCTCTCAGCTACAGGCCCAAGAACCCACTGCCGCCCCTGTCTGTCCCCACCTGGGTAAGGATCACTTATTGCACATTGCTAGGCACTTGAAGTGCATTCTTTCAGTTAATCCTCGCAGAAACCCCCTGAGATAGGGAATATTAACCTCTTTTTCCAGATAGGGATCTTGAGGCTCCCAGGAGTGAGGCAAATTGTTTTAGGCTGCACATCTAGTGAATGACAGGTCTGGGATCAGCACCCAGGTATGTCTAACCCCAAGGCCAAGGGCTTTGGCGTGTGAAAGAGTGGTTAAGAGTCTATTTTTCCTCTCTGGATGTATATGTATTGTTTAACGGAACAGTACTCCAGTTCTTTCAATTTTTGAACTTTTTTTATTGAAATAAAATAAAAATGCATACATACTCATTATCCAAAAAAACAAAAAATAGATAAATAAAAAGAGGAAAATGAAAGTCATCTGTAATCCTACAGCCCAGAAATAATCATTGTTAACACTTATGTGCATTCCTGCAGGATTTTCTGTAAGAGTGTGTACATGCATACATACACACAGATGTTTTTCTCTACTGTAATGAGGTTCTTGTATTTGCATTTTTTTAACTTCATGTATTGTGAACAGCTTTCTAAGAGAATAAAATATTTGTGTATCATAACTTTTACTCCTATAATCATGATTCAAAAGCAGTCACATTTTTAAGTCATTTGCTTGTTAATTTCCCAATTGCTTTTCAGAAACTTGTACACTTTATACTTCCATCAACGATGTATGACAATGCATTTTCCCTATATTTTCACAGACACTATATTTTCTTTTATTTTTATTTTACTGTTTTAATTGACCAAAAAATATTTAGTTATCATTTTGATTTGCATTTATTGCTTACTGCTAACAAATATTTTTTTCATCTGTATACAGGCCTAGGCTGCACCCATCCTTTGCTTATATATCTCTTTGGGGGAGTTGGTCTTTTTTTCCCCATCGATTTGTCTTTTTTTGTCCCATATGTTAAACACATGATATTTCTAGCACGTTTGAGCCCAGATGAGCGAATATGCAACAGCCAGATATAGGGACAGGATCAGAGGCTCTGGATAATTAAACAGCTTGGTGGGGCGGAGACATCCAGCAGTGTGAGTGCAGCCATCACTGAGTAGCTTTCTGGCCGGTACATATCTGGGAGCCATCCTAGGTAGAATTTCATTGTTTTTTTCACAGCACTTTGTTGGATCTAGAGTCTCTCTGATCCACTTTGCCTTTGCCCTGCTAAAGATGGATCACCCCGAGCAAAAGTAAGTTGGGTTGATTCAATAACTTGACTCTTTGAAAGAAAGATAAAATGGGAACTACTTGTCTTAGTCTTATATTTTACTGATTAATGAGGGCGCAAACATTTGGGTCTGTAATTTTAATGTCAGCAGGGATAGATATGTTTGCACAAAAGACAATGCCAAGTGATTGCTGTTCATCCACCTGATCTGTTTTTAAAGACTGCTCCTCTAGTTGCAGAAGCCCTGGTGGCGTAGTGGTTAAGTGCTACAGCTGCTAACACGGTCGGCTGTTTGACTCTATCAGGCGCTTCTTAGAAACTCTAGGGGGCAGTTCTACCCTGTCCTATAGGGTCGCTATGAGCCAGAATCAACTTGACGACAACGGGTTTTGTTTTGTTTTGTGGTTTATCCTAGTTGCTGGAGTCCATAGGTGGTTGAAAGGTTAATAATGCTAGGCTGCTAACAGAAAAGTTGGAGGTTGTTGTCCACCCAGAGGCACCTGAGAAGAAATGCCTGGTGATCTGTTGCTGAAAAGTCAGCCACTGAAAACCCTATGGAGCACAGTTTTACCCTGACACATGTGGTTGAAGTTGACTCAAGGAGAACTGGAAATCTTAGCTATAACTTCTATATTATCGTTTAAGAGCAATTGTGGGGCAGGGGAGTAAAATTAGGGAGAACAAAACAGCTTCAGGAGGGTTAGCAACTATGACTGGATCTCCAGCAGTCACTGCACAATTTCCTTTGAGAGTCTCCAGTAGGTGTCTCACTTATGCTCACAATGGAGTTGTCATCTCAAAGATCACGTGATGTCAGCCAGGTTTCTCCTCTTCCCCTGGCTTTGGGCAATAATTTATATTGGAGGCTCTCCTTTCAAACACTGAGCCCAGGGGAATGGTGGCGTCCAGGATGAACCATTTACTGTGAACCGCTTGGCTGGGACGAGGCCATGTCTTTGTGCTACAACCATCTGACTCTTCGGAGTCTTACGGCTGGATTGGGATGATGAAACTTAGGCAATGAAAACATTATATGACCCACAGAAGAGTATGGCTGCAGAGATAACTTTGAGGTTGTCAATTTGGTTTATCTTGGGCCTGAGAAAGGGGGATTAGACAAGTCCCAGAGAAAAACTAAAAAAAAAAAAAAAAAAAGTACCAAGAAAAAGCATGGATACAACGGCATTTACATAAAATTATATTTATGTGTATGTATATGCAGTAGGCAGTGTTTTGTTCTGTTGTACACAGGGAGCCCCGGTGGTGTAGTGGTTAAGTGTTTGGCTGCTAACCAAAAAGATTGGCAGTTCTATTCCACCAGCCGCTCCTTGGAAGCCCTATAGGACAGTTCTCCTCTGTCTTATAGGGTCGCTATGAGTCGGAATGGATTCGATGGCAACAGCTTTGATGTTTTTGGTACATAGGGTCACTATGAGTCAGAACCAACCTGATGGCACCTAACAGCAACAACAATATGCATTTTAGAAAACAGATATAATTAGATTGGTCTCAACTAATTTTTGGCAGTATTGATTTTTGTGAAAAAGGCAAGTTATAGAATAATGAGTATAAAAACCAAAAAACCAAACCTGTTGCCCTGGAGTCCATTCTGACTCATAGCCACCCTAAAGGACAGAGTAGAACTGCTCTGTAGGGTTTCCAAGGAGAGGCTGGTGAATTCAAACTGCCCACCTTTTGGTTAGCAGCCATGACTCTTAACCACTGAGCCAACAGGGCTCTGTAATGAGTATAGTATGACTCTAATTTGATAAAAACAAATATAGATACTGCGTAGATATGTTGTAGGTGTATGCGAGAGCAAGGAGAAAGATGTGGAAGGATACACATTCATTTGTTAATACTGGGTATTTCAGAAGTGGTGTGGGAAGGAACAGGGAAGAAGCTGATTAGCTTTGTCTTGTATATTTTTTATTTCTCATGTTTCAACAAGCATGCATTACTTTTACAGCTTGAACAACTTTTGTTGCGTGCCATCGAGTCAATTCAGACTCATAGCAACACTAGTGACAGAGTAGAACTGCCCCATAGGGTTTTCTAGGCTGTAATCTTTATGGAAGCAGATCAGCAGGTCTTTTGCTCCTGTGGAGCTGCTGGGTGGGTTCTGACTGCCAACCTTTTGGTTAACAGTCTAACCATTACACCTCCAGGGTTCCCTGGAAAATATAGAACTAGTTTAATTAAATAACGGAGTTTTTTAAAAAAACTATACTCCCTTTTTAACAAAAAAAAGGAGTTTTTGATTAAAATGCATCTCTTAGGTTGAGTTTGTTACTTTTGCTTCTTTTGGCATATTCTAATACTTAGTACGGAGCTGATGTCTATTTTTATTGATTGCCAAATTAAAGGTGAACAAGCACTAACTTTGTAAGTGTCCCGAAGAAAACACAATCTTTTCCACAGGAAAGTACTTGCTTCCGAAGAACACTAGGTGGACCTGTAAGCGCGGCATAGAAATGTGACAACCCCCCACCCCACCCCCTAAAAACAAAAAATAAAAAAACCAAATCCACTGCAGTTGAATTGATTCCGACTCATAGTGACCCTATAGGACAGAGGAGAACCGCCCCATAGGGTTTCCATGGCTATAAATCTTCACGGAAGCAGACTGCCACGTCTTTCTCCCGCAGGGAGGCTGCTGAACTCGAACCTCGAACCTTTCGGTGAGCAGCTGAGCGCTTTCACCACCAGGGCCCTTCAGAAATGTGCAGAGGTGTTTATCTGCCACTTGAGCTGTGTGTAGGGAAAAGAGACTTTCTAATTTTCCCAGCAGAGATCTATTTCCTCTCATCGGAAGCGTTGCTGCGATGGTTGTTCAGGATTTGGAGGAATCTGCAAATTCCAGTGTCAGAGCTGAGAAATGTTTCAATAAGTGTTGCCCACTAGCCAGGAAAACACAGGCATTTCTGAAAATCAGTATCTTCAAGTTAGAATAAGCATAAGCGTCTCCAAAGGAGCCCTCCCTGATGGCTGCTAACCGAAAGGTGGGCGGTTGGAACCCACGAGCCCCTCTGCAGAAGAAAAGACCTGGCGATCTGCTCGCATGAAGATTTCACCCTATGGGGCAGTTGTGCTCTGTCTGATAGGGTTGCTGTGAGTCGGAATCAACTCGACAGCACACCACAAGAATCTTCTCCAGCAACCAAACTTTCTGAATTCATAAAGGCAGGAAAGCAGCAGGTCACACTCATAAGGCACAAGAACTATCTTTCTTGCCGTCTGTAACAAATAACTCCCCGACCGGAATTTTGGGGCACAGCCTGTGAGTGTGTAGACAGCAGGGAGCAGCGTCAGGCTCCAAGCTTTAACTGCAGCTCTGCAGGAAAGGGGGTTTGGGAAGAGGGAGTTGGCTCCTTTCCACTCTTTCTTCACCTGGTGACACCTGTGCACCCTTTCTCATGACCAGGTGGTCTGCCTGTGACAGCTCTCACCCACTGGCCCCTGCAGTAAGTCACTGGACGGATGGTTCGGGGGATGGTTGCTGTCCTGACTGCTGCGTGTACCTCCCTCTTGAGCTGCCCCCTCAACTAAGGAGGAGAAGCGTTCTTCAGCCAAGAATATGGAAGTCCTGGTTCTTCAGGGTCTCGCTCAAAAGTCACCCCTCCCTAAAGTCTCTTCTTTAACAGGAAGTCCCATTCAGTGGACATTCGTAGGTACCAGCACTGTCTTAGTCTTCTAGTGCTGCTCTAACAGAAATACCACAAGCGGATGGCTTTCACAAGGAGAAATTTATTTTCTCACAGTCTAGTAGGCTAGAAGTCCAAATTCAGGGTGTCAGCTCCAGGGGAAAGCTTTCTCTCTCTGTCGGCTCTGGAGGAAGGTCCTCATCATCATCAGTCTTCTCCTGGACCAGGAGCTTCTCTGTTCAGGAGAAAGGACGTGCTCTGCTCCCAGTGCTTCTTTCTTGGTGGTACGAGGTCCCCAATTCTCTGCTTGCTTCCCTTTCCTTTTATCTCTTGGGAGATAAAATGTGGTGCAGGCCGCACCCCAGGGAAACTCCTTTTACATTGGATCAGGGATGTGACCTGGGTAAGGGTGGCCTTACAATCCCACCCTAATCCTCTTTAACATAAAATTACAGTCACAAAATAGAGGACAACCACACAACACTGGGAATCATGGCATAGCCAAACTGATACACACATTTTTGGGAGGACATAATTCAATCCACGACAAGCACTGTGTTAGGCTCTTTTAAATACATTAAGTTATTCACTCCTTCCCACAGTGGGATGTGGTCATTATTATTGACTTAGTTCCCTAGTGGTGCTGTAACAGAAATAGCATAAGTGGGTGGCTTTAAAGAACAGAGATTTATTTTCTCACAGTTCCGGAGACTATAAGTCTATATCAGGATCTTGGTCGTGTAGATTCCTTCCTTGTAGGTAGCCCCTGAATTCCTTAATTCCTTGGCAATCCTCACATGGCATCTGTCTTCCCCTGTGTCTGTGTGTGTGTGCGCGTGCGTGCATGCGTGTGTGCGTATGCACGTCTAATCTTTTTTAATAACTCAGAAGTGATTAGATTTAGAACCCACCCTACTCAGGTATGGCCTAATTAACATAACAAAGAAAATCCTATTTCCAAACAGGATTACATCCACAGGTATTAAGGAGTTAGTATTTCAACACATATTTTGGGAGGACACAATTGAATCCATAGAAATTACTGTCCCTATTTTCACAGAAGAAACCGAGGCTCAGAGAGAGTTACTGTGGCCTAAGAAGCCACATCGAGGAAAAGGTAGAGCTGGGATCAGGACCCTGGTTGTTGGGCCACTGATTCTTTCTATTGTACATGTCAAATTAAGTGTCCCCTCCTTTACTCCCACAGCCCTTGACTTTCACTTGCATTGTGGGAGTGGTCACAAAGCTACCCCCTATGGTTAAGAGCTCAGCTGCTAATCCAAAAGTTGGCAGTTCAAATCCACCAGGCACTCCTTGGAAACCCTATGGGGCGGTTCTACTCTGTCCTACAGGGTCGCTATGAGTCGGAATGGACTCAACAGCAACAGGTTTGGTTTTTGGGTTTTTTTATGCCCTAGCAGTCAGTAACTTAGCACACACCTTCTTGCCTAATTTGATCACAGCCCTCTGCAAAATTAGAAGCCTGTGAGACCCACTCTCTGTGTTGATTGCTTCCTGTCTCTCCAGGGCTGTGTCCTGACCATAACTGGGGGGTATAGCTCCTTGTTTTCTTACTCAGTATATTCTTCTCTCTCAAAGCATAAAAGGAATGACTGCATCATGTTTACTTAGCAACAAATCGACTGGTTATACTTCAGCCCAACGTCTGCTTTGTTGTTGTTGTTGTGTGCCAGCCATCAAGTCGATTCCGACTCATAGGGACCCTGTAGGACAGAGGAGAACTTCCTCATAGCGTTTCTGAGGCTTCCATCTTCATAGCAGATTGCCACATCTTTCTCCTGTGGAGCAGCTGGTAGGTTCGAACCACCGACCTTTTGGTTAGCAGCCAACTGAGCACTTAACCATTGTGCCACCAGGACTCCTAACTATGCTTTAGCAGAAAGAAATTCTTAAGTTCTTTCAGTTGCGACAAATGTGAAGTTAGACAGCTGCAAGCTTCAGAACACTGGGTGGCACTGTCCTCCTTCACCTGTGACTTGTTTATAAAAAACTCGCTGCTGTGGAACCATTCTGACTCTTAGCGACCCCATAGGGTTTCCAAGGCTGTAAATCTCTATGGAAGCGAACTGCCTCATCTTTCTCCTGCAGAGCTGCTGGTGGTTTCAAGCTGCTGACCTTTCGGTTAACAGTTGGTGCTTTATAGGGCCCCTTTATTTTACAATAAAAAAAAATAAGGTACAAAAGGTTAAAGCACTGAGTTGCTAACCTAAAGATTGCGGATTCGAGTCCCCCCAGGGGTGCCTCAGAAGAAAGGCCTGGAGATCTACTTCTGAAAAATCAACCATTGAAACCTTATGAAGCACAGTTCAAGTCTGACACGCGAGATTGCCGTGAGTCAAAGTTGACTCGGCATTTGACAAAGGGTTGAGTTCTGAGACCTGCCCCCAAAGCCTTGCCTGGTTTGTTCACCCGGCAAGAGCAGACATTTCTGCTGGGATGAAGGCAACTCACTGATGTGTGGCATTCCTCCTGATGTCCTAGCTGCAGTGAGTGACTGCCCTATGGCCCCTTCCAGGGAGCTAACGTCCACAGGGCTTTTAGTCTGCCCTCAGCATAGACTGCCCTTGCTTTAAAAACATCTGCCAATTCCATGCTGATGATTTTCTAATTTCATGAGGGTTGCGGCTGCATTTATCACTTTTTCCTCCTTATTGCCCCCTCAATTTTCCTTTCTTCCTGTGAATTTTTTTGTTTTGGTTACAGTCCTTCCCGTACCCCTCGTGCATTTCTGTCCCCTCCTTTGACTCCTGTTGATCTTCCAAGAATGTCTCTACTCGGTCAGCGTTTAACTACTGTTTCTCCCCATGGCACGTTCTCTGCCCCAGTGATCAGTGGTAATAACAATGTTAGAAAGCGTAGTGGGAACTAGAGGAGCCAGTGCCAGGCGCTGTTTGGCAAGTGAAGCCTCCACAGAGATGATGGTGTGCCATTTTTATAGATGAGAATACTGAGGCCCAGAGAGGTTTAAGTCCCAACCTAAAACCATGCAGTTAAAAAGTAGCAACATCTGTATGATCATAAGTTTAGCGAGCTGACCATGCAGCCATCCATCCATGCATTCATCAATATTTATTGAGAACCTACTATGTGCTACCACCATACTAAGCAGGGGGTATACATTGTTGTTGTAGTTAGGTGCTGTTGAGTCAGTTTCGACTCATAGACCCTGTGTAAAACAGAACGCCACACTGCCTGGTCCTGCGCCATCCTCACAGTCGTTTTTATGCTTGAGCCTGTTGTTGCAGCCACTGTGTCAATCCATCTCCTCGAGGGTCTTCCTCTTTTTCGCTGACCCTCTACTTTACCAAGCATGATGTCCTTCTCCAGGGAATGGTCCCTCCTGATAACATGTCCAAAGTATGTGAGTTGAAGTCTCGCCATCCTTGCTTCTAAGGAGTGTTCTGGCTGTACTTCTTCCAAGACAGATTTGTTCATTCTTCTGACAGTCCATGGCATTTCAGTGTTCTTCGCCAACGCCATAATTCAAAGACACCAGTTCTTCTTTGGTCTTCCTTAGTCATCATTCAGCTTTCGAATGCGTACAAGGTGATTGAAAACACCAAGGCTTGGGTCAGGCGCACCTTAGTCCTTAAAGTGACGTCTTTGCTTTTTAACACTTTCAAGAGGTCTTTTGCAGCAGATTTGTCCAATGCAATGTGTTAATTTCTTGACCGCTGCTTCCACGGGCATTGATTGTGGATCCAGGTAAAATGAAATCCATACTGAATTCTGTAGTCTTTAATCTAAAATCTATGTCCTAGTCCTCAAGGGATTTGCATTCTGGGAGGGGAGAGATAGCAAACAAAGGAAAAGTCATAGTATGTCAGGGAGTGGTAATGCCACTTGCTGATGTGTGTGTTTACATGCCTGTGCATGTTATCTGACGTATGTGTTTACATGTATGTGCATGTTATTGGATATGTGTGTTTACATGTATGTGCATGTCATCTGGGTGGGTGTCAAGGAGGATAGGGCAGGAAAGACTAACATGTGCACTAATAACTGTGCACCAATAAAATATTTCGTATGATCATGATAGTTCGTTGAACTGCTTTCCTTCCCCTTTCCTGTCCCCTCCTCTCCAGAGAAGAGGAAGGGGTGAAGTTATGAAGCTGTGGAGGGCTGTTTTCCCATGGCACTGTGATGGCAGCTAGAGGTGATGGCTGGTCAGCGGGAGAGGAGCCCTGCAAGAGACCATTAATGGTTTAACCCGAGCTGCTAGCTCAGCATTAAAAGCAATTTCCCTAATGTGGGCTTGCTTATGCCCCTTCCCCCCATTTGCTTCAGAATGAAGCAGAAAAACTTCGGAGAATTGTGGTTTCTCTCCATGGGTTCTTATTAAGATTTCACTGCTAAACCAAAAGCTAAGAAGTTTCTTGAATACAATCAAACACTTCAAGGGATAGAGTAGCTGGGACAGGGGTCTGGGGACCATGGTATCAGGGGACATGTAGGTCAACTGGCATAACAAAGTTTATTGAGAAAGTATCCTGCATCACCCTTTGGTGAGTGGCGGCTGGAGTCTTAAAAGCTAGCGAGCGGCCATCTAAGATGTATCAATTGGTCGCAACCCACCTGGAGTAAAGGAAAATGAAGAACACCAAAGACACAAGGAAAGTATTAGCCCAAGAGACAGAAAGGGCCACATAAACCAGAGACTTCATCAGCCTGAGACCA